>NC_085139.1:250390066-250745080 GCF_024139115.2 Armigeres subalbatus | reverse complement strand
TTCCCCTAAAAAATGTCACCGACAAGTGCATAGAATGAAATTTAACTTACTGTAAACTAGTAAAATATCTTGTCGCAAATTCAATATTATGAATCGCCATTCCCCATGATGGAATTAATTTAGTCCTCGGGGAAGTATCCTCCGGAACTAACTTCCTTGATAGATTAATTAATTCACAACCCATGGTGTTTTGAACATTTTTTTTTAATTTGAGAGGGTTCGAAAAAAAATTTCTTCTAAAAATGTTGTCTCTGTACGCAAAAAAATATTGCAGGCGAAACTAGCATTCCGAAGGTTATTTTAAGAATGTGCACCGACGATTTTCAGCAGTTAACAAACCCGTTTGATTTTACCATGCGCGCAGTAAAAATCAACTGTGGCCCATGCGGAATGTTGCCACATGAACTGAAACAAATGGTAGATGTGATTCCTTTTTTAAAAGTAGACGCTTGCCCGGATTATGCCAATGGTGGATGTGATTCCTTCTTTAAAAAGAAGGCGGTTGCCCGGATTGAGGCAATGGTGGATGTGACCCCTTCTTTAAAAATAGGCGCTTGCATGGATTATGTCAATGGAGGATTTGATTCGTTCTTTAAAATTAGGCGCTTGCCCGGATTGAAGCAATGGTGGGTGGGATCCCTTCTTTAAAAGTAGGCCTTGCCCGGATTATGGCAATGGTAGATGTAACCCCTTCTTTATAAGTAGGCGCTTGCCGGGATTAAATCAATGGTAGATGCGTTTTCTTCCCCGAGTAGCACAATTCAGATTGATTTGGTTGCAGTAACTCATAAGTGACTTGATTGGTTTTAGTAACTCGTCTACGATAAGTGTATTGCTTGAGTTTTTAAAGTTAGGCGCTTGCCCGGATTAAGGCAATGGTGGATTTGATCCGGTCTTAAGGACACTCCTCACGGAATCCAAGCTCGCGTTTTCGGGGGCCACAACTTGATACGGAGGCGTCACAAAACTGACATTTTTGTTGATTTTGTTTTGTACCTCAGTGGCGTTTTCTGCCCTGTGTTCGGCCAAGCCAAACAAGACAAGACGGTCGTACCAGGAGATCTGCAGGCCCTGACCCGTTCCGTCCGCGACGGAAACACCGACGAAGGCCGCGTCGACACATCGGGCGTGGGCGACCAAAGAAATCGAAGTCGTAGCGTCACTGCCCTGCAGTAACCCCGAAGACGGCCAATTAACTTCCCCCGTCTCACTGGTGGAAACAAGCCGCACATCCTCCACTGCCTCGTCGGTGTCAAAGTCCGTGGAAATTTTCGATATCGCTGCAGTAGTACAAGCCTCCGCATTCTGCGTCGAGGGCTGTTTCATCGTTCACTACCGGAGTGGTCAACCGAAGGCCACGGTGCATCATCGCTACCACGTCGAGGGCTTACGCTATTTGCATCGTCGACCGGAGAAGGCTAACCTCCGCCGGCGTCAGTAGTCCATGCTGACGATTGGTAGCCCCGGAGTGTCTACCGGAATCGAACGTGGTACCACGAATTGAGACCTGCATGCCTTGCATGAACCCGTCATCGATCCTCAACGGCGCCCAACATTACCGCAAGTATTTAATTAAGCATAAAAAGATTATTTTGAGCTCAAAATTAGATTTAAGTGTATTACTTACCTAGCACATCCCTTGAGATGTATAAATTGTATCATTTGAAAACTAGCCATGTAATAAATTATGATTCTAAGTTACAACTGCCCTTCAACTAGTTGTAGCTAATAACGTCAGTCCTGTGAAACATTTAGCAGTTCGTTTTGGACCTTTAATTTTTTTTTTCCTTTTCGCATCGAGTTCGCTTTCCCTGTTGTTCCACGTTTGGAGGAAGTCGGTGTGTTCGAGTGATAGAGCCACTTTCAAACCTGCCCTAGTGAGGAGTCTTTGGCCGGACTTTATCAGCGTCAGCAACCTCTCAATCTCAGAGAGTGGCGCTTAAGTTGCTGTACGCCGTGTGCACTAAACAATCGTTACAACTTCAATCGACGAGCGTCGGTGTCGACCAACAATATTTTGTTTTGAAAATAGATTTTCTGAATCCTGCACAGATAATCCGGGACTCTCAAGCGATGCAGGGAATCAGCTCTAGCTGTCCAGCTAGCGTTATTAAATGCATTCTTTACATCTAGTGTACTCAATGCACAGTACCTAATACCTCTAACCACTATTTAAACCACGCGCTATCTTAGCCGTTTCCGTTACCGACCGAATTGCTTCGATGGTAGAACGGCCTTTGCGGAACCCATACTGGTTGCTTGATAAACCACCAGCACACTCCGTATAGTCCGTCAATCTATTCAGGATCACCCTCTCTAACAACTTACCAGTTGTGTCGAGTAGGCAAATTGGTCTGTATGCCGAAGGCGCTCCCGGAGATTTCCCAGGCTCATGCAATAGTACCAACCAACTTCTTCCGTTTCCAAGGATCTGGGAAGTTTCTTTCGTCCAGGCAACGTTGGAGGCAGCTCCTGAACATATCTAGAGCGGCAAGAATCGCGTGCTTAAGGACCAGGTTAGGAATACAATTCGGATCTGGTGGCTCATTCAGCTTACGTATTCTTGCAACGGCGATAAGCTCATCGTTAGTCACTAGCGGTACCACGTATACTGACTCGTACGGTGTGGCGGGCCAGCCCGATAAGTCATGCTTCGGAAACAAACCTTCAACTCTACTGGCTAACAGCTCCGAGGATTTCTCCGGAGGTGTGCTGTTGGTCCTAGCCATCACTATCCTGTATACACCCCCCTATGGATTGGCCATCCTACACAGCTCTTCAAAGCAGGCTCTCTTACTACATTTGATTTCGTAGTTCAGAGCTCTGTTTGGAACACCCGGCGTCTTTCTAGCCTTGCCGCTTCGGTTCTAGCACGTCGCAACCTTCTTGTAGCTCTAAGACAGGTTCTGCGATGATCACCAGTGGATCGGTTTGCGGTTGCCGAGTGACATAGTCCTGCTCGTGTTAGGACATCGGATAACTTATCACCACTAAGGCCTAGAGTCTGTTTTTTCCACCGTAGTAATTCTTCCAGCAGTTCTGGGTCGAACTGCGAGGTTCGCCATCCTAGATCAGCCGTCCTGTGGTTATGTAGGGGGTATAGCTGACCATAAAACGTATTTGCTGATGGTCACTCTTCGTGCACCGTCCATCCTGCGCTGCAGGTCACATCGATGCATGACTCGCCATTCGGTACTCTAAACGTTGACGCTTGGCACTCGTTCAGCAGGACTACGTTCAGTATCGCTAAAGACTATAGCAGGATATGACTTATCAGTCTTATTCTCATAAAACGACTGTTGCGCTGCCTCGCAGTAGGGGTTGAGATTTAGCTGAGCTACTTGCATGACCGAGCCCGTCTGGAGGCCGGACAGACCTGCCCACCGGATAGGTGTTTGTTGTCCGTGCCAGGACCATAGGACCAAGATGGAATAAGGAGTAAGAAATGAGACGCAAGGGGTGAGAAATGAGATACTAGTCGTTAATAACGAGAGATGAGGAGATGATGACACTTGATGAAAGAAAGAATTCAAATATCCCTAGCAGCACAATTATTATAAAAGAATTACTGTAACCAGAGAATCAATATTCGAGCAACGCCTAACAATATACCCTTTGTCATCAACAGAGTTTGTTACTGACAAACGCACCTTGCACCAAGCCTTTGTCAGAACCTGAACACAATATGACAAAAATCATTTGCCTTACATGCTCCGATATTTCCGAGAATACGAGTTTTTGTAATCAGCGTTAGATTCTCGAATATTTCCATGAAAGTAGAAACTACGTTAGCATAAAACCGAAATTTGCTCTAGAGAGAATGCAAAATAACGGAATCAAAAGTTAGCACCAAAATAGTCTTATTTTTTGTCGTGGACAAAATTTTTCGGATCTTCGTCATCATTATCTCCGACAAAAGCAAAGCTTTGACGTTGGTTCTCTTTTGTCGTTTGTTTCGTATGCGCATCGACGAAAAATTGATTCCTTGACTGTGACCAATGTATGTCCAAATCCAGACACAAGTTGCTGTAACCAAATCGGCCTAAATGGTCCTACTCGAGAATCTCGAGGATGTTATCGATCATTTAGTAATTTGCGTTTGATCATTTAGTAGTTTGTCAATAACTTATTCCAGAAGCTGAAATTCAAAATGTGTTGTATTATGGACTTCTAGTGCGAAGGTTTTTCTACGACTCTGCCTGAAGGTTCGATATTTGAATTCCACTGGTAACGGAGTTATAGCCATAGTTTCAGTAACTAAGACTAAATGATAACGAAATTCCAATCATTTAGTATAAGTTACTGCAACTTATTATTAGTTAAGTTCTAACAAAGAACCATTTGGCAGAGTTGTAGAAAAACTTTCGCACTAGAAGTCCACCATATAAAACATTTTGAAATGCAGCTTCTGGAATGGTTATTTACAAACTACTAAATGATCGAACGCAAATTACTAAATAATCGATAACATCCTTGCTCGAGATTCAAATGATGCTAAATCACTGGGATTAGATAGAATTTCCACACACTTCTCGTTAAACCAAATTATTCATATTTTGGAAATAGGATTTATGAGGCCTACAAAAATTAAAATTTCAGCAGAAAGTTAGTTGTAAGAACAGCATGAAATTGCTGTTATTTTGTCTAACGTCCCGTCAGAAACGGCTTGAGTAGCGGCATAGTAAACTGAATTTAAGAACAGTTTTGCATTTCGGACTTTTCGTTAAATTTGATGTAATAGAAGTCGACTTCAAAAGTCCTTCGAATGTACACTGATAGGTATTCAAACGTACCTCAGCTCAGTAGCTTAAAAAAAAAGTTTCAATTCTTGTTAAAATTGCTTTGATCAACATATCTCAATTGCAGCCTAAAACCTTTATATGGATACAGCTTCAGTATCCGTTATTCCGATTAACCAATATGAATAACATATTCTAAACCGTCTTTTCGTTTCGCCTGCTTCCGGCTCTTCCGAAAGCCTTTCGATTTAACACACATACTCGAACGTCGGAACCCTTCCTTCATGGGCACTGACAGAAGTTGGCTCCCCTTTGTATCCTGCCCGTCCTAGAAAGGAAGAAAAAAAAATCTCCACACCGGAAATGTCACATCCTTCTCGGATGAAGAGTTGAAATAGCGCAAGGAATGAAAAAAAGAACTCCAACCACCAAACCACCAGTCACCGTCAATGATCCTCGCGAAAAGTGATTCCCTTTCAACAGCCCGTTTCCGCTCCCCGCAGCACATTTAAATTGTATGGGGCACGAACGAACGTTTGCCGACTAACTGACTGCCAACCAGCAATGCCATGACCAGGACCTCCAAGTCCAGGCAGGACTCGGAAGGAACGGAAAAGGAAAAAAAAATGATGTTTCAGCAGTCGGGTCCCGTCCCGCGCGTCATGTCGTGGAATTCGACGGCAACGACGATGATGATGACGACGAGTGACGACATACATGTTCGAGAGCCTATCTGCCGTGATTGGTCTGAACTTGAAAGGATACACGATGATGATGATCCAAGGAAGACGACGAGCGGAAAGACCGGGAAGGGGGAGAAGCCCACTCATAAAGCATGTCGATTGAGGAACTGGGAAAGAGGATTTTCGATTCAATAGTGGGGAGGATATTGAAATGTTTGATATTTTTGTATGTATTGGGGATGGAGGATTTGAGGTTATCTAATTGCGGATGTTTAATTTAATTGATTGTAATTTTATTAGAGTTATTGAAATTGTTTCTTAGCCGTGTTTAATAACCAACTGACAGATTTATTGAATCATTATTAACTACTAGGATAAACTTGCTTGAAATTTTTCTATGTGATTCAAAATTTATATTTTGAATTACTTTCAGAGAATATACAAAGAAACTACCAACGTATGTACCATCAACATGGGTACGTTAATTAATTCACGTTTCAAATTTTATTACTACCAGCATCAATGAAAGCTATTTGTCTACCCTGAGATCACTTTTCACCTAAATTTCCAAGGGGGGAGGGTTTCATGACGGTAGGCCGATACGTTCCAACGACGTGAGTAAGCCCCATTTTCTGGCCATTAAATGCCGCTAATGAGAGTCGGAATCGCCTCTTTCCTCCACCTCTGTTTCACGTTTCAAATACTCACTAAATGGAGGAAAAAACTACGCCGAACTGGATGCAAATGCGTGCGCTGCCTTTCCATATCACTACCATACACACGAAAAATTCTCGAGGTATCACTTTCTATTTCTGGGATGACATTTTCGCTTCCCGCCTGTCGTCGTCATCGGAATGTACTTTTTAACTAAGCAGTAATAGGGTATCGGCAGGTCCAGAAGCCTGCCTTCACTGCAACTCAACCGCGGGTTAATGGCCCGGAAGCGCATGATGCATCGAATACCGAAACGAATGAAGACGAGATCGTTCGGCGGGTCGGAAATCACGTCCGACCCATTTGGCGATGGTGACTCCGCCGATCCGAAGCAGTGTGCTTGACCGGGAGCACGGAAATGACACAAATCTATTAATATCGATAAGTTGCATACTTTTATTTTTCACAGTGTAGCGCCCAGCCGCATGCAACAAGTGAAAAACGAACTCTAAAGTGTAGTTAGCATGCGGGCGAACTGGTGGAAATACGTGGAACTGGAGCATTAAATAATTCGACGGCTCGTATGCGTTCGTTCCAGCTGGCGAATGTTGACCTTATTGAATGAAGTGCTCCGAGTGCACAGTTAAAAATATTGTAGTTGTTCTTTGACAAATGACAATTTTCAAATAATTTTTGCGACTCCAATTTCTTTCACGCCCACCATTCCCGATGATGTTTGACCAATTTGTTTGACATAAGTACTAGGGTGGCTCAAAAAACACTTTTTCAAATTTTTTGATGGGCCGCCCTCTTATTCGGCTTTTTTTTATGCCCTGATGCTGTGGACAAAATTTCAGCCAAATCGGTCGACGATTGGACGGTGCTAAATTCGTTAGAAGTTTATATGCAAAAATGTATGCAGAAACATCCAAAAACAGTGATTTGCAGTTAGACGGCACAATTTAATTAAGAATTAAATAAAGAATGTTATGCTAAAAACCGCGAGAAGATTAGAGTTTATTAGGCAAAGATATTTGCATTTTACTGGACTGTTGTAGGGGTGAATTTATTCACAGAATCAGAAAATGCTAATAACTTAGCCGGGCAAACTCTAATCTTCTCGCGGTTTTCCGCATAACATTCTGTATTAAATTCTTCAAGATCTGAATGAGTATCACAGCTCTTGATCGTAAATTGTGCCGTCCAACTGCAAATCACTGTTTTTGGATGTTTCTGCATAGATTTTTGCATATAAACTTCCAACAAGTTTAGCACCGCCCAAACGTTGACCGATTTGGCTGAAATTGTCCAAGCATCAAAGCATCAAATAGAGCCGAATAAGAGGGCGGCCCATCAAAAAATTTGAAAAAGATTTCCCATACTTATTTGAGCCACCCTAATAAGTACGTTAGGCATAATGAACGCTAGGCATAACGTACGTTAGGCATAATGGACGTTAGGTATAAAATTACCCAAAGAACAGCTTATGGCATATAGAATGCAGAATTATGCCAAGCGTCCATTATGCCTAACGTAGCGGACCCGAAATTATCATAGTTTACGTGTCCAAATTCCGAATACTGGCTGTCTGTTGCAGAGTGCATCACAGTGGTTCAGGTTTAGCTGTAATTTTGCAGCACGCTTAAACGCCGGGCACTTCGAACCCCTCATGGGGTGCTTGCTGTTCGCAGCTTTGCTGGAACAAATCAAACAATTGGGAGGGTTCGTGCAGCATTGTGCCTTATGTCCCTCCAATCCGCAGCGTCGGCAGAGCTTGCTTCTGTCAGGGCCTTTGCAGTCCCATTGCTTGTGCCCCGGTACCAGGCACTTGAAGCAAACTTCGGGTTGCTCGTATATGCCCACAGGGCACACCGACCATCCCACCTTGACGCTCCCTAACTTGACTACCTTTGAGGCGTCCGCTGCAGATAGCCGAACCAATGCTACCTGCGTCCCTGCCGGACCTTTCCGTAGCCTAACGGCTGCGGTGGGCGTCTCCACTTCACACTGTCGCCGCAGTGCCGTGACGAGCTCTTCTACTTCGGTGATCTCGTCCTGGTCTTTAACCCTTAGATTCACCTCCGTCGTGAGTGCCCTCACCTTGACCGTCTCGCCTAGGACTTCCTCCGCCAACTCCTTGTAGGCGGCGCCCTTTTGCGAGACGCCCCGCTTTAGCTCGAGGATCATCTCACCCATCCGGGTACGTCTTATTCGACGTACGTCGGCGCCGAGTTCACCGAGCTTGACGTCACTCCTCATCGCCTTCAAGACGTCCGAGTACTTAGCCTCGTCCGTCTTGATGACTAGAGCATCGCCCCTGGAGCGATTGGCGCCTACCCTAGACTTCTTGCTACCCTCATTCGCCTGGGCCTTCTTTTCGGCCCTTGACGTCTTCGGTTTCCTCTTGTTCTTGACCAGGGTCCAGGAGGCGTCATCCCCCTCTATTTTCCTGGTCTAGGGCGGCTGAGAGTTCTCAGCCTGCCGTAACTCCTTACCACCGCCTTTCCTGGGTGGACGGACCTTTCCAGGTCCTTCCTCCCCCACTTTTGGAGGTACCTGGCCGGGGCTCAGCTTCCCAGCCCCACTAACCTTGTTCGGGGTTGTAACCCTCCGCGTTTTGGAGCGGCCCCCAGGGAGCTCATCCCCTGGAGACTGTCTCCCGTTTTTGTGTCTGCGACGTGCCCGCAAATACTTGAGCCTCAGTCTGGGTAGACTTTGGCACCACCGTCTTCGCTGGCACGCCCTCTTTCGATTCGACCTTGCCCGAGTCCGCGAATCCTTGGGCCTCAGTCTGGGTAGACTTCGACTCCACGGATTTCACACGGGTTTACACTTGGCCGTCCCGACCGCCCTCTCCAGCTTGGCGTCCAACATCGACTTTCGAAGTTTCAGCAAGCTCCTCTTGATGTCCTTACTGATATTATGCTTCGATGACGCAAAGTCGATGATGGCGTCCAGCTGTTCCGACGCCACCTCGGAGGCTGAAAGCCCATCGTGTTTGCGGTTCATCGCCTCCACAAGCCATGGGCCGTCCATAACCTCTACCGGCGTAGCCGAGGAGAAGGTTAAGTGTCTGTCTGTCTGTATGTCTGTCTCTCTGTCTGTCTGTTTGTTTGTTTGTCTCTCTGTCTGTCTGTCCGTCTGTCTGTGTGAAGCAGAACGTTTATTCTAATTTTAACAAAAACGTTATTCAATACAGTTCACGGCTACATGATTCGAATAGTGACTGCAAGATTTTGAAACATATTCTTGATTTTTTTTTAAATTTAATGTGTTATTTTATTATCCTCCACCATGACCTCCAGGAGACCAGTAGTTTATATTTTTTATGAAATATTTGTAACGGCCTAATTTGTATTTTTTTAGAAATTGTATTTTTATGTTTCTTCTCAACTTTGACATTAAAATTGATTAAAAAAATATTTAGAGCTCTTTTGCGGAATGCCCCAAAAGAACCACCAATTGATTGTAACTTTACAGATTCGTATTTCGACCTCAACAACCTTACGGCCGTCTTCAGTATCTCGTATTTGTATTTGGCTCGACTTCGAGTTATTATTTCTCGGGTTGTTTTGCCGAATGTCGCCTGGCTTAATAGTTAAACTCAATTAGCAGAAGGGGAAAAATGATAAATGTGAAGTTAGTAGAAAGAATTGCGAAATGTATCGTAAGGAGTAAACAAAAAGACATTTCATGTAACAAATAAGAAATAAGAAATCGACATTGACATATGAGTGAGAAGTTATAAAATGAGTTGTGAAGAGTGTGAAGTTATGAGTAAGAAAAGTGAAAAATAAGTAAAGTGATGTGAGAAATGAGAAAAAAAGAAATAAAAAATGAGATGTAAAAAGTGAGGAGTGAATGATGCGGTGTGAGAAATGGTAATATAAAAATGGGAAATGAAAAATAAGAAATGGGGAGTGAGAAGGGAGGAATTAGGAGAGAGATGTGAGTGATCTGAAACGAAAAGTGAAAGAATTGAAATGTGATCAATAAGAAGTGAAAAGTGAGGAATGAAGAATGAAATGTGAAATGTGGATAGTGAATAATGAGATGTGAGAAATATGATTTAAAAAATGATAAATGGGAATTGAGAAGAGAGGAATTAGTAGTGAGATGTGAGTGGTCATCAATGAAAAGTGAGAAATGAGGAATGAGAAATGAGAATAGAAAAGTGAAAAATTATGTACGTTTATTAAATGGCTACTCAGTCTTATAATTTTTACAACCAGTTTATTATTTGCCCGACGTTTAGACACGTTTGTGTCTTTTTCAAGGATTTTTTTACAGTCCTCGTGTCGACACGTCGGGTAGCCTCTTGAAGGAGGCTTCCAAGCCTATTGAAAGGGGGCTTCCGAGCCTCTTGAAAGGAGGCTTCCGAGCCTCTTGAAAGGAGGCTTCCGAGCCTCTTGAAAGGAGGCTTCCGAGCCTCTTGAAAGGAGGCTTCCGAGCCTCTTGAAAGGAGGCTTCCAGGCCGCTTGAAGGAGGCTTCCGAGCCTCTTGAAGGAGGCTTCCAGGCCTCTTGAAAGGAGGCTTCCAAGCCTCTTGAAAGGAGGCTTCCAGGCCTCTTGAAGGAGGCTTCCAAGCCTCTTGAAGGAGGCTTCCGAGCCTCTTGAAGGAGGCTTCCAGGCCTCTTGAAGGAGGCTTCCAGGCCTCTTGAAAGGAGGCTTCCGGGCCTCTTGAAGGAGGCTTCCAGGCCTCTTGAAGGAGGCTGGGCCTCTTGAAAGGAGGCTTCCAGGCCTCTTGAAGGAGGCTTCCAGGCCTCTTGAAAGGAGGCTTCCAGGCCTCTTGAAGGAGGCTTCCGGGCCTCTTGAAGGAGGCTTCCGAGCCTCTTGAAGGAGGCTTCCGGGCCTCTTGAAGGAGGCTTCCAGGCCTCTTGAAAGGAGGCTTCCGGGCCTCTTGAAGGAGGCCTGAGCCTCTTGAAGGAGGCTTCCAGGCCTCTTGAAGGAGGCTGGGCCTCTTGAAGGAGGCTGGGCCTCTTGAAAGGAGGCTTCCAGGCCTCTTGAAGGAGGCTTCCGGGGCCTCTTGAAAGGAGTCTTCCGAGCCTCTTTAAAGGAGGCTTCCAGGCCTCTTGAAAGGAGGCTTCCGGGCCTCTTGAAAGGAGGCTTCCGGGCCTCTTGAAAGGAGGCTTCTGGGCCTCTTGAAGGAGGCTTCCGGGCCTCTTGAAGGAGGCTTCCAGGCCTCTTGAAGGAGGCTGAGGCCTCTTGAAGGAGGCTTCCAGGCCTCTTGAAAGGAGGCTTCCGAGGCCTCTTGAAGGAGGCTGAGCCTCTTGAAGGAGGCTTGGGCCTCTTGAAAGGAGGCTTCCAGGCCTCTTGAAAGGAGGCTTCCGGGCCTCTTGAAGGAGGCTTCCGGGCCTCTTGAAGGAGGCTTCCGGGCCTCTTGAAGGAGGCTTCCAGGCCTCTTGAAGGAGGCTGGGCCTCTTGAAGGAGGCTTCCAGGCCTCTTGAAGGGCTTCCAGGCCTCTTGAAAGGAGGCTTCCGAGCCTCTTGAAGGGCTGGGCCTCTTGAAGGAGGCTTCCAGGCCTCTTGAAGGAGGCTTCCGGGCCTCTTGAAAGGAGGCTGAGCCTCTTGAAAGGAGGCTTCCGGGCCTCTTGAAAGGAGGCTTCCAGGCCTCTTGAAAGGAGGCTTCCGGGCCTCTTGAAGGAGGCTCTGAGCCTCTTGAAAGGAGGCTTCCGAGCCTCTTGAAAGGAGGCTTCCGAGCCTCTTGAAAGGAGGCTTCCGAGCCTCTTGAAAGGAGGTTTCCGAGCCTCTTGAAAGGAGGCTTCCGGAAGAAATTTAGGAATAGCCTCTTGAAAGGAGGCTTCCGAGCCTCTCGAAAGGAGGCTTCCGAGCCTCTTGAAAGGAGGCTTCCGAGCCTCTTGAAAGGAGGCTTCCGAGCCTCTCGAAAGGAGGCTTCCGAGCCACTCGAAAGGAGGCTTCCGAGTCACTCGAAAGGAGGCTTCCGAGCCTCTTGAAGGAGGCTTCCAGGCCTCTTGAAGGGCTTCGAGCCTCTTGAAAGGAGGCTTCAGGCCTCTTGAAGGAGGCTTCAGGCCTCTTGAAAGGAGGCTTCCGAGCCTCTTGAAAGGAGGCTTCCGGAAGAAATTTAGGAATAGCCTCTTGAAAGGAGGCTTCCGAGCCTCTCGAAAGGAGGCTTCCGAGTCACTCGAAAGGAGGCTTCCGAGCCTCTTGAAAGGAGGCTTCCGAGCCTCTTGAAAGGAGGCTTCCGAGCCTCTTGAAAGGGGGCTTCCGGAAGAAATTTAGGAATAGCCTCTTGAAAGGAGGCTTCCGAGCCTCTCGAAAGGAGGCTTCCGAGCCTCTTGAACGGAGGCTTCCGAGCCTCTTGAACGGAGGCTTCCGAGCATCTTGAAGGGATGCTTCCGAGCATCTTGAAGGGATGCTTCCGAGCCTCTTGAAGGGAGGCTTCCGAGCCTCTTGAAGGGAGGCTTCCGAGCCTCTTGAAGGGAGGCTTCAGAGCCTCTTGAAGGGAGGCTTTAGAGCCTCTTGAAGGGAGGCTTCAGAGCCTCTTGAAGGGAGGCTTCAGAGCCTCTTGGAAGGAGGAAAAAGCCTTCATGCCTCTCAAACGAAGGCTTCCAAACCTTTAAATTCTAGATTTTAGTTCAGAAGCATATTTTTAACATATTCTTTAACATTTTTATTTTATTTTTATTATCAATATGTTTTTATTAGAATTGTACTACGTCCGCCATTACGCAGTTGGGGTCAGCGAAGGAACCCCTAGGGGTACATGTACCCCAGGTTGAGAACCTCTGCCCTAAAGTGCCCTTTCTTGCGTCTCAGCCTTGCTTCTTCATTTTTTTATTTCTGCGTTTTTCCTTTATTCTTCCGTCTTTCCTTGTTCTTTCTTCCTGTTTTCTTATTTCTTCATCATTTTTCTTCCTTTACATTCTTTTTTCTTTCTTTGTTTTTCATTCTTCGTTTTTACTTCGTCTTTTTTTATAATTTCCTCTTTCTCTTTCTTCATTCATTTTTTCTTCCTTCTGCCTTCCTCCTTTATTTTTCCTTCTACATTTTTCTTTCTTTTTCTTTCTTCCTTTTTTCTTTTTCTTCTTCTTACTTCCTCTTTTTTACTTATCCCTTTTTTCTATTTCTTTCTTCGTTCTTTTTGCTGCCTTCTTATTCTTTTTTCCTCTTTCTTATATTTCCTTCCTGTTGCCTTAGGTATCGTTAGGTAGATTAAACTGAGTTTTCCCTTTATTTCCTTTTTTCATTCTTCCTTCTTTGTTAATTTTTCTTTCTTTCTTGCGTCTCAGCCTTGCTTCTTCATTTTTTTATTTCTGCGTTTTTCCTTTATTCTTCCGTCTTCCCTTGTTCTTTCTTCCTGTTTTCTTATTTCTTCATCATTTTTTTTCCTTTACATTCTTTTTTCTTTCTTTGTTTTTCATTCTTCGTTTTTACTTCGTCTTTTTTATAATTTCCTCTTTCTCTTTCTTCATTTATTTTTTTCTTCCTTCTGCCTTCCTCCTTTATTTTTCCTTCTACATTTTTCTTTCTTTTTCTTTTTCCTTTTTATCTTTTTTACTTATCCCTTTTTTCTATTTCCTTCTAATGGGAAGTGGCCAATATAAACATAAACAGTGAGAAGTCGCCATTTGGAAGCGACAATTGACAGGAAAAAATGATGTCTTATCTTTCACTTCTATTAAGTGATAGATGTGGAGCCTTCCTCAGCCGTGCGGTGAGATGCCTTTAGAGTTTGTGTTGCCTGAGAATTTCATATAATCTATTCTTTGAAAAAGTTTTTCGATAATCATTTAAAAATACTTAGTATACGAGAAAGTCAAAAACACTCAGAGAAAAGAGAGAAGTTCAAGTTCAGAGAAAAGTTCTACTAGAATGTTGATTCAGTGAGTTCAGGTTAGTCAGGTCAAGTTAATTAAAAACTTTAAATTTTTTTTTTACTGAATTTTTTTAGACATTGTCTTCGCTTTTTTTTTAATCTATTGCATTTATTTCACAAGTTCACGCGTGTATAACACTTAACGGAGCCGAGATTCTTTTTAATATTTACAATTGATATCATTATCACTTTCAGCTAGTTTGGGGGAGGGACATAGACCAAGATACTCGTGGCGACTCAAGGTTAGATTACGTAATTTGAGGATGGATGAACAGAGTTAGAATTTAGATTTGAGATATTTTAGCTGCTCATCCGGGTATTTGACGTCATAACTGGTTTGGCGTAGCGTCGTGCTCGGGTTATAGTTCTACAGGGAGCATCTTTCGGATAGCCAGAGCTTCATTGTGCACGGAACAATAAAACGTAGACAAGAAAAAAAAAATCGAGAAAAAAAATTAAGTTTTAGACTTTGATGTCAGGCGAGCAAAGAAAGGCAATTTGGTAACCTCGAGTCACAAGGGTATCCAATAGTCGCTCTCTGGAGGCGTGATTTTCCGTGCAATACCAAACTACGTGATCGATGTCATCGTAACCGGCTACACATCTACACAATATTGCTATCAACCAGGTTAATTCTGTAGAGATGTGCGTTCAGAGAATAGTGATTAGACATGAGCCTCGACATCATGCGAATGAAGATATTGTTTTTTTAATCCAGTTTTGAAAACTCAAATGTTCCACCAAATCTTCGAACAGTGCACTCACCATCACCGGGAACTGCATCCAACTGTGTGTCCTATTTATATACCCACCGAACCAATGAATTGCTGCAACACTCCAGCTCGCCGGGTCGCGTTCGTCGGTCCAGTCTCAGACTTAAGTGCTGCTGATATTTCTGCATCAGCGGGAGTTCCGATCGCGGTAGAGTAGCAAAAAAACGCGCGCGATTCTGCTTAGTATTCCAAAGTGCGCGACTGGACGGACCACGACCGACCGGGACCGGCATCGCCACGTTAACCGGCGATTTCTAACCCACCACCACCGGGGGCCCGCACGCTGCCCATGGCTGTATAGTAAATCATATTCGTTCGGTCGGATTTGTATAGCGAGGATGAACGGAGAGAGCGGCTAAACAAAAACAATAACATTGAAATGCTTTTCTTTGGGCGTCGTTCCCGACCTCCTCTCCTCGGTCGGAACCGAAGTAAAACGGCATCGGTCGGCTGTCATCTATCTGTGGGTCCTCCCCAAGTGTGGGAGTGAGTGATCGTCGTTTGTGCGAAAATTTTCCTCCCGCCTCGCGCAGTCATGGTGCGCGTTTCAAAGGTTGAGTTTTCGTGCTTCGAACTGTGCATCCTCAGTGGAATAGGAAACGGGGCGCAAATCAACAACAGGTGCGAACAGCTGCGTCTTAGAGATACGATGGAAAACAGTAGCCGGCCGTGACGGGGGTTTTGTTCTAGAGTTTCTAGGAAGGCGGGCGGACGGGTTTGAACTGCAGAGGAGGCGTTCATATAATTAGCCAGTGAAAGTGGCCAAGAGAATGCCTATTTGTTAGGGGATTAGTTTTCACAACTTGTGAGATCGGTCTTTGAAGTACATCGTTAGTGCTGGTTAGCCTATACGAAAAGTAAACACAAATTGTTACAATTTCTCGTAGTTATTGCTTATTTTGAGTTGAATGAATTTGTAAGTCTGGTTTGGGAAATTATTTAAACATGGGAATTATAGACTGTAACATTTTATAATAGCCACTAAAATAAATATAATAATGTGAATTCTTTTGTTTCTATTTGCAGGTGAGATATCTTATCAACTTTACACTTGATCGATGAAATCATTCAGGTAAACCTTTCATTGATAAACATGTGGATCTAAAAAATCATGGTATTCCTCTTAGAATTTAGGCATTTCGATCCGCACGTTTCGCCACACATCATTGTTCGTTTATTTTATTCCAATATTCATTTTTCCTAACGGAATCAATGATGCATCTCGTTGACGAAATTCAAATGAAACCTGTACAGTTTCGGTTCAGACTCCAAAATATGTAGTTAGAGTTCACTGCATCGCCGCCCTTCGAAGTCAATGTGATGCATTATTCTATTGCGCGCTTCACCTCTACTTACGATTTATCCGGCTGGTCGGTCATCCATTCATTGTGCTCTCTCCCTCTTCAGAATCTGGGCCAAGTTCTTACCCATTTCGGAGCATAAATTTCAATTTACCATTCCGATTCAGCTCGTTCTTGCCACCACGCTTGTAAACAATCTCTGCCGGGCAAATAATGGCTGACCAACAGATTCTAGAAATCCAGTATTAACGCCGGCCAGCGCAGCAGCAGCAGCACCAGCAGCGGGTTAATTTATTAGCTATTCAACAGTTATTTTTCATGAGCAACCCGAACGCGCCGGAGGTCGCCAGGACGATGCGATATGGTGCGGCGGTAACCGCGGCGCTCAGCAACCGGAAGGTCAGGAAGTGCAGCAGCAAAGTGTGGAATGTCCTGGGTAATGGATGACCGAAATTGCTCCTACAAATGGCACTCCAGAAAAGCGTGAATGTTTTATTCATCATCTCGGTGCGATGGTGGCTATGAGTGGGTGGCACTCGTTCGGAAGGATGCAATTGGACTAGTTTCTAACACGGCGTAAGTGTGTCGAGTTCTGTTCAAGGGCATGTCGGAACAATCGTTGCCGGAAAGAGGCAAATTGGAGCTTCAGCACAGTAAGTGGTAATTTTCGGGTCAGTTGTTTTGTTTGCGGGAAACAAATGGAATCGGATTAATCACATCGAATAGAATGGGGGGCTTTCTGAGATGCGAAACAGGGCTGGTAGCGAACAATTCAAAGGCTTCTAAGTTTCAGACTTTCCTGAAGAAATTTGAAAAACTTTTCCAGGGATATTCGACAGAATTATTCAATAAAAGGGACCTTCGTTAGCCGTGTGGTAAGATGCGCGGCTACAAAGCAAGACCATGCTATAGGTGGCTGGTTAAATTCCCGGTCCGGTCCATGAAATTTTGAAGAAAGATGAAGATAGATAGAAAAGTCTAAACAAAAAGACAGAGGGGAAAAGGAAAGGTTGAAGTAAGGAAGGATGAAGGAATATGGAAACTGTCAGAAAAAAGAAGGATGAATAAAGAGTAGAAAGGAAAAAAGAAAGAAAACAAGGAATCAATAAAAAACAATCTTACTTTTCAATTCTCATTTCTCACTTCGCACTTCCCACTCCTCACTTCTCGCTTCTTTATTCCACTCCGCTGTTTTCACATTTCTTATGAAATCTCATTTATCATGATACACCACTATCTGCCTATTTATAACTTTCCACTTCTCATTTTTTATTTCTCATTTCTCACTTCTCGATTCTTACTTCGCACTTCTTACGTATCTCATTTCTTATCCGCATTTTCCACTTTTTACTTTTCACTTCATCTCACTTCGCATTTCTCATTTCTTATGTAAGGATGCCTGGAATGGAAGGAAAATTTAAATGGGTGCTAGATCCAAAAAAAGCTCGTTGCTATGAAAAACGACAACAAAACAAATGTCATTTCTTATTGTTGATATGATTGTTATTGTCATAAGATGGTCTAGTAGCTTTAAAATTTGAACATTTCGACATAAGGAGAGTGAATCCTGAAAAAAATTGATCAGAACACATCGAGATAGAGAGATATCGAGATATGGAGATTATCAAGATGTGGAAAGCCAAAATGTATGTAGATTGAAGGGAAACCATCAACATAGGGAGAGATATCGAGATGTAGAGAGTCGACTGTATAACCATTTCCTCAGTTATTATTTGAGAGCTTCTATGCCCGCCATTGCATGAGTTTGTATCCTGTGTGATGAAAAAAAAAAATGGATGGCCAAATAACATGTTAGGCCGAAAATCATCTATCTGAATTCCATATAGCAGAACTGGACGTTTGGTCGAAACGGTTATTAGACAAAAACGATTCGGCCGAAAGTGTCATATGGCAGAAACAGACATACGGTAGAATGTGGCAGCAAATGTCGTTTTTTTGCCAAAATGGTCGTATGGCAAAAAGGGCCATTTGGCTGAACAGGTTTGGCAGAAAGGCCATTGCCATTTGATCGAAACTGTCATTTGACTTAACGGGTTCATACGGCTGAAATTGTTGTTTGCGCGAGAGAGAGAAATCGGCACCAACATCTCAAAAGGGCAAAACTGCTTTTGTAAACAAGCTAATTTTTGCACACCCACGCAATCCAACACCACAGATGAAAGTAGCGAATTCTCTTCTTTCATTAAATGGCGCTGGATTGCATGGGTGAGCACTCTTGTTTACAGAAGCAGTTTCACCCTTTTGAAATGTTGGTGCCGAAATAAGAAATGTGTAATGATTAGTGAAAAGTGAGTAACGTCACGGCGAAAGTGAAAAGTGAGGCATCTTACGGGTCGTTTCTCGCCACACATTTCCAACTGTCTTCAGTGGGCACGTGCTATCGGTGCTTAGAGTTGGGATACAAGTCCTACAACTGTAAGGGCCCAGACCGTAGCAACCTGTGTCGTCGTTGTGGTGAGGGAGGGCACAAAGCGCATGAATGTGATAAGGCACCAAAGTGCCTTATCTGCGCCAGCAAAAAGCAAGCTTGTAACCACGTTATGGGTGGGTCTTCGTGTCCCATCGGAGAGAAAAATAAGAATAAGCCGTGCAAGTAACACAGCTGAATCTTAACCACTGTGCAACTGCCCAGTAGCTGCTGTGGCAGTCGGTCTCGGAGTCGAAGACTGATGTCGCCCTCCTGTCCGACCCGTACAACGTCCCTGTCGATAACGGGTATTGGGTGGCGGACGGGTCAAAGATGGTGGCTATTTGCACGACGGGATGGTACCCGATCCAAGTGGTGGTACACTCCTCTGCTGAGGGTGTCGCGATAGCTAAGATCAATGGTGTGTTCTATTGTAGCTGCTATGCCCCACCAAGGTGGCCATTAGAACAGTTCAATCAGATGATAGATAGATTATCGTCTCACCTAGGTCGTCATAGCAGGAGATTTTAACGCTTGGGCAGTGGAGTGGAGCAGCCGCTGCATCAATCGAAGGGGTCAAGCATTACTAGAGGCGCTAGTGAAGCTCGACGCAGTGCTATTCAATGATGGTTCCGCTATCACGTTCAGAAGGAACGGGGTCGAGTCATGGATTGACGTAACGTTTGTCAGTTCTGGTCTGTCACTAGACTTGGACTGGAGGGTGGACGAGGCTTACACCCATAGTGATCATCTAGCAATTTGCTTAAAGATCAACTATGGCGTGCAACATCCGAGGTCCGGGGATCCCTGTCAGGTCCGCGGGTGGAGAACCAATCATTTGGACAGCGAAGTTTTCACCGCGGCCCTGGGATTGGAAGCCAAAACTGAAGATCTAAGTGGGGATGCGTTGGTAGCTGTCCTATCACCCGCGTGTGACGCCACCATGCCGAGGAAAGCCCTGCCGAGAAATGGCAGGCGGCCGGTATACTGATGGAGTCCCGAGATTGCGGCCCTTCGATCAACCTGCGATCAAGGCTAGACGAAGAATGCAACGTGCCCGCACCGAGGATGAAAGAGCGGACCGCCGTGAAGTGTTTTGAGCTGCGAAACTGGCCTTTAACAAGGCCATCAAGAGCAGTAAGAGAGCGTTTTTCGAAAACCTATGCGAAAGAGCCTACGCGAATCCGTGGGGTGACACCTACAGGATAGTGATGGCCAAGACCAAAGGGAGCTCTGCACCCCCAGAACGGTCCCGGATAGGTTGGCAAGGATTATCGAGGCACTATTCCCGTCCCGAGCCACAAGTCCCTGGCCTCCTGCACCCAAGGCAATATACCCCGTACTCAGAGGGTACGAACGGCCGTCTAGCAACCAGTTCGGTTTTCGCAAGGGTAAGTCCACGTTGGACCGCCGAAATAGCGATCCAATAGAAAAGGCAATGTATTCGATACTGTGCGTTAGTGAAACTTGATGTGAAGAACGCATTCAACAGCGCATGCTGGGGTGCCATCGCGCTCTCATTACACCGGCTTAGCCTGCCGGTGGGCCTTTACCGGATTTTGAAAAGCTATTTCCAGAACCGTGTACTATCATACGAGACCGATGCCGGTCAGAGAAGCGTACCTATTACCGCAGAAGTTCCGCAAGGTTCAATACTGGGCCCAGTACTATGGAACCATATGTATGACGGGGTTCTGAAGCTAAAGTTCCCTCCTGGTGTTAAGATCGTCGGTTTCGCAGGTGACGTAACCTTGGAGGTCTACGGGGAGTCAATTACCGAGGTAGAACTGACCGCAGCACACGCGATCAGCACGGTGGAGGATTGGATGAGCGCTAGAGGCCTGCAGCTCGTTGAACATAAGACGGAGGTGGCTATCGTCAACAAACGCAAGTCGGTTCAACATGCAGTGATTAACGTGGGTGAAGTCGCGATCGCATCAAAGCGGAGATGGAAGCTCCTTGGGTCGTAATAGACGACAAGCTGACCTTCGCCAGCCATGTCGACTATGCGTGCAACAGGGCTTCGACTTGCTGTTACGGCATTATCGAGGATGATGTCCAACAGTTCCAAGTTGTGTTCCAGTAGACGTGGGCTACTGGCAGCCGGTGCCGTATCTATTCTTAGGTACAGCGGCCCGTCCTGGGCGAGAGCTTTGGATGTAACCAGTTACCTGCGGAAGCTGGAGAGCACGTACCGCTTAATGTGCCTCAGAGTGATATCTGCCTACCGCACGATATCACACGATGCAGTCTGCTTGATCGCGAGCATGATGCCAGTCGGGCTGGTCATCCGGGAAGACGAGGAGTGTTTCGAGCTACGTGGCACCAGAGGAGCCCGCGAACGCATCAGGGTGACTTCGGTTGCCAGATGGCAGCGCGAGTGGGATAACTCTTCTAAAGGAAGGTGGACCCACCGGCTGATACCTAACATATCGAGCTGGGTGGAGACACCCCATGGGGAAGTTTACTTCCATCTGACACAATTCCTGTCAGATCATGGCTGTTTCCGGCAGTACCTCCACAGGTTTGGGCACACGGAGATCCCCGTCTGCCCTGACTGCCCAGATGTTGACGAAACTGCAGAGCACATACTGTTCGTATGTCCTCGTTTCGTCATCGAAAGAAGAGCTATGCTAGACGTTTGCGGTCGGGACACAACTCCGGATACCCTTATCTAGAGGATGTGCCAAGCGGTGGAGAAGTGGAGCGCAGTTTCGATTGCAGGCACTCAGATTGCCTGCAGATTGCAGAGAATCTGGTGCGCCGAGCAGCAGTAGACAAGCATGACTAACTTGTGATTGGTTAGTTAGAGCGAAAACAGGCTGAGCGCGGGGAAGTGAATGAGAGGTTTGCACATGTCGAGGTAAGGTGTCGTAGCGGGTGGCAACCGCAGTCGCCACCACAAAGCATGGCGGAAGCGTGAGCGCATAGTTAATATGGAATGGACTGCATATGCCGAGGTAGGAGGGTTGTAGCGTAGAACCACAGAGAAACAGACGTCTCACTCAACACATGTTCCATCGTTCACCTTTTCAACGGAAGATTCAATTTTTTGTAGGTGGTCGATCGGCCACCGATGGCGCTTCCATCGATTTTGCTTGTGTTTGACGTTTGCACACTACCGCCATCTGGTTTCCGATTGTCCAATCACAGTGCATTTAGTATTGGGCGATAATGTTTCCGTGACGATGATTTTGATTGCATTTTGTTCTAAGTGAAACGTCTGTTTCTCTGTGGTAAAACTGTTGGTACCTATCGCTATCGACACCTCGAGGCATGATAGAAGAGAGTTAGAGGTGAGCACACAAGTCAGACTCACATGGTATGTGAAGGGCGAGCACCAAGTCAGACTTGCATAGCATATCAGCAGTGAGAACCTAAGTAAGTCCCACATGGTGTGTCAGAGCGTGTGTCAGGAGAAGTGACAAGGTGTGCTAGAGTGGGCACCCAAATAAGTCTCAAGTTGGTATGCTAGAGCGTGAACCAGGTGGTAGGGTGAGCGTTTAAGTTAGTCTCACATGGTGAGTAAAGGGTGAGCACCCAAGTTAGACCCATACGGGATGAGTGCCTGTGTGAGCGTGAATGAGCGAGTACATTAAGTACTGCCTATCCCCCAGAAGTAATGCTGGGAGGCAGTTCCAGGGGGAACCAGGTGTCTGTTTGCAGATTTGCCTTCATCTCTCTATATAAAAAATCCTGATGATGCGTATTATTGCGTGATTCACGTATATTTTTTTATATATCTTTATTAAAGAGACTTTTAGCCCAAGGCTGGCTCGTCTCGTATAACGTATAAATTTATACACCAACACTGCTTGTCAAATTCAACATGGCGACTAGATTGAATAACGTTGAGTAGTTTTATAGTAGTGACTCAAATTGGTTTTGGTTTTAACATTTGGCGGTTTGTAACTTTTCGCGGTACGGCATTTGGCGGTTTGTACCTTTTCGCTGAATGACTTTTGGCGGAATGTACCATTTCGCTGAATGCACCATTTCTCGGAATATCAATAATAATAGCCTTTGTTCATTCAGCATTCCTACAATTATTACCTGCGAGGTTTCTAAGCTAGGTTACCATTTTTTTTTGCATTCGTTAACCACGAGATTAACACGTTAAAACTTTTCTACCTAAAAAACCGAAACCAATTTTTTCGATAAATTTCCTAGACCGTGCCAGAAGCTGAACCCAGCCTCCTTCAGCATAGTCTTGCTTGGCAGCCACGTATCTTTCCGCATGGCTAAGGAAGGCCTCCTGTACCTTATACCGAGTAGATACATCCATTTAAAGAAGACGTTACCCTTCCTTTCGCCTTATACCGGGCAGACGCGTTCATTTAAATAAGGCATTATCAACTCATTTCGCCTTATACCGGGCAGATGCATCCATTTAAAAAAGGCGTTACCTCTGCCTTCGCCCTATACCGGGCAGATGCATCCATTCAATAAAGGCGTTACCTCTGCCTTCGCCTTATACCGGGCAGCCGCGTTCTTTCAAAGAAGGCATTATCAACTCCTTTCGCCTTATACCGAGCAGATGCATCAATTTAAAGAAGGCGTAACCCCTCCATTCGTCTTATACCAGGCTGATGCATCCATTTAAAGAAGGCGTTACTTCTCCCTTCGCCTTATACCGGGAAGACGTGTTATTTGAAAGAAGACATTATCAACTCCTTTCGCCTTATACCGGACAAATGCATCCATTTAAAGAAGGTGTAACCCCTCCCTTCGCCTTATACCGGGAACAAGGGTTCTTTGAAAGAAGACATTAGCAACTCCTTTCGCCTTATACCGGGCAGTAGATATGGTGGGGTTTCAGGTTTTGAAACTCGAAACCCCAATCGAACACGAAACCCGATGGGTTTGGGTCGGGTTCGGGTACAATATCGGGTTCGGGTTGGGTACGGGTTTAAAAAAATAAAATACTGAAAATTATTTTATTCAGTTTTGTTAATTGTGAGGCTAGTTCGTTGTTTGGGCTTACATTTTTTTTTAATTTAAAGAGAACCAGAAAATATCTAGTTTGAATTTTTCGGGGAAAACTTTTGTGCGGGCTTAAATAATTAAATTATGTTGGATTCGGGTCGAGTACGGATTTACGAATGCAAAAATTCCGAATGCAAAAATTTTCGAATTCAAAAAATGCAAAATATAAGAAAGACGAGGAATCGCCCTCTTTTCAAGAAACAGTCTGGATTGCGCCAATTACCGAGTAATTGCCCTCTTTAATTCGGTTTACAAAATTATGGCCCGTATTTTATTCAACAGATGGAGACCGCATGAATACTAACGGGTGGCCCAAAAAGCGGGAATTTCAATACTTCAATACTTTTATATGAGAACATTAATGCTTATTAGAGAAATATTTCCTCATGTGAATGAATCTTTAGAATCAGGGTTGTGTTGAATCATTCTCACACGATAATGATTGGAGTTATCATTTGATAACATCTCAGGTGTGAAAAGTAGGCGAGTTTTCCTTGGCGATAACTTTTCAAATTTTGGAATCAATTGATAATAAACACAAAATTATCAATTAAATTTAAACCTTTCCAATACAAATTTAATGTCAACAATGAAGGTCATTCTGATGCTTGGCATTGTGTTTTATTGTTATGTAGAGAAATAAGTTCAAAAAGTAAAGGTAAGTGCTTAAATCGAGATACAATTGTTGAACGATTCTCACTCGCTAGCGAGTTTTTATCAATTGATAATTTGGATTTGTGATCGCATGAGAGTGTTGCTCATCCTCGATTATTTGAAAATTTGATTTTTCCCATGCCTGCTTAGAATATTCAGATAATGTTGAACACACACTTTTACTCCAACATGTTCTGTTGTGTAAAATATGCCGTCAAAACAGGAAGTACTGTTGCGCGCATTGTACAATAATTTCAAGCGAACAAAGATCGTGGGAATAGTACACGGTGGACCGTTTTAAGCGTGAAAATGTTTCAAAAACTGTTGAAGGATTTTTGATCTACTGAGCCCGGTATATACAAAGGTTGTTGGAAGGCCAAAAACGCGAAGTAATTCATCAAAAGGATCAGAAGCATCATCCGGAAATGGCAGCCGTCCATCGGTCATGTGACACCTGCAAGATTAAACTACGCCGCACGGTGGAACACGGACCATAAGCTATTATTTTTTAATCTAAGTTTAAAGATTAAGGGCAACTCTTTATATAACGTGTATCAGATTGAACTGTGCTGCTTTGAAGTTTTCTTCCCGAGCCATTCTTTGCATTCCCGCTTTTTAGTGGCCACCCGTTAGGCAAATATCAGGCAGGTTTTCGTGAGAGCCGATCATCGACGGATGAAATGTTTATCCTGATTCATATCCTTCATAAATTCCGGGAATGCAACATCATCTGTTTATTGTTTCTACAGCAGCGTACGATTCAGTGAAACGAAATGAATTGGCACAGTACACTAGACCATGGTGTTCTGGCAAAACTAATACGTGTTGAATCGTGTTACGTTGGACGGATCGAAAACAAGTGTAAGGATTGCGGATGAAATTTCGACATTAAGCTGGATTTAAGCCGGGTGATGTACTCTCGATTTTACTGCTCAATATATCGCTCGAGGAAGCGGTTGAGAGAGCTGGTGTGCAAAGAAGCGGCACCATTATCACAAGATCGCATATGCTCCTACGCTTTGCGGACGATGTTTTGTGCCTTTTATGAGGGACACAGCGAGGATTGAACTCACGATCAATACTAGCAGAACGAAGTACATGGTCGCTGGCAATCAACGTGGGTTCACTAGTGGATGGGTGGTGGTAGTGAAGTTGTAGAAGAATTTGTGTACCTTGGAACTGTAGTGATAATGGTGTTACCCGCGAGGTGAAAAGGCGTATTGCAGCTGCGAATAGGGCCTATTACGGACTTCGTAACCTGCTTAAGGCTCGAGAAAAGTTGGGTGATGAGAAGAGCTTTCTGAATGAAGTGTCGTCTGTCTCTTTCCGTCCTACGAAAAATTGTGATTGTGGTAGTGCAACACCGAGAAATTCTACAAACACTCATTCAAAAACTGCGGATTTATGTAGTGGTTTGATGTCAATCTTTGTTCCCCCTAAGGTCCTGTAGTCTACGAACGAAGACTATATTCACTTTGATAACGCTTGTGAGTTGACTGCATCGTGAAGGTTGATTTTATTTTCGCTGTGTATTTTTCATTGAATTATGTTGTATTTTGTGTGCGCTGCAATTTCATTTGATTTAATCACTCGCCCACTGCAAGTCGAGTACACCTCTACCCTCGCCACGAATTTTTGTGTTAGGTTCGAGGGGCAGAGGTACGTCTTGGTTAACGAGCTGCTAATGTGACAGATAGAATTTCTTATTGGATGTAGGAAACGAGCTTTTTTGTTCATTTCCAATTGTAGCAGTTACTACTAGAATAGTCAAGTTGAAGGCATATCATAGAACTGGAAACAGTATGGAAGTCCATTTCCAGTTCAAGCGATTGCTAGAACATTAAAAATATAAAGAAAGATACAAATTAGGAGAATGGAACGGACCTGGGATTTGACCCACGACCTCCTGCGTATGAGGCAAAGCAGCCAACCAAGCCCGCTTAGCCGAAAATGTCGCTCGGTTCATTTGGCCGAAAAGCCTTTTGACTGAATAGGTCATTTGGCCGAAATGGTCGTTTGGCAGAAAGGACATTTTTGGCCAAATGACCTTTTAGTCAAACGATTATTTGTGTCAAGCAGCATTTTCGGCCAAAGAAACATTTCCGTCAAAAGACTTTTAGAGAAAACAACTTTCTCGACTAAATTACTAGTTCGGCCGTGTGTCGCTTTCAGCCAAATTACATTTTAACCAAATGGAATTTTGTCACAGTCAAATAGAATTTGGCTAGATGACTAGATTTATTTCGGCCAAGTGGCATATAACCAAATTGCTTACCGCCGAATGACCTTCGGCCAAACGACGGAAAGGGCCGTTTGGCACAAGGCCACAAGGCCGAAAGTTGTTTGGCCGAACAAACCATTAGGCCGAAACCCATCTGGGCCGAAGAGGATAGATGTACCAGTCGTGGTTCTAGAACCAGTTGTCACACTTGTACATTATACACCAAGTGGCACAACATATCACCACGAAACATGTTCTGATAAGTGAACCATGTTCATATGACACAATAACACCTTCAATCTCGCAATCAATCGCACTAGTGGTCCCATTATGACCAATCCCATAAGAAAACAATGCAATTGGATTTCCCATAATAGGAACTAAAATTAAGAATAGTGCCACAGTTTGGTACATGCGTTCCTGTTATGAATTAAACATTTTTGGGTATTATCACAAATTTTAATAGGGTTTTTATATTTGTTCTAAGAAGCAGGAAGGGAAACCTTTCGCTTGGCATATCAACACCAATATGGCGACGATGGTACACCTACCCTATGTCAATTTTCTGAACTGGCCAAATCACCGAGAAAATCGTTTGACCGAATTCGGCAGAAAATGTGGTTGGGCTGAACGGGTCATGTGGCCCTTGTGGCTAAATGACCAATTCAGTCAGAGGGCATTTTCGACAAAAACACAATATCAGCTAAACAATCTATTGGGGAAAAGGCCTCCAGTACCGTATGATACTTTTCGTCAAATGACATTTTCGCCCAAATGGAGTTCAAATAGACGAGTTTCGGCTTAATGTGTTATTCGGCCAAATGGCTTTCTGCTGAAAACCCATCGACCAAACGACCCTGCCCTTTTTGAACAAAAAAATCGGAAAATTAAAAAAAAATCACATAAATAAAAGAATTTGAAGAATTTTAGTGGAAATTCTGCAGATTTGAGATATCAACAAGGAGAATTTTTGTTTTATCGGTGAATTTGTTCAGAATTTCCAAGAAAAATGCATTTACCATAGAAAACTCTTAAGATTTTTATCAAAAACTAGTTGAACGTACCCGACCTTGCTCGGGGTTGTATTATTTTGCATTCTAACTGTCAATTGTTGAGTTCATTGTTCATTACAGCACCGCACTCTAGATCAGTTTTGTGCGATCGCATTGGGGTTTCTCCCACTTCGGCCTAAAATTGTTTTATGACAATTTTCCAACATTATCTATCCAATTTGCAAACTTTTTGTATGTATAAACACAGCCAATCCCAAAAAGAATCGATTAGTGAGGAAATATTGCACACTCCCAAAGGACTTCCCCTGGAAACATCAAAGTAGGTACCTACTCCCCGTTGAAAATCCGAAAAAAAATCCAAATGAATATTTTGGAAAAAAACGGAAGCATTTAAAAATCGCCACGCTAATAAACGTCACCGTCTGCAGAAACGCATTTTGGCGTGACGCAGAAATTTCTGCAACCGCTGACCAAAATATGATAGACCAACGATTTTAAGGCGGGCGCACACTTCTACTTGGGCGTGTACTTGGAGCGGAGTCATCTGTCCGGATGCCGTTTGGTCGAACGGCATTTTGCCAGATGTCGTTTGGCCGTATGGGAAATGCCTAAAAGTGGAACATTTGTTTCATTGTGTTTCAAGTAGTAAATAGTGAGAAATGAGAATTGAGTACTGGGAATTGCGACGAACGAAGTAAAAAGTGAGGGGTGAGACAAATCTCATTTAACATAGAAAACAAGAAATAAGAAGTCGGAAGTGACAAATAGAAGTAAAAAGTGAGATGTGTGAAGTAGGCTATGAGATGTGAGGAATAAGAGTAGATAGAAGTGAATTCTCACTCCTTAGTCTTTCCTTCTTTGTGGATGCATCCTTCTTTTTTCTTTTTTCTTTCTTTTTCTTACAATTTTAAAAAACCCAAAAGCAAGAACCCTGCTGAAGCTCTTTGAATTTCATACAATTGTTTGGCAGATATTAATGAAATCACATTGGCTAATAAATCTGGTTCTTTTGAGCAAAGCATGCACACTTAGTTCAGCTCGGCATTTTTTGATTCTTTTACCGAGATCCGCACAGCCGAGCGCTCGGTTCGTGACTTTTAGCTGATATCTCAGCTGAAAATGCAATTTGTTTACTGCGGCACTCAAAGGAGCCGCCGTAATCATACGTCCAATCAGCCGATATTTCAGCTAACAAACTTTAACCGAGATTTGCACAGCCGAGATCGGTGGAAAATTTTAAGTGTGTGGATTAAGCAAATGTTGATCTACGCAATATGTTGAATGTAGGCTGACAAAATAGAAAATCCGTCTTTTTGCTCGACACATTAAGCAGACGAGAAATACAAATCATAACTCATATCTATAATAAAGCAATTGATGAAATAAACAAGAAACAAAATTGTCCCTCATCACCAACCCTGAAACAATCCATAAGAATGCGTTCAATTGTGCGAGAAACGAATGCATTGGAATCCATACGAGAGGAGTTTGTCAGATCCGAAACAAAAACCACAACCATAACAATGCCGGAATCGGAAGCAATGAAAATGGCACTGCTTCTCCCCCGAACGAAGGCAGCTGTGCTGTGCTTTCTGCCGGCTTCTGCTAAGAACTCAAACAAATGTCCTTTCTTCTGGTTCGCAGCACTTGACTTCGGTTCGGTTAGACGAACCGCCCTAACTAACCGAAGGATATTTAGATTGTAATCGCGTGCCAGACTGCGGCGCGTGTGGTGTTGGCATCCCGCACCATTTAGCTCGCAGAGGAACAGAACAGATGATATGCCGAAAGCAAGTAAAAGAAAAGGGGACCGGGCCGGATAACGACGCATGTGACGGAAAATGCGTTTTAGATAATTTCCCCCTTCTAAGTTGTGATTGAAGATTGGAACATCAGCCAGAACAAAGCGGTGGAAGGAGGTCAGATTCTTAGCTGGGGGAAGTCGTGTAGGAAATTGCGTCGTAGCCGTTGTTGTAAGCCGTTGCTCCAGTAATTCGATGGTACATTTGTGATAACATGGAAAACACCAGCCGACTCCGGTCTTCCTCCTTGATATGTTTTTGTGTGAGGAAATGACATCCTGTGGTTAAGGATAATCCAAAAACAATTGGAGGAGTTGACAGTTGACAACGAACGCCCGGGCAGGGCTTTGGCTGCTGTCACTGCTGCTGCTGCTGCTGTGCGTTTGATTTGAAGTGTGTGGAAAGTGTTGAAAACACGATTAGTCAAATCACCAGCAGCATCTGGCGATGACGCAATTGGGAGCCCTGTGGTTGCGGAATTGTTCTTGTTTATCCCAATGCCCCTTTGCTTGCCTTCAAAACTCTTTGGTTATATATGCTAAGTCCGTAAGTAAAATTTCTTATAGTTTTATGATAGTTTATAAATATTTGTTGATGTGAGACCATTAGTTAAACGATGTCATTTGTATTCTGGTTATTCTTTCATTGAAATTCTAAGAAACTTGATTTCATTTTCAGGATGTGAAACATTTCAAGCTATTTCAACTTGTAGAACTGTCTGCATTCTATAGCCTGGCACCAGCTGCAATCCAAACCCACGCCAATAGATGCCTTTCGTTTGAGATTTATTCTCCATCGTCATGCAGTACATGACCAGACATCTCTTAACTCATCCGGTGCCGAGAGCAAATCGAATCTGTCAATGCAAGACAACGAAAAAAAGCTCACATACTCATCTGCACCATCCAGGTCCAATGCGATTGCTTATTTGCTGAGCCAATCATCAATCCAATCGCTTCAATTACAAACCATCGCATCGGTCCATCGATTCCGGCGAACCGGAGCAAGGACAGGTCAGAAGGGGGCTACAAAAACAAACCAATTTCCGAAGTAATTACGGCGCGGCAATTAGCCAAAGTAAATTTCGGCCTGGTTCGGTAGACGGTGGACTGATTTCTCCGCTCGAGGAAACAACCGATCATCGATACTTTCCTCGCCGTATTCGTCTTGCACTGGCGATAAGTTGGGACGAGGGAGACATTACGTAACTCAAACCCAGTGCAACCAGTTTCTGGTTGCAAATGTCTCGCGATCGGTTGACCGTCGTTGCAGCGCGCCGTTTCCAGCCACCCATCCATCCATCCATCCGCATCCATGTTGGGAGAATGCAAATTTGCTTGCTTATTATTTCTATTTGAACAACATCAGTTCGCTACCGCAACCGCCTGGTAGCGCGACGAGTAGGTATCAATTTATATAGAAATAGCGTCAGCTAAGCCTATCAGATTCCAATGATTGTTGACTCGAACGAGAAAAGGTGCGAGGCAGCACTTCGTTATGAGTTAATTCATTACGACTCACGACTTTGCAATGTGAGAATCGATCAAACGACGTTTCGACGTCGCAGCAGAATAATAGCGGTATTGGTGGAAGTATATGTCTGCATCATCATTTGTTCCACAACCCGGAGAAGCATCAACACTCTGAACCATCTACAATGCAAACGTCTTCGGATAATATTTCACAACCAGACGCACAGGAGCCTAGTTGCAACGTTTATCATAGCCAATCAGCAATGTTGTTTCGTATTGTTCCAGTTGTGCTACATGGGCCAAAAAAAGTCACTACAAACGTACGCTTTTATTGACGATGGATCCGAGCTAACTTTGCTGGAACAAGATTTAGCCAAAGAGCTGGGCGGAAGTCCCTGTGTTTGAAATGGACCAGAGGAACACACAAGGAGGTAAACGATTCTCAGCAAGTTAGTCTACTGATATCCGGTACCCGAAGTTCAAGAAAGTACGATCTGCCCAGAGTGCACACAATGTCATCTCTTCAAATTCGTCCGCAAACGCTGTTGCTGCCCGAAGATGCAGAATAAATATCCACACCTAGCGGGAATCCCACTTGAGTCGTACCACGACATAAGTCTATGATTCTGATCGGCCTAGACAACGCCAGGAAATGGCCGGGAAATAAAGCAAAATGAACCAATAGTTGATAAGAAAATTATTTTGAGCTTTTTAGTGGAATGTTTTCACCTGTCATAAGACGAGTTTATACAATCCCATTGAATTCCACCACTTAATTGTATCTTGCCAGATACGTATTTCGACCTCAACAGTAAGGCCGTCTTCAGTGTCTCGTACTTGACTCGACTCGACTCGACGCTTTTTATGGCGATCAGATCCCTCTCGAGAACCAGATGTTTTTGTTATGGACGTCGCAACGTTCGGATCAACGTGTTCGCCGGCGTCGGTGCAGTATATCAAGAACGTAAATGCGGCCAAATTTTCAGAGAAATATCCCGAGGCTGTAACAGAGATCATCGAGAACCACTACGTGGACGATTATTTGTCCAGCTTTGAATCCGATGCGGAGGCAGTCAGAATTTCCGAGCAAGTGAAATTGGTTCACGACGATGGTGGGTTTCTGCTGCGCCATTGGCCCAATGTCTGGGAAATACTATAGAATCAAGAGCCGAACATCATCTGTTTGTGGACAAGACAAAGGCATACGAGCGGGTTCTTGGTATGCTGTGGCTTACTGATGAAGATACGCTGAGTTTATGTACCCAACTGACTGATGAAATTCGCAAGACAATTGAAAGTAATTCACATCCCACGAAAAGGCAAGTTTTGCGTTGCCTAATGAGCTTTTTCGACCCACTCGGATTGTTGAATTTTCTCCTCGTGCACAGTAAAATCTTATTGCAAGACATATGGCGTGCCGGTACCAGGTGGGATCAGGAAATCAGTGAAGAACATAGTGAACAGTGGTTGAAGTGGACGGTGCCATTGCGTCAGGTTTCTGATGTGATAATCCCTCGGTGTTACTTCCCGAACGCCACTCGTCAGGATTATCGTGATTTACAGTTGCATATCTTCGTCGACGCAAGCGAAGTGGCATACGCTGCCGCAGCGTATTTTCGAATTATCGATACATACGGAGAAGTTCATTGTTCGCTGGTCGCAGCGAAAACTAAAGTCGCTCCTCTAAAGCCATTATCAATACCTCGCCTGGAGCTGCAAGCCGCAGTACTCGGATGTCGATTGATACGTTTTGTTCTAGAGTCGCATAATGTTAACGTTAATGAACGATATTTATGGTCAGATTCTTCTACCGTTTTGGCATGGCTGAAGGCAGACCCTCGCAAATATAATCAATATGTGGCTTGTAGGATTGGCGAAATTCTAGCGGAACTAAATGATTGGAGGTCGGTGTCTTCGAAGACAAACCCAGCGGATTTAGCAACGAAGTGGGGAAATGGCCCATCTCTTAACGCAGAAGGAATCTGGTTTACAGGGCCGCTATTTCTACAAAAATCCAAAAATGAGTGGCCAAAGCCTAGGATGTTACAGCAAACTACGAATGAAGAGATACGCGTATGCAACATTCATTGTGAGAATGGTGTGGTTTCATCCTTGATTGACTGGCATAGATTCTCAAAATGGGAACGGCTGCACAGGGCCATGGCATTTGTACTAAGGTTTATTAAAAATTGGAGGAGCTACATATGCCATGGTGGTAACAAGTCGAGCGGACACCTGACACATGCTGAACTTATACAGGCCGAAATAATGTTGATCAAGTTGACTCAGAGGGAAGAATGTCCAACTGAGATAACACTCCATTCCCTCAACCGCGATCGTACAATAGCAGAGCAGATAACTTTGAGTAAACGAAGCGCTCTGTATGGTTTGTCACCATTGATCGATGGGCGGATCGGAGCAGCGAAAAATGTGCGTACGGATACGAAATTCCCAGTTATCCTACCAAGAGATCATCTTATCACAACGCTAATTGTGGATGCATACCATAGGAAATTCCAACACGCTAACGCAGAAACTGTTGTGAATGAGATAAGACGACGATATTATGTTTCTCGACTAAGGGCGCTGGTTCGAATGGTCAGTTTTGGTTGTCCAACATGTAAGCTACAGAAAGCCACTCCTTAGGTTCCACGTATGGCTCCTCTTCATCCGGCTCGTTTAGCATCGTTCGATGGGCCATCCACATACGTGGGACTGGACTTCTTCGTAAAATTTGGACTAAAAGGTGGATCGCGCTGTTCACATACCTTACGATTCGCGCAGTTCATTGTGAGGTAGTACACGGCCTTACAACTGAAGCATACATCAAGTCCATTCGTCGCTTCGTGCGCCGTCGCGGTGCGCCTGCGGAAATTCATTCAGATAACGGCACGAACTTTCTAGGAACCGTACGAGTTTTGATGAAGCACATCAAGCAAGGCATCGCTGCCACAGTCCCCAGCACTACTACAAAATGAGTTTTCATACCTCCATCGTCACCACGTATGGGCGGCGCATGGGAACGCATGGTGCGCTCTGTAAAACAAGCAATGTTGGGGGCGTATAACGCTGATCGAAAATTGGACGACGAATCCTTACTAACGTTTGTTATCGAAGCCGAGAGTATCGTCAACAATCGACCGCTCACCTACTTGCCTCTAGATTCGGAAAAGGGGGAAGCGCTCACTCCGAACCACTTTTTGTTGGGCAATTCAAGTGGAATCCGACAGCTCGCTATGGAGCGCACCGATGGCCCCGCTTCCATCACGGGTTCTCTCGACATGATTCATCATCAGCTGAATTGTTTTGGAACAGATGGATAAAAGAGATGCTGCCAACGTTGACGAAGAGGACCAAATGGTTTGATGAAAGAAAACCTATATCTCCTGGAGACTTAGTGCTGATAGTGAATGAAGGAAAGAGAAATGATTGGATCAGGGGACGAGTACTCGAGGTAATACCAGGAAGTGATGGCAGGATAAGGCAGGCCATTATAAAAACAGCGAGGGGTTTATTGCGTAGATCAGTAGTCTTGAACATTGAGCAAGCTGGTAAAACTGGAACAAGTGGCCAGTGTTACGGGGGGGAGGATGTAGCGGCTGGAGGCACTGCCTCAGATACAATGGAGCCGTATCAGCCCGGCCGAACGGAGACGTCATCCAAGCTGTCATAAAACCTATCGGCAAAGAAGGGAATTAGATACAGCGGATTGTCAAAAGCAACATCGTGGTGTGCCAAGCGGATGATTTGCAAAATTCCTAAATATTACTTATTCTAAATGATCAGAGTCAAAGTCAGCATGAGTTTCCAATTGGCCACACAGCTGACTTGAATCCGTTAAAACTAAATCAATTGTAGAGGGATTTCGACTGGAAGAAAAACAAGTTGGTCCATTGGGATATTGAATAGTATAATATCCCGCAGAACAATCTTCAAATGAAATTTTGCCATTGGAATTGCTTTGAGCATTATTCCATGAACGGTGTTTGGCATTGAAGTCACCAATTACGAAGAATTTAGATTTGTTGCGAGTTAGAATTTGAAGATCAGCTTTCAACAAATTCTTTTGCTGCCCATTGCATTGAAAAGGCAAGTAGGCTGCAATGAAGGAAAATTGCCCAAAATTTGTTTTAACAGAAACTCCCAAGGTTTCAAAAACTTTGGTTTCGAACGAAGAAAATAATTTATGTTTGATACGTCTATTGATGACGATGGCGGCCCCACCACAGGCACGCAGAAAAAACTACGTTAAAAACAATCATATTTTAGGTAAATCCAAACAATAATTCAGTTTGTTCTAGCATCAAAAATAAATATGTTTGGATCAAACATATTGTTGCATTTTAAGCAAACGAAAACTTTCTTTTGAATCAAATTTGCGTTTCAAGTTGTTTCAACCAGCTAAATGTTTAAAACAAACATGGATATTATTGTTTTAGTTCGGCCATTCATAATATTTTCTTATCAACTCTACCAATTTTTATATTCTGGTAGCATTTGACTACCAGATTTCACAATTCCAATCGTTCATGTTTCATTTACTTACCTTTCTGTACCTGAAAAACATCAACAACATATTATCCCACGCTTGCTCCTGCTCCTCTGTTGACCTCCGATCGGATCCGATCCGAACTCGAGTTTTTGTTTACTTTTGCACGAGCGAGCGAGGGGCTGCCCACTAGTGTACGTATAAAACAAACAGGGATTTAATTTGGTTTTAAAAATAAATATGTTTGATTCAAACATTTTACCATTTTGGAAGTAAACATGTATATTTTTGAAGCAAATGGATGAAATTTGTATCCGTGGGCGCTGTCAAGACGATCATTTCTGTAGATAAAATAATTTGGATCTCTTTTAATGGGGAGTCCTGGTTTTAAATACGTTTCAGTTATAATGGCAATATGCACATTATGAACTGAAAGGAAGTTGAATAATTCATCTTCCTTACCCTTTGGAGAGCGGGCGTTCCTATTTAGAACTTTCACACAATTATTTGGATCCATTAAAACGGAGTCCGATAACAATTTTTTGTGTGTACTTTATATCAACCTGAACAGCTTCAAGAATGGTATTTGCTTTGAACATTGCATCAATCATGTGATGCAATTGTTCAGTTAAAAATCAAAATCGGAAACAGACATGCTACCTGAATCGGCAACATGACCGTTATTTTCCGTTGGGACATGGGTATAAACCTCATTTTGAGAAGAGAAATTTTGTCTACGAGCAGCGATGTTTGCATACGAATGTACATTGGAAAATTTGGAGTTTACTGAAGTGTTTGCTACCCGTTGAGGAGCAGCAAAATTCGTTCGTGAATTGTGGTGGGTATGAATTGCTCGACCGGTAACCGGTTTCGAATTTCGAGCGTTTGAAAAATTTCTACCTGTCGAATCTGGGATCCGATTGGAATTTCCCGTCATCAATTTTGCACGGGAATTCAAAACTTTTTTGCGTGAAGGGCATTCCCAGATTTATAATTCCCCCCACAATTTGCGCACTTAAATTTATTGGAATCTTCTCTCACAGGACATGCGTCCTTGGCGTGAGAGGTTCCACCTCAAATCATGCATTTACCATCCATGTGACAACTCTAGTAACATTTTGGTTTTATCACATTCTTGTAGAGTAAAATATAGTCTTCAAGAGCGTTATAAAACTTAAAATGTTACTTGGGAGTGTTTGGTTCCATGACCCCACTTTTGGCACTTACGGCACTGAGTGGGGTTTTGGAAATTTCCCCCAGGCCTGCGGAAATGTTCCCATGTAACACGGACATGGGACATAATACAGGCCTATTCCAAACTTTTCATATTATTTAGTTCACTTTTGTTAAAATGAACCAAATAAAGTTCTTGAGAAATTCCCCTCTGGGAAGTACCAGAGTGGGATTTCTTTTTCATCTTAATTACTTGGACTGGTGAAAATCCAAGTAATTGAGAAATTTCAATTTTAATCTCATCCAGTGATTTGTCATCACTGGGAAGACCTTTCAAGACGACTTTGGACAATCGCTCAGTTTTGTCGTCGTATGTGAAGAATTTATGGCGCTTCTCAGTTGAATACTGAAGAAGGCGTTTGCGATCGTCAAAGGAACCCGGCAAAACGTGGCAGTCACCCTTCCTAGCAATCTGAAATGAAACCTTGATCCCCTGAAGGTTACTCAAGATTTCATTCTGAAAGCCAGAAAACTCGGCAACAGATACCACAATTGGCGGAATCCGTTGCTTCTTCGCATGAATCGAATCACCTGGGCTAGAGTTCGATAGGAGAAGAAATAATGTCAACGTTAGATTTAGAAGGAATATCTGAAGTCTCCAGCTTCCTTCTATTTTTTCCGCGCTTGGGTAGGACGGTCTTGAAACCTTGTTTCTTTGAAGGAAGTGGAGAATTCAGAGACTCCCCCTTCCTCTTGTTTTTATTAATACTCATTGCTGAGCGTGGAGACGTGACCTTCTAAGAGGTTTTTTCCCAGAACGGTGTCCCTGCAGGATTACCACCGCTTGTCGGAATTTTACTTCCGCAAACGGGTCCAACGTAAAACGAAGGCACGGGTCCTTGCAAAGATCGTAACGGGATCAGTGGGTACAAATAGCGCTGAGAAGCACTGTTGAAATTAAAATAGCTTCGGGTAGTATTGAAAACTTCCTTCCGCAAAGAGAGAAAATAGAACCGCACAGCACGAAAGCACGATGCGGTCTGGACACATCAATAGATCGTTACACATTTAAGATGACGTCCCGAAGCCCTGTTATCTGTCAGTCGTCGACCCACGAAACGAGAGGTTCTTCGATTTTTGATGATTATCTATGATCCGTTCGGCTTCATCTCACACGTGCTGATATTCCTGAAAGTACTTCTTCATGAAATTTGGAAGACATCGGTGGGCTGGGATGATGTTATCCAAGACTCACAATACAAAAAGTGGCTAACCTGGTTAGTAGTGCTTCCACGAATGAGTTCCATCGAAGTTCCCCGTTGTTATAGGTCCATTACATCCGTTGCCGCCATGGTAGAAATTCAACCTTTTCCGACGCTAGCGAACACGGATTTGCAGCCGTCGTCTATCTTCACTTCCACGAGGGAAATGCGGTAGTATGTGCTCTGGCTGGAGCGAAAACAAGGGTAGCACCGCTGAAGTTTTTGTCGATTCCGCGATCCGATTTCAAAGCGATATTTCAGGACGGATTCAAAGGACGTGTTATGTTTATGTGTGTTTATTCAACAGGCTCAACCGTGTATAGCACTTACCGGAGCCGAGACTCTTCATAATATTTACAAACTATATTATTATTATCAACAGTTAGTAAGGGGAAAGTGACATATACCAAGACACTCGTGGTAAATCAAGGTTAGATTGCGTAATTTCAGGATGGACGAAGTTGGGATTGCTGCTGGTTATTCGACGTCATCAACGGTGTATCGTAGCGTCGTGCTCGAGTTGTGGTGAGCCAGGAGCGATCCCCAAAACACCTCTAACTTCCCGTTACCTCGGGCCACAAGGGTATCCAATAGCTGCTCTCTGAAGGCGTCGTTTTCCGAGCAATACCAAACTGCGTGATCGATGTTATCGTAACCGGCTCCACACCTACGTAAGTTGCTATCGACAAGGTATATTCTGTACAGATGTGCGTTTAGTAAATAGTGATTGGATATAAGCCTCGACATCGTATGAATAGAGCCTCGACTTAAGTCCTCACCTCTGAACCACGCTTAACTGGTTTCATCGATCGGAGTGCATCGATGGAACTAAGACTATCCGAGAAGATCCGAGAGGATCCGAGAAATAATGGTCTACGGGCTGATTAGAAATTATCCCCAAAACGAAGTTATTTGCTGCCAGCTCATAAACATAAACCGAACACGGTTCTTGAAGTTTTCGGAAGTAGGTAGAATTTACGTTGAAAAACCGAAGCCAGTGGATCCGTTGATGCGAGAACCATCAGTGAAATGTCTGTTTTTGCAATTGACATGTTCATATATTTCAGAAAAAAAGGAAGAGAATAGATATTTGTCGAAGGTGATCTGGTATTCCTTGAATAGCTTGTTTCATGGACAGATCGTATTCAATAGAGGAATTGTCGTTAATGAAATTAACTCGAGGCGGGTTATAACATGGAAGACATAGATCTGACGATAAGTAGTTGAGATATACTCTCAGGTATCTTAACCGATAAACCAGTTCAAGCATGTTATCGAAGTTTTCTAAGACAAGTGTGTTACTTGTTCCACATTTGATCAGCATTCTAAGTGAGAGCTCCTAGTAACGGTGCTTTAAAGGAGTTACTCCAACAAGCACCCCCAGGCTCATATTGTGCGTGAACCGAACCACAGAAAAAAGGTGGGGAGTCCTCGCCACTTGTCTGACTACTCGCGCAATCCACCTTCAGATTGCTCACACGCTCTCCACCGACTCCTGTGTAGTGGCAATACGGAACGTCATGGCTAGGCGGGGTGATCCCGCTGTAATTTACAGCGACTGTGGGCCCTCCTTAGCCGTGCGGTAAGACGCGCGGCTACAAAGCAAGACCATGCTGAGGGTGGCTGGGTTCGATTCCCGGTACCGGTCTAGGCAATTTTCGGATTGGAAATTGTCTCGACTTCCTTGGGCATAAAAGTATCACCATGTTAGCCTCATGATATACGAATGCAAAAATGGTAACTTGGCTTAGAAACCTCGCAGTTAATAGCTGTGGAAGTGCTTAATGAACACTAAGCTGCGAGGCGGCTCTGTCCCAGTGTGGGGATGTAATGTCAATAAGAAGAAGAAGAAGAAGTGGTACCAACTTTCAGGGCACTAGCAAGGAACTAAAAGCGGCCATTCAGCAGCTCGATCAAGATAGGCTAGCGAGGGAGTTCACTACAGTTTGCGCTCACCCTTTGAGCTAAGTGGACGTTCTGTATCGAGTTTCCCGTGATAATTGATACTACGTTTAGTCGTCGCGTTTTTTCGAAGTTTTGGTGCCTCAGGCACATATTCGGGCGTTTTAATCGTTAATTGATCGCTCCGCGCGAAAAACCGCGATGAAGCGCCGTGAAAATACGTTTTGCATAGACTATTCCGCAGTGACAAAGAAGCCATCTTACGAAGAACTTCACCAATTCATCGGAACCCAATTAGGGTTGAAGCGAGAAGAGGTACAACGAATACAGTGTAGTAGGAGTACTGGCTGTGCTTTCGTAAAAGTTGTCGACTTGGAGTTGGCACAAAAAATCGTGACAGAGCACGATAACAAGCACGAAATCGTAGCCGATGGACAAGTTTTCGCATTGAGACTACGAATGGAAGACGGAGCAGTGTCTGTTAAACTTTTTGATCTCACAGAAGGTACAACATCTGAGCAGATTGTTGAGTATCTGAGTGCATATGGCGAGGTGATCACAATCCAACCAGAAGTATGGAACGAAAGGTTCATGTTCGTCGGCTTAGCCACTGGAGTGTGGGTTGTCAAAATGATGGTAACAAGGAACATCCCGTCGTATGTTACCATCGATGGAGATACCACTTACCTGTCTTATTTTGGCCAGCGCCAAACTTGCCGCCATTGCGGTGAATACGTACATAACGGAACGTCTTGTGTACAGAATAAGAAGCTGTTGATGCAGAAAATATCTGTTGATTCAGCAAAACCCACGTATGCAAATGTGACGAAAGCACCTACATCATCGGCATCTTCAACCTACACCAAGAAACCACCAGGCGGTGGTCCATCGACGCGCTCAACAGGCAACAGTCAACCTACATTTGTAGTACAAACATCAACTTCAACAAACACAACCACCACTGAACGACCAGCTGACACCGAGCAGTTTTCCGGCCAATCCATGCCCAGGAGGCATGTACCGAGTCAACCAGACTCTTCTATTTCGAATTCAACACAAACATCCGAGTTACAAACTTTGGCACTCCCGGTAACTGCTCCGACATATGCATTCATGACACCAAGACTTCCAAATGTGATCGAAGATAGAACTAAGAAATCCACAAAGATCAACGATGAAGAAACCGATGATTCCTCTACATCTAACAACAGCCGCCGCTCACATGGCCGACCACCCGGCAAGAAACAGAAACACGGCACTGGCAACGATTTGTTCGGAGACACTAAAAATTCGTAGATATGGATATCGCAAGTTATAATATAGGCACTGTAAATATAAATACAATCACAAACTCAAACAAACTAGATTCTCTTCGTACGTTCATTCGATCTATGGAACTCGATATTGTTTTCATGCAGGAAGTTGAAAACGAGCAACTATCTATTCCGGGTTTCAATGTATTGTGCAATGTTGACAACAGACACCGAGGAACTGCAATCGCTTTAAAAAGTCACATTAATTTCACACACGTTGAGAAAAGCCTAGATGGACGGTTAATCGCAGTCAGAGTAAACAACGTTACTCTCTGCTGTGTTTACGCGCACTCAGGGAACCACATGCGAAACGAAAGGGAGAGGTTCCTGAACAACACTGTTTCGTACTACCTACGGCACAGCACACCACACATAATCCTAGCCGGAGACTTCAATTGCATTCTTCGTCAGTGTGATGGAACGGGATCAAACTTCAGCCCATCACTCCAAGCTACAACTAACCAACTACAATTGAAAGATGTATGGATGCAACTCAAACCTCGAATACCTGGCTACACGCACATCACCCATCACTCGGCATCCAGATTGGACCGTATATATGTATCACAAGGCCTGACAAATCAGCTTCAAACTATAGATACACACGTATGCGCTTTCTCTGACCACAAGGCGGTCACTTCCCGAATACTGCTGCCGTCCCTCGGTAGGGAACCAGGTCGTGGATTTTGGACTCTCCGTCGAAAATATAGAAGAGCTGCAAACCCGGTGGCAATACTGGACACGCCAGCGGCATCACTATAGGTCTTGGATGCAGTGGTGGATCTCTTTCGCGAAGAGAAGAATTCAATCATTCTTTCGGTGGAAGTCTAAAGCTGAGTATGACCGCTACCATTACAAGTATCAACGTTTGTATGCTACACTACGTCAAGCATATGATGATCTTCCAGGTCACCCAGAGATACTCGTGACCAGTGTTGTAAAATGTCATTTGCATTCGTTTGTAAAATTTTCCCAGAACTTGTTTCAGAAGGTAGCTATCAATTCATGTTGTATGACGAACTTATAGCGGTTAAATGGGCCTACAACTTTGTCTAACGAGACTTTGCTGTAAATATGTAATCTGGGGCGTGGGAGGCAAAATGTCATTCAAATGACATTATGTCAAATGACACGTGACATTTTGGAGAGTTTTCACTCTCCAGCCTTTGATGTTATACTTAGAGCAATGTACCCTTGGACAAAAATATAACCCTACTCAAGCGTTATGAGTACATTCAAAATTATGGAAGAAATTTTGCTTCTAAAGAAAGTTATGAGCAAATTAGTCAAATGACATGCAGATGACATTTTACAAGCCTGCTCGTGACTATAAATCGGCTTAAAAGCGAACTACTAATTCTCCAGCGACATTTCACCCGAACATTCATCCGTGCAAATGAGTTTTTTTTTCTGGCATCGTTCCAGTTGGGCGACATGAAAAAAAGAAGACAATGATTGCCAAACTGATGGATAAGCAAGGTATTAACATCGAGAGACCAGAATAGATTGAGTGACACATATACTAGCTCATTTCCAAGTCCTCTACACTGCCGAGAAAATATATGCTGCCGCGGAGGAGGGGTTCTTGAGTGACCAGGTTATTCCGAATGATGATGAAGCGAACATTGCGTGTACGAACGAGATCACCACCGCGGATATTTGGCAGGCGATTAAAACAAGTGCTGCAAATAAATCGCCTGGACCAGATGGAATTCCGAGAGAGTTTTATCTGAGAGCTTTTGACGTAATACACAGGGAGATGAACCTAGTTTTGAACGAAGCACTACACGGGAATTTCACTTCGGAGTTCCTGACCGGCGTTATAGTGTTAGTCAAGAAGAAGGGAGCGGGAGATACTATCAAGGCCTACCGGCCTATATCTTTGCTAAATGTCGACTATAAGGTTCTATCTCGCATTTTGAAAACGAGACTCGAGGCCGTTATGAGAGAACACAGAGTCATAGGGGAAGTTCAAAAATGCGGCAATGTTGGAAAAAACATATTCCAGGCTACTCTCTCAATTAAAGACAAAATTGCTCAAATGATACAGCGAAAGCAGAAAGGTAAACTGGTTTCGTTTGACTTGGAAAATGCTTTCGATAGAGTTTCTCGACGATTTCTCTCAAAAACTATGACATCTCTCGGCTTCAACCGGCAGCTGATAACTCTACTTGATAACATTGCAGCACGATCAACATCACAGATAATGATCAATGGTAAGCTATCCCAGTCGTTTCCCATTCAAAGATCGGTTCGACAAGGCGATCCCCTGTCAATGACTCTGTTCGTGCTTTATTTACATCCACTCCTTCGTAAGGTGGAACAAGTATGCGGTACAGATCTCATCGTAGCTTACGCTGTCGATATCAGTGTATTGGCAACTTCAGCTGATAAATTGGAACGCATGATGATTCTCTTCCAACGTTTTGGATGTGCTGGTTGCGCCAGGTTAAACTTAATGAAGACATCAGCAATTGATATGGGCTTTATAGATGATGGTGTACTACCGGTACCGTGGCTAAATACCGGCTACAAAATTAAAATTCTTGGTGTCTTTTTTGCAAGCTCAATCCGTGTGATGATAAAGCTCAATTGAGACTCTGTAATTGCAAATTTCTCCAGGCTAACGTGGCTGTATTCGCTTCGCTCCTTGACACTACATCAGAAAGTATCGTTATTAAATACCTATATCACATCAATAATATGGTATATATCATCAATACTTCCAGCTTACTCCAAACACACTGCAAAGTTAACGGCTATAATTGGTAGTTTCCTTTGGAATAGAAGCCCTTTTCGGGTTCCATTGCAACAGTTAGCTCGGAAATAGGAAGATAATGGCCTTAAACTGCAACTTTCACTCCTGAAAAGCAAGGCACTACTGATAAATAGACACATCCAAGAAAAAGAGTCCATACCATTCTACACATCATATTTCGATGGAGGGAACAATCAGCCAGCAACCATACCAGCTGATCTACAGTGTTTAAAAGTTCTTCGTCAGTATTTGGATATTATACCAGATCATGTTCGACAAAACCCTTGCTCCAGCAGCATACATGATGTATTCGTCAACCAAACTGATGTCCCTAAAGTGGAAAGAAACAATCCAGCCCAAAATTGGAAAAGAATATGGAAAAACGTCAATGATTCACACATTGCAACAAAACAAGAAGTAAGCTTTACTTGATCACAAATGAAAAAGTAGCAACAAGAAAGCAGTTATATGTAACTGGATGAACTGATGAAGAAAATTTCAACCACTGAGGTACAGTAGTGGGAACTATTCAGCATAAATACAGTGAATGCCGGTGGGCAACTGAAATATGGAATCTAACCCGAAGAAAAATCTCCGCTATTTCTGGGGGCTGGAGAAGGTTTTTGTTCAACGACTTATTACAACCAACCTTGAATGGAGTTAGTAGACGGTATAGAAATAAGATGTTAGAATTATTCACGATACATTTTGCCTTTGTTGATTCATGTGAAAACATAATAGACATAAATGAACTAGAATCTGCTTTACAATATGGAATGTAAATAGGCATAGTTTTGAATTTTACAAATAAACAAAACAGTATTTTATAATAAAATAAAAAAAAATAAAAAAAGCCGCACCCAGTGGGAATTCATCCCACCGATTTCACCACATACGGGTGGAGCGTGGGAGCTTTTGCGATTTTTTTTCCGGAATTTCCTTTGGGAAATTTTTCGGAATTTAATTTGGAAATTGCGTTTGGGAAATTCTTCGATGTTGCTTTTGGAAATTCTTTGAAATTTTCTTTGAGAAATTCTTTGTGATTTTGTTTTAGGAAAAATGCTTCAGAACTAAGTTTGGTAAATTTTTCGCAATTTAATCTGGGAAATACTTCGCAACTTTACAGAATTCTTCGGAATTTCTTTTGGGAGTATCGAAATTTCCTTTAAGAGATTCTTGTTTACTTTGAGAAATTCTTCGGATATATTTTTTTTTGGAAAATTTTTCGGAATTTCTTTCGGAACATTCTTCGCAATTTCATCTGAGAAATTATTTGCAATTTACTGTGGACAATTCTTTTCTAACTTTTTTGGGGTATTCTTTGGAATTCTTTTTGGCGGAATTTATTTTGGTAAACTAATCAAAATTGCCTTCAAGAGATTCTTCGGATTGCTTTACGACAGTGTACGTCGGCAAATAGCGGATTTCCAGACCAAGGGCTACATACACAAGGCTTCAGCGAAAGAAATCGAAGGATTCGACCTGCGGCGTACATGGTTCTTACTTATTGGAGTAGTTGTGAATGAGAAAAAGGAAAAGTTCGAGTGATCTGGGACGCAGCGGCGAAGATTGATGGCGTATCATTGAACAGCATGTTGCTGAAGGGTCCTGATTTACTGACACCGTTATTATCTGTATTGTTTCCGTACCGAGAGCGTCAAGTTGCCAGAGTTGGCAGACATCAAAGAGATGTTTCTGCAAATTTCGATTCGTAGCGCACAATTATTTCCCTATAGAGATTCTCCGAAGCATCCAATGAGTACCATGGTCTCCGACGTCGCAATATTTGGAGCGGCCTGCTCTCCAGCGCACTCTCAGTGCCGACGACTACGTAGACAATTTCGATACGGTGAAGGAAGTGGTTGAGGTAGCGAAGGAGGTGATCGAGGTGCACCGACGAGCAGGATTCCATATCCGCAACTGGATGTTGAGTGATGGAAAAGTCCTAAAAAATCTAGATGAAGTAAATCCAAAGTCAATTAGAGCCATGCTGTCGGAGCAGGATATTGGATTCAACCGAGTGTTGAGGATAGCGTGGATTCAAAAGGAGAATGAGTTTGCGTTTTTACTGCAGTTCGACGAGAAAGTACGTAATCAGCTAGACGTTTCAGCGGTTCCTACGAAAAGGGAAATGCTTCGGTTGGTCATGAGCATTTACGACCCTCTAGGTTTGATAGCGGCGATTGTAATCCATGGAAAAGTCCTCATACAAGATGTGTGGAGGAGTAAGACAGAATGGGACAACGAGATTCCAGAGGACATTGGCAAGCGTTGGACAGATTGGATAATAGTTCTCAAGAAGTTGAGTGAATTGCGTATACCTCGGTGCTATTTTCCGCATTATGATCCACAAAGCTTCAACACTTTGGAGCTGTATGTGTTTGTCGATGCAAGCGCTCAGGCATACTTCCGCATTGTTGACCGAGGACAGGTCAGAGTAGCGAAGATCAACGTGGCTGACGAAGCCACCAGGTGGGGAAATGGTCCCACCTGTAACGTTAACAGTCGATGGTTTCAGGGACCTGAATTTCAGGTTAGGTGGGTTACACTACAGTCGTGGTGTAGATTGGCAAATGGTTCCGGATGACAATACGGATGAAAGCCATTTGGAATTGCGGGAGGCGTACGTCTGCACTCTGCAGTCATATGATCAGGGAACCAGTGGTGGAGACAACTAGGTTTTCACGGTTCGAGAGGATGTTACGGGCAGTGGCATACGTCTGCGTACCGCGGGAAGCAGTGGCTCGGCCAATACATCCGTGTTAACCAGTGCGGAAATCCAGAAGGCTGAACGGACGCTTTGGTTGACTGCGCAGTCTGAAGCGTTTCCGGAGGAAGTAGCGATCCTGAATCAGAATTCGGAGTGGAGTTGTAAACCAAAGCAAATAGTAGCGTCCAGCTGCCTGGTGAAGCAGTCGCCATTTGCGGACGAAAGCGGAGTGTTGCGGGTAGGTAGTAGGGCAGCGGAAGCTGAGATGATGGCTTACGAAGTTCCTCATAATTATGCCTAGAAATCATCGGATCACGGAGCTGCTCTTGGATTTTTACCATCGGAAGTACGGTCATGCAAATGACGAAACCATTGTGAACGAAATGCGACAAAAGTTCTACATACCAAGGCTACGAGTGGAAGTTCGCCTGGCAAGGAAACGCTGCATGTGGTGCCGCGTGTACAAATCCACTCCAGTTGTTCCGAAAATGGGACCGCTACCCGCTGTGAGATTAGAGCCGTACGTACGCCCGTTCACCTACGTGGGCGTATATCTGTTTGGACCGTGTCCGGTGAAAATCGGTCGAAGCGCGGTGGAACGCTGGGTCTGCTTCTTCACCTGTCTTACGTTCAGGGCTGTACACTTCGAAGTGGTTGCCAATTTGTCTACCGAGGCGTGTAAGAAGGCAATCAGACGGTTCATTGCTCGTAGAGGTTCCCCTCAGGTAATTTACTCTGATAATGGGACAAATATTGTAGGAGCAAGTCGGAAGCTGCGAGACTAAATCAACAGAATCCACTCTGAGCTGGGCAGTACCTTTACCAATGCTCGAACTCAGTGGCGGTTCAATCCTCCTGCAGCCCCCCATATGGGAGGTTGTTGGGAAAGAATGGTTCGTACCGTGAAGTCTGCACTAGGATGCGTTCCAGAAGTGAGGAAACTGGACGAAGAGTCGTTCGCAACAGTATTAGCGGAAGCAGAAAGCATGATCAACTCCAGGTCGTTAACATTCATTCCTCTGAAAACTACGGATCAAGAATCGTTGACGCCCAATTACTTCTTGTTGCTGAGTTCGAATGACGTAAAAGAACCGGAGAAGTTTCCAACGAATGTGGCAATTGCATTGAAAAGTAGTTGTAATATGATTAAGCATACGCTAGACAACTTCTGGCGTCGTTGTGTAGTGGAATATCTACCTACAATCATTCGGCGTACAAAATGGTTTCGAGATGTCCAGCCGATCAAAGTAGGAGATCTCGTGCTTGTTGTGGACGAAAACGTGAGGAACCGATGGATACGTGGACGAGTCATCCAAGTTAGACTGGTCCAGGAAACAAAAAGTTGTGTAATTCCACGGGGCACCCCCCAGGATTGTGTCTTTGGGTGAGAAAATCAATCTCTGAAAATTTCAGCTCAATCGCTTGTTGCATAAGCTGGCGCATTTGATTTGAAGTTTATATGGAGATTTCAGCCAAAATGTATAGGAAAATACACCTCCGTCACTCATTCGATCTGGAAATTGGTTCTGATTGCTCTATTGACCTCAGAATTGCAAAAACGGCAGTTGGTATGCTACAGAACAATTTCACAGAACATTGTATGATGATTAAATGAACTTTTATATAGGTTTCGGCTGATGCGATTCGATCAAAAAATCCAAAAATACGCAAATCAGCTCCTAATAAATCAGCCGTAAACTATATAAAAGTTCATTTAATCATCATGCAATGTTCTGTGAAATTGTTCTGTAGCATACCAACTGCCGTTTTTGCAATTCTGAGGTCAATCGAGCAATCAGAACCAATTTCCAGATCGAATGAGTGACGGAGGTGTATTTTCCTATACATTTTGGCTGAAATCCCCATACAAACATTAAATCAAATGCGCCAGCTTATGCAACAAGCGATTGTGCTGAAATTTTAAGAGATTTTCTCACCCAAAGACACAATCGGGGAGGGAGGTGCCCCGTGGAATTCGACAACATTTTTTTCTGCCCCATACTAATCTGGGCCAGTCTAATCCAAGTGTTTCCGGGAAAGGATGGCGTAACACGACGTGCAGTGGTGCAGACATCAGGTGGCACTATGGAGAGACCTGCTACGAGGTTGGCTGTGCTGAACGTGTTGAGGTCTGGCGACGCTAAAGAGGAAGTTAAGGCGACACGAGGGGGAGAATGTTCGCCGCAACAGCCTTCATAGTGAACACCCCTTAATTGAATCATCGATGGCATCACTGAAGACATCGAATCGCCTGACAACGACAAGGTGTCAAACGAGATGACGTGCGATTGATGAGATGAATTAGAGCAAAATAGAGAAAGTGATAAATACGGATTGAATTGGATTACATTTTGGAATTTTGGATATTGTATTAATTTGAAAACTAAGGTGAACTAAATTAAATTATAAAAACTAGTTGAAACTTATAAGGATTTTTTTAATTTTTCATCTTTTTTTTACGAAATTTTTAGCCCGAGACTAACTGATCTCGTTTCCCGGAGTTTTTTTTTTTTTGAGAATTTCTTCAGAATTGCCCTTCGGATTCAAAACGCCTCGGAATATCCTCTGGAAAATTGATCGGAATTTCTTTGAAATTTTCTCATTTGTAAATTCTTCAGAATTTCATCGAAGTATTAAGTGAGAGACAAACAAAAAATGACACCAATACATTGGCAGAATTCATCTTTACTGGTTGATTGATTGCCAATGAAAATATTTTCATTACTAACAAGATAAATTGTTATGTTAATAATAGAAATGTGACATGTTACTTTTGAATTGAAATTGAAAAGTTTGTGATAATAGCTCTTACATTTAGTGATCACCAATCACCAAAGAAGAGTCTACAAATGTATACCGTTTGAACTTCATCCGTGTTTGGGAGTTAATGTTCGTTATTTCAGTTTTTCAATTTGACGAACTTAGATAGCTGAGAATTGGTATTTTCTTCTCTCATTAGGTTGGACGAAAAAGTCAACTTGATTACTGGATATATTGGACATCTTACTTGAGATATTTGTTTTTATTTATATCTTCGTGCATTTTAATATTTTCGTAAAGTTTATGAATAGAATTATTCAATATTCTACTTTTTCTCAACCTATCATGACTAATTCCTCTTTATTTTTCTTCTTTTCAGGTAGCAGTTCAGACACGGAAATAGGGGTAGTGGAGTGGATCTCTTTTTCTAGATCAATGGAGACACATTTTAATGGATCAAACTTTGTATTTTCCGTATTTTTTTAGTTTGTTAATTTGTCATAATCAAATCTAATGTTAGTCAAAAATGACTGGTAACCTTTGAATAAAAAAAAACGGTGATTCAAATTTGCTTCTAACGTTATTAGCATTTAATATCTGACGCATTAACGTCTGGCCCATTGGACTTGCTCAGTTTGGTTCTTACAACCGAAATTCTAAAATTTTACATGGCTTCCAAAAATTCAAAACGATTCATGCATCAATACCCTCTTTCGAGTTCAAACGAATATCGAATTTGGCATTTCTATCGATATTAATGTAATGAAAGTTTTGTTGGGTACAATCGATAAATATTTATAATTTATTTAACAGATTTTACCGAGACGTCAATTGTTTTCCTTATGTCAAGTTCAATGATTGCAATCGAAAACGACTATCCTAAACTTCACGTTAGGTTATAGCCAAATCCATTTCGTCGTCATGATTTCCATATGGCAACAAATTTGAACCGATTTCCCTCCGGTTCCTATATCAATCATGGAGCATCCAATACACGATCCCCCACGCACGACTGAATCCTAATTCGATAACAATCCTCCCGGGTTCAGCCACGCATTTACAGTTCAGTGGTTAGAAAAAAAAAGTATATTCGGAAGCCATAAATTATTATCAGATCACGATTTTTTTTTCAATTTCAGTTATGCCTACAAGCTCGTGGGCTCGTGTCGTCGTGCTGCCATGCCCCTTTTCCTAGAACCGTAGAACACACTCGAATTCGTATGAGCGAGCACATAACGCAAGCATAATGCGGCGCGCACAATTGTTCGGTGGCTCCAAAATTTTAACGCTTTCTGATTGATTGATCAAGCGATTAAAGCCGGCTCTCTAGTTGTTGTGTTACCTACCGATGACTATATATGACTAGGCTGTCGCCGCAGATCAAAGCTCATCGAAGCGTACTTCATCGGCCATCGCATACAGTGGCGTATAGTTTTCCTGGATGATGCAAAAACAAGTTGAAATGATCAATTTTTTCGCCTTTCTGAAACAAACACGTTGGGAATTTCAAAATGACAAATACTTCGATTGGAATACGAATTTATGTGACCTGTAAACAACAGAACTCAGCTGCAGATTCTGCACTATAATCAACATTTTAGAAAGTGAGAAATCAAATGCATCATTCGATTGATTTAATGAATCTCCGCCCCACTGTGATAGGCGACGACTGTTTTTTAGTTTGTTAACTAGAACGCCCGCAACTAAACACTGCTGAATGACGGTCTATTGTATTTTTTGTGAATCATCATCATCAACTTCACTCCCGTTGGACGTACTGAGCCTAAAAACATGCCGAGGAAATACCCTTTTGATGGTTCAGTTTCCGTGCTGGATTCATTACAAGGAGAGGCTTTGTGCGGCGCATTTCACTTGTTCGCAGTATTCGATTCGCGTGGGGAAATTAATGATGACGTTACACTCGCACAAAACTGTGGATAGTAATCTTCCGCCTTCTCCCTTCATCAAAATCGCCATCCATCAAGCGCGCGAAATCGGTCAGGATGAGTCCGAAAAACCAGGTCCCCGGCAGATCATTATCGTGATTAATTTTCGTTTGAACTGATTGCAGCAATGATGACGTACGGTTTGAAGATGATTGTGTTGCGTCTTGCGGCGTCGTCGTACGTCGTTTTGCGATTCTCGGATAAATTGCTATCTTTATGTAGGCAAGCGTTTGGCGGGGAAGATTTCGATTGAGTCGATGGAAGAAATTTGGTTCAGGGAAATTTTCCGCTCTGATGGTGTATGATTCTGCAAATTTTGCGTTCAATGAATATCAAATATTCAGGGTTATACTTTTCAGCGGTTTGGCGTTTTTGTTACATTTTCGAATATTATTTTCCATGTTGAATAATTCAATAAGCTTATATGCTACCACACACTAGACTTATTGGCTACCGTGTCTATATTTGGATATTCCAAATGATTTAACAAACATTTTCTAATAGATATATAACCTTATATGGGGTTTCGATTCCATGGTTCGATGTTCCACAAAATTCTACAAACACATTGTTACTGGAACCTTTAAGTTTATTTTTGAACATCAGGATTATTGTTTATCAAATCAGATAATGGTGAATTTCTCATTTATTACTTCTCACTTCTTAGTTCTCCCAGTGAGACATAACTAGTTAGAAATGAAATGTCACACACCTTTTATTACTTATAACTTTATTACTCTCACTTATCTTTTTTTTTATTTTTCACTTCCTACACATCTCTCAGTGAGTGAGAAGTGAGAAATCATAACTGAGAAGTTGCAAGTCACAAGTGAAAAGTGGGAAATTCTTGCTTCTTAGGAGAAGAGAGACGTCTCACTTCTCTTTTCTCACTCTTCATTCCTCCCTTCTTAATAATCTGAGGGATTCAAAATGAATTTCTCCTTTGATTTTTTATTTCCTTCTGAAGTTCTTCCTGGAGCTGCTGATAAAATTAATTCAAAAATTCATCTTTGCATCTCTCCAGAAATTTATCTTAGAGTTACTCCGGGAATTCTTGGAATAACTCACGCCTGGAGCAGTTCAAAATAATTTCCTTGAGGAAATAAAAAAAAAATCCTGGATGAATTCCTGGAGAAATTCAGGATGCATTCTTGGAGGAATTCAGGATGAATTCCTGGACGAATTTAGGACGAATTCCTGGGGAAAATCAGGATGAATTCCGGGGGGGAAATCAGGATGAATTCCTAGGGGAATTCAGGATGAATTCCTTGGGGAAATCAGGATGAATTCCTGGGGGAATTCAGGATGAATTCCTGGAGGAATTCAGGATGAATTCCTGGGGGAATTCAGGATGAATTCCTGGGGGAATTCAGGATGAATTCCTGGGGGAATTCAGGATGAATTCCTGGGGGAATTCAGGATGAATTCCTGGGGAATTCAGGATGAATTCCTGGGGGAATTCAAGATGAATTCCTGGGGGAATTCAAGATGAATTCCTGGGGGAATTCAAGATGAATTCCTGGGGGAATTCAAGATGAATTCCTGGGGGAATTCAAGATGAATTCCTGGGGGAATTCAAGATGAATTCCTGGGGGAATTCAGGATGAATTCCTGGGGGAATTTAGGATGAATTCCTGGGGGAATTCAGGATGAATTCCTGGGGGAATTCAGGATGAATTCCTGGGGGAATTCAGGATGAATTCCTGGGGGAATTCAGGATGAATTCCTGGGGGAATTCAGGATGAATTCCTGGGGAAATTCAGGATGAATTCCTGGGGGAATTCAGGATGAATTCCTGGGGGAATTCAGGATGAATTCCTGGGGTAATAAGGGATGAATTCCTGGGGTAATAAGGGATGAATTCCTGGGGGAATTCAGGATGAATTCTCGGGGCAATTCAGGATGAATTCCTGGGGCAACTTAGGATGAATTCTGGGGGGTATTCAGGATGAATTCCTGGGGGAACTCAGAATGAATTCCTGGGGGAGCTCAGGATGAATTCGTGGGGGAACTCAGGATGAATTCCTGGGGGAACTCTGGATGAATTCCTGGGGGAACTCAGGATGAATTCCTGGGGGAACTCAGGATGAATTCCTGGGTGAGTTCAGGATGAATTCCTGAGGGAATTCAGGATGAATTCCTGGGGGAATTCAGGATGAATTCCTGGGGGAACTCAGGATGAATTCCTGGGGGAATTCAGGATGAATTCATGGGGGAATTCAGGATGAATTCATGGGGGAATTCAGGATGAATTCCTGGGGGAATTCAGGATGAATTCCTGGGGGAATTCAGGATGAATTCCTGGGGGATTCAGGATGAATTCCTGGGGGAATTCAGGATGAATTCCTGGGGGAATTCAGGATGAATTCCTGGGGGAATTCAGGATGAATTCCTGGGGGAATTCAGGATGAATTCCTGGGGGAATTCAGGATGAATTCCTGGGGGATTTCAGGATGAAATCCTAGGGGAAATTCAAGATGAATTCCTGGGGGAATTCAGGATGAATTCCTAGGAAAATTCAGGATGAATTCCTGGGGCAGTTCAGGATGAATTCTGGGGGGTATTCAGGATGAATTCCTGGGGGAACTCAGGATGAATTCCTGGGGGAATTCAGGATGAATTCCTGGGGGAATTCAGGATGAATTCCTGGGGGAATTCAGGATGTATTCCTGGGGGAATTCAGGATGTATTCCTGGGGGAATTCAGGATGAATTCCTGGGGGTATTCAGGACGAAATCCTGGGGGAATTCAGGATGTATTCCTGGGGAATTCAGGATGAATTCCTGGGGGAATTCGGGATGAATTCCTGGGGGAATTCAGGATGAATTCCTGGGGGAACTCAGGATGAATTCCTGGGGGAACTCAGGATGAATTCCTGGGGGAACTCAGGATGAATTCCTGGGGGAACTCAGGATGAATTCCTGGGGGAACTCAGGATGAATTCCTGGGGGAACTCAGGATGAATTCCTGGGGGAACTCAGGATGAATTCCTGGGGGAACAAGAAGGTGAGGTGCACAGCAAGCAAGGTGGATCGATCAGGTGGAGGACGATTTGCGTACCCTTCGCAGACTGGGTGGTTGGCGAAGTGCAGCCATGGACCGAGCTGAATGGAGAAGACTTTTATGTATTGCACAGGCCACTCCGGCCTTAGTCTACGAATAAATTAGGTATGCAAAAAAAATTATGAATATAATATTTTCAGCTGAATAAATCACGAAAAATCGATCAAAGTAATGTCAAACACAGATGGTATTTTTTTCTTATTTCGCCTGTCCTTTATTTCAATCAAATGTCCTACTTTTTCGCTTTTGAAAAAAATAATATGGTCACCCTACAAAAAGCAGAACATAATTTCGATAACCGGCCGATCGTTTTGCTTATTGAAGAAAACACGACCGGACACGATACAAATTTTCACTTTCTGATTAATTATCTCATCCACACAAAGCAGAAAACAATACTACGTCACCTTTGCGTACAACCCGATTGGGTTGCACCTTTGAGTTTTTTTTTTCGAATTGCGACAAAACATGCGAAAATTCAAAATTGATAGCGAAATTTAAACGAAATATGAAAAAAACATCAAGGAATCAAACACCTAAAGAACCAATTAATTCTCGCTTAACTTTTCAAAAGGACCTAAGTAACATTTTTTTCATGAATTAATTTGAATAGCGCAATCAACAGAAAGAGTTTCTTCAGGAATTCTTCCTGGAGTTGCTTCAGGAATCCCTCCTGGAATTCTTCCTGGAGCTGCTGATGAAATTTATTCAAAAATTCATCTTTGAGTCTCTCCAGAAATTTATCTTAGAGTTACTCCGGGAATTCTTGGAATAACTCACGCCTGGAGGAGTTCAAAATAATTTCCTTGGGGAAATCAGAATAAATTCCTGGAAAAATTCAGGATGAATTCTTGGAGGAATTCAAAATGAATTCCTGAAGGAATTCAAAATGAATTCCTGAAGGAATTCAGGATGAATTCCCGGGGGAATTCAGGATGAATTCCTGGGGGAATTCAGGATGAATTCCAGGGGGAATTCAGGATGAATTCCTGGGGGAGTTCAGGATGAATTCCTGGGGGAATTCAGGATGAATTCCTGGGGAATTCAGGTTGAATTTCTGGGGAATTCAGGATGAATTCCTGGGGAATTTAGGATCAATTCCTGGTGGAATTCAGGATGAATTCCTGGGGAATTCAGGATGAATTCTGGGAGTCATCCTGAATTGCTGGGAAATTCAGGGTGAATTCCTGGGGAATTCAGGTGAATTCCTGAGGGAATTCAGAGTGAATTCGTGAGGAATTCAGGATGAATTCCTGGGGAATTCAGGATAAGTTCCTGGGGAATTCAGGATAAGTTCCTGGGGAATTCAGGATGAATTCCTGGGGGAATTCAGGATGAATTCCTGGGGGAATTCAGGATGAATTCCTGGGGGAATTCAGGATGAATTCCTGGGGGAATTCAGGATGAATTCCTGGGGGAATTCAGGATGAATTCATGGGGGAATTCAGGATAAATTCCTGGGGCGAATTCAGGATGAATTCCTGGTGGAATTCAGGATGAGTTCCTGGTGGAATTCAGGATGAATTCCTGGAGAAATTCAGGTTGAATTTCTGGGGGAATTCAGGATGAATTTCTGGGGGAATTCAGGATGAATTTCTGGGGGAATTCAGGATGAATTCCTGGGGGAATTCAGGATGAATTTCTGGGGGAATTCAGGATGAATTTCTGGGGGAATTCAGGATGAATTCCTGAGGAATTCAGAATGAATTCCTGGGGAATTCAGAATGAATTCCTGGGGAATTCAGAATGAATTCCTGGGGAATTCAGAATGAATTCCTGGGGAATTCTGAATGAATTCCTGGGGAATTCAGAATGAATTCCTGAAATTCAGAATGAATTCCTGGGTATTCAGAATGAATTCCTGAAATTCAGAATGAATTCTGGGAATTCAGAATGAATTCCTGGGAATTCAGAATGAATTCCTGGGGAATTCAGAATGAATTCCTGGAATTCAGAATGAATTCCTGGGGAATTCAGAATGAATTCCTGGGAATTCAGAATGAATTCTGGGAATTCAGAATGAATTCCTGGGGAATTCAGAATGAATTCCTGGGGAATTCAGAATGAAATATTCGAAAATGGTTTGACCCCGACGTCGTCGTCGTCGTCGTTTCGAGAGCAATCCCGAGACCCCGAGCAATTCGACGCCACTTCCGGTACCTAATTTCCTGATGCCGTACATTTTGTAGTTTTCGGTACCGAAATCGGTACGTAACGTACACCCATCTGAAGCTGCTGTCCTATGCTAGATACCGAACAGTTGTCAGCATATTCTTGGATTTAGACAGATTAATGAGATGAGCCGGATTATATGAACCGGGGCTTTAATTGAAAGCGTACATGTTGAACGGGAAGGCCCTTTTTCTACTAGTATGGCTGCATGTTATGATTTGCTTTTTGAGTGATCAGCATTTAGGAAAATTAATGTACTTCGTATGGTAAATGTCTAGTTTAGATTTCAGATAACATTCATATTCGGAAGACGAGAACTATGCAGCGAAGTCAAGTGTAAAAATCAGTTAGAAGCAAGACTGAACTCCAATTTAGAATGCATTTTTTCATAGAATAATTGCAAGACTAAGATTTTTCGCTTGAGCTTAATTGACGGTCCGTAGAAAGGTACTTTGATTACGGAAGAGTAATAAAAAATTAAAAATATGAGAGCCGACGGCGTTCCTGAGGGGAGAGAGTCTATAGTTTAGTTGAAAATAATGGCATGGTAGAAGCTTTCCAGCTGACCGACAAATTATCACAAGCAGTAATCAATTATCCAACAATTCTCACTTAACATTTCAAAAGGACCTAAGTAACATTTTTCATGAATTAATTTGAGTACTGCAATCAAAAGCTTATTATGTTGATTGCGCTATTCAAATTAATTCATGAAAAAAAATGTTACTTAGGTCCTTTGAAAGATAACGAAATTAATTGGTTCTTTAGGTGTTTGATTCCTTGATGTTTTTTTTATATTTCGTTTAAATTTCGCTATCAATTTTGAATTTTCGCATGTTTTGTCGCAATTCAAAAAAAAACTCAAAGGTGCAACCCAATCGGGTTGTACGCAAAGGTGACGTAGTATTATTTTCTGCTTTGTGTGGATGAGATAATTAATCAGAAAGTGAAAATTTGTATCGTGTCCGGTCGTGTTTTCTTCAGTAAGCAAAACGATCGGCGGTTATCGAAATTATGTTCTGCTTTGTGTAGGGTGACCATATATAATTTTTTTTCAAAAGCGAAAAAGGAGGACATTTGATTGGAATAGAGGACAGGCGCAACAAGAAAAAAAACTTCTGTGTTTGACATTACTTTGATCGATTTTTCGTTATTTATTCAGCTGAAAATATTATATTCATAATTTTTTTTTGCATACCTAATTTATTCGTAAAATGTTTTTTTTTTTATTACCAGACTAAGGCCGGAGTGGCCTGTGCAATAAATAAAGTCTTCTCCGTTCAGCTCGGTCCATGGCTGCACTTCACCAACCACCCAGTCTACGGAGGGTCCGCAAATCGTCCTCCACCTGATCGATCCACCTTGCCCGCTGTGCACCTCACCTCCTTGTTCCTCCAGGAAGTCATTTTGAGTTCCCCCAGGAATTCATCCCGAATTCCTCCATGAACTCATCCGGAATTCCCTCGAGAACTTATCCTGAATTCCTCCAGGAATTCATCCTGAATTCCCCCACGAATTCATCCTGATTTCCCCCAGGAATTCATCCTGAATTCCCCCAGGAAATCATCCTGAATTCCCTCAGGAAATCATCCTGAATTCCCTCAGGAAATCATCCTGAGTTGCCCCAGGAAATCATCCTGAATTCCCCCAAGGAATTCATCTTGAAATCCTTCAGGAATACATCCTGAATTCCCCCACGAATTCATCCTGAATTCCCCCACGAATTCATCTTGAATTCCCTCAAGAAATCATCCTGAATTCCCCCAGGCATTCATCCTGCATTCCCCCAGGAATTCATCCTGAATTCCCCCAGGAATTCATCCTGAATTCCCAGAATTCATCCTGAATTCCCCAGGAATTCATCCTGAATTCCCCCCAAGAATTCATCCTGAATTCCCCCCAGGAATTCATCCTGATTTCCCCCCAGGAATTCATCCTGAATTCCCCCCAAAAATTCATCCTGAATTCCCCCCAGAAATTCATCCTGAATTCCCCCCAAGAATTCATCCTGAATTCCCCCCAGGAATTCATCATGAATTCCCCCCAGGAATTCATCCTGATTTCCCTCCAGGAATTCATCCTGAATTCCCCCCAGGAATTCATCCTGAATTCCCCCCAGGAATTCATCCTGAATTCCCTCGAGAACTTATCCTGAATTCCCCCAGGAATTCATCATGAATTCCCCCCAGGAATTCATCCTGATTTCCCCTCAGGAATTCAGCCTGAATTCCCCCCAGGAATTCATCCTGAATTCCCCCCAAGAATTCATCCTGAATTCCCCCCAGGAATTCATCCTGAATTCCCCCAATTCATCCTGAATTCCCCAGATTCATCCTGAGTTCCCCCAGAATTCATCCTGAATTCCCCAGGAATTCATCCTGAGTTCCCCCCAGGAATTCATCCTGAATTCCCCCCAAGAATTCATCCTGAATTCCCCCCAGGAATTCATCCTGAATTCCCCCCAGGAATTTATCCCGAATTCCCCCATGAATTCATGCTGAATTCCCCCAGTGTGTTCCCTTAGGAATTCATCCTGAATACCCCCGGAATTCATCCTGAATTCTCCCAGGAATTCATCCTGAATTCTCCCAGGAATTCATTCTGAATTCCCCAGGAATTCATTCTGAATTCCCCAGGAATTCATTCTGAATTCCCCAGGAATTCATTCTGAATTCCCAGGAATTCATTCTGAATTCCCAGAATTCATTCTGAATTCCCCAGGATTCATTCTGAATTCCCAGGAATTCATTCTGAATTCCCCAGGAATTCATTCTGAATTCCCCAGAATTCATTCTGAATTCCCCAGATTCATTCTGAATTCTGGGGAATTCATTCTGGAATTGATTCATTCTGAATTCTAGAATTCATTCTGAATTCTGAGAATTCATTCTGGGAATTCAGAATTCATTCTGAATTCCCAGATTCAGAAACAGATTCCTGGGAATTCAGAATGAGATTCAGGAATTCAGATGAATTCCAGTCAGAATGAATTCAATTCAGAATGAATTCTGGGAATTCAGATGAATTCTGGGGAATTCAGAATGAATTCCTGGTCAGAATTCAGAATGAATTCCTGGGAGTCAGAATGAATTCAGGAATTCAGAATGGTCCTGGGAATTCAGAATGAATTCCTGGGGAATTCAGAATGAATTCCTGGGAATTCAGAATGAATTCTGGGGAATTCAGAATGAATTCCTGGGGAATTCAGAATGAATTCCTGGGGAATTCAGAATGAATTCCTGGGAGAATTCAGATGAATTCCTGGGAGAATTCAGATGATTCCTGGGAGAATCAGGATGAATTCCTGGGGTTCAGAATGGAATTCCTGGGGAATTCAGATGAATTCCTGGGGGAATTCTGGGATAAATTCCTGGGAGGAATTCAGGATGGAATTCCTGGGAAATTCAGGATGAATTCTGGGGGAATTCAGGATGAATTCCTGAAGGCTCAGGGGGAATTCAGGATGAATTCCTGGGGAATTCAGGATGAATTCCTGGGGAATTCAGGATGAATTCCTGGGAGAATTCAGGATGAATTCTTGAAATTCAGGATGAATTCTGGGGAATCAGGATGAATTCCTGGGGAAATTCAGGATGAATTCCTGTCAGGATGAATTGTCAGGATGAATTCCTGGGGAAATTCAGGATGAATTCCTGGGGAATTCAGGATAAGTTCTCGAGGGAATTCAGGATGAATTCTGAGAATTCAGGATGAATTCCTGGGGGAACTCAGGATGAATTCCTGGGGGAGATCAGGATGAATTCCTGGGAGAAACCAGTATGAGTTCCTGGGGGAATTAAGAATGAATTTCGGGGGGAGGATTCAGGATGAATTCCGGGGGAATTCAGGATGAATTCCTGGGGGAATTCAGGATGAATTCCTGGGGGAATTCAGGATGAATTCCTGGGGGAATTCAGGATGAATTCCTGGGGGAATTCAGGATGAATTCCTGGGGGAATTCAGGATGAATTCCTGGGGGAATTCAGGATGAATTCCTGGGGGAATTCAGGATGAATTCCTGGGGGAATTCAGGATGAATTCCTGGGGGAATTCAGGATGAATTCCTGGGGGAATTCAGGATGAATTTCTGGGGGAATTCAGGATGAATTCCTGGGGGAATTCAGGATGAATTCCTGGGGGAATTCAGGATGAATTCCTGGGGGAATTCAGGATGAATTCCTGGGGGAATTCAGGATGAATTCCTGGGGGAATTCAGGATGAATTCCTGGGGGGAATTCAGGATGAATTCCTGGGGGGAAATCAGGGTGAATTCCTGAGGGAATTCAGGATGAATTCCTGAGGGAATTCAGGATGAATTCCTGGGGGAATTCAGGATAAGTTCTCGAGGGAATTCAGGATGAGTTCCTGGGGGAATTCAGGATGAATTCCTGGGGGAACTCAGGATGAATTCCTGGGGGAACAAGAAGGTGAGGTGCACAGCGGGCAAGGTGGATCGATCAGGTGGAGGACGATTTGCGGACCCTCCGCAGACTGGGTGGTTGGCGAAGTGCAGCCATGGACCGAGCTGAACGGAGAAGACTTTTATTTATTGCACAGGCCACTCTGGCCTTAGTCTGGTAATAAAAAAAAAAAAAAAAAACATTTTCCGAATAAATTAGGTATGCAAAAAAAATATGAATATAACATTTTCAGCTGAATAAATAACGAAAAATCGATCAAAGTAATGTCAAACACAGATGGTATTTTTTTTCTTATTTCGCCTGTCCTTTATTCCAATCAAATGTCCTACTTTTTCGCTTTTGAAAAAAATAATATGGTCACCCTACACAAAGCAGAACATAATTTCGATAACCGCCGATCGTTTTGCTTACTGAAGAAAACACGACCGGACACGATACAAATTTTCACTTTCTGAATAATTATCTCATCCGCACAAAGCAGAAAATAATTTTACGTCACCTTTGCGTACAACCCGATTGGGTTGCACCTTTGAGTTTTTTTGTTCGGATTGCAACAAAACATGCGAAAATTCAAAATTGATAGCGAAATTTAAACGAAATATAAAAAAAAAACTTCAAGGAATCAAACACCTAAAGAACCAATTAATTCTCGCTTAACTTTTCAAAAGGACCTAAGTAACATTTTTTTCATGAATTAATTTGAATAGCGCAATCAACAGAAAAACGTGTAAGCTTTTGATTGCAGTACTCAAATTAATTCATGAAAAAAATGTTACTTAGGTCCTTTTGAAAAGTTAAGTGAGAATTGTTGGATAATTGATTACTGCTTGTGATAATTTGTCGGTCAGCTGTTGATTCGACTAAAGGGTCAACATTGGAAAGTTTCTACCATGCCATTATTTTCAACTAAACTATTGACTCTCTCCCCTCAAGAATGCCGTCGGCTCTCATTTTTTTATTTCTTATTACTCTTCCGTAATCTATGTACCTACATATCTACGGACGGTCAATTAAGCTCAAGCGAAAAATCTTAGTCTTGCAATTATTCTATAGAAAAAATGCATTCTAAATTTGAGTTCAGTCTTGCTTCTAACTGATTTTTAGACTTGACTTCGCTGCATATGTAGTTCTCGTCTTCCGAATATGAATGTTATCTGAAATCTAAACTAGACATTAATTTTCTTAAATGCTGATCACTCAAAAAGCAAATCATAACATGCAGCCATACTAGTAGAAAAAGAGCTTTCCCGTTCAACATGCACGCTTTCAATTAAAGCCCCGGTTCATATAATCCGGCTCATCTCATTAATCTGTCTAAATCCAAGAATATGCTGACAACTGTTCGGTATCTAGCATAGGACAGCAGCTTCAGATGGGTGTACGTTACGTACCGATTTCGGTACCGAAAACTACAAAATGTACGGCATCAGGAAATTAGGTACCGGAAGTAGCGTCGAATTGCTCGGGGTCTTTCGGGATTGCTCTCGAAACGACGACGACGACGACGTCGGGGTCAAACCATTTTCGAATATTTGCACCAAATCAGAAATTCATGAGCCAAAGCTTGAACTGCCAACCATATCATGGAACAACAGTGTATGCAAACGAAATTCGTCCCCGAAAATTTCAGTGTCTCCGAGCTCCGATAGTTCGCCCCCTGCCAAGAGGAGCAACGCTGAGCGCAAATTAATGGGGAAACTTGTTTACGATAATGACCTACAGCTTGCTCTCGGTGCGCGGGTGGGTGAGATATAGAATATTGTAGTGTGTTAGCAACTAGTTCACATCACTTAACGATTGTGTACCTCTATCAGTCTTTGTGCCTCATGCTTTATTTAGGGTGCACTTTTTTCGGTAGATGGAGAAGAGTTGGTGGTATGAGGATTTTTTTTATGCTTCGGTCATCGAGATTTCCCTTTCATCGGTTAGATAGGCTGGCTCGTTTGCCAACCAGAATGGTTTCAAGGTCCATCGGCGTAGCCGTCGTCGTCGTCGTCGTAGGCCTACTGTCCGATATTGTCACAAAGAGTTAGCAAATTTCCATGCATAATTGATTGTAGTGCAGTGGGGTGGGGGCGAATATAATCATTGAGGGCTTATGGAAGCGCAATATCTGCTTTCTGGCGTGTGTCTGTTAAGCTTGACATAAATTTAAAGACAGCTAGCCACTGACGTAGCAAGGGTATCAATTGTAACCAAATAAAAACTAATGAACGAAAAACACAAGCAATTAAAAAAGTCAGAAAATTTCACAAATACTGTGGTGATTTGTAAATTTCTTAAAATTTTCTAATTTCGTGTGCTGTAAAATTTACAATTGTATTAAAAATAAGTCTTCGAGTAATTGTTAATATTGTATTTTTTTTTCTATTGTGCTTTGATCTGATGAATTCACGAATTTAAAATTTTGCAACTGTTTTTATTATGTACAGTGTGCAATTTCTGGTTTTATAAATTCCATTCGCTTTGTATAAATATTCCGCACATGACATGTATAAGGGACCACTTTTTTTACTTCGGCATCCTTCCACTACAATTAGATTTTGAACAGGGAATCTGCACTCCACCCTTTCCGACGACGGGGGCGACCATGACGATGATGCTTGATGCTGATGCCGATGACGACTTGCTACCAAGCAAGGGTTCTCCCCTCACGTTTTTTTTTTCATCTCTCCGATCCATGGCAGAGTCCCAGAAGCTACAAAAAATAAGTCCCCTTCAGTAGTGGGAGGATTGTGGAATGCTCTGTAGCTGTAGTAAATAGTGATTGGCTGGTGGAAGAAAGTGAATCTCTTTCATGTATGAGCATCAGTTCTAGAGATTAACGAGTTCAAGGAAGAAGCAAACACGCCAGATTGAAGTGGATTAATTAACTAATTTATAATGCAGATAGGGTGTTCTTTCGTTCTGCTGCCGAGCTGAACTCTTCTGTTTGTTTTAGTTGTTGAGCGCTACTTGTTTTATCGTGGAAGTGGTTTTTTTTTCTGGTTTCGATGCATTTGAGCCGTTTGTTGGTCTTCAGAGTAAAAGTGGGAATCTACAACTATGGAGTCGGTGGTTCTCAAACACTCAAAGTGCTATTAAAAATGATATTCATTTTTGTTAAATCAACATTGACACTTGCTTCACCACAAGACTATATTCCGACCGTGTAGAATAGTTACACTTCTTGCCGTTACCATGCTCAATGATATGACCTTATGATAGACTTATTTACAGTCCCTTGAACAAAGCAAGGAATCTCGCTCTTAGGGGCAAAAATCCGCACAACCGTGCGCCAGCAAAATAAAAAACTGATATTTCGGCAAAAATGATGTTTGTTAGCTGATTTTCGGCAAATTATTTGCTGATTTTCAGCAGTTTTGACAGAAATCTCGGCAAAAAACATGTTTGATGGGGCACGACTGTGCGAATCTCGGTAAAAGTTGACCATTTTACTGAGATCCCGGTAAAAAATGTTAAGTGTGTAGCGATCATCAAATTAAACGAATACTGTGGTCAGGCAACACCAAATTTTCAACAACCGGAGCCACGTTATCACCAAGAACAATGGCTCCGTAAAGTGTTATACACGCCTGAGCCTACCAAATAAACGAAATTGGAAAAAAAACGTAGGCGCCACCTGAAAATATCAAATTTTGTTCTGCGTATTATTGTTCTTATATTGCCATAGAAATTTAATCTTCTCTTGCGCTTACTTCTTCATTCATCTTCTCTTGCGCTGCCTTCTTTATTCAATTAACGGGCTTGGTGGTCATATGGCTACCGCTTCTGTCTCATACGCAGGAGGTCGTGGGTTCAATCCCAGGCCCGTTCCATTCTTCCTACTTTGTATCTTTTCATATATTTCTCATGTTCTAGCAATCGCTAGAACTGGAAATGGGCTTTCATACCGTTTCCATCTTCTATCCCTATACCTACAACTTGATTAGTTCTAGCAGGTTACTGTTAGAATTCGAAATGAGCGAAAAAGTTCGTTTCGGCATCCAATTGAAAACTACACCACCCTTTCATAACTATCACATTTGGCAACCCGTTAACCAAGACGAACCTCTGCCATAAAACCTAACCCAGATTCCAATAAAATTCCGCAGGAACTCGTGGTGAGTGCAGAGGTGTTCTCGGCTTGCAGTAGGCGAGTGACTGCGTCATCAATTCCTTCCTATCCCCGATGACCGTGAGGACGTGGCCAGCGCCGTTATCGACCATCCAAAATACTAGAGCTCTCGGACTGTGCACATTTAGGTTGGAGTGCAAATCCCATGCTTCCATCCATTGGTTCCCTGTGCAATTGCGATTGTTCTGGTCGATCACGGAGTATCAACTACGAAATGCACGGTCATCATGCTCATGCTCATGCTCATGCTCTTGCGCTGCCTTCTTTATTCATGTCCTCTTGCGCTTCCTTCTTCATTCATATTCTCTCGCGCTTCCTTCGTCATTAATCTTCTCCTGCGCTTCCTTCGTCATTCATCTGCTCTTGCGCTTCCTTCTTCATTAATCTTCTCTTGCGCTTCCTTCTTCATTAATCTGCTCTTGCACTTTCTTCTCATTAATCTTCTCTTGCGCTTCCTTCTTCATTAATCTTCTCTTGCGCTTCCTTCTTCATTAATCTTCTCTTGCGCTTCCTTCTTCATTAATCTTCTCTTGCGCTTCTTTCTTCATTAATCTTCTCTTGGGCTTCCTTCCTTATTAATCTTTTCTTGCGCTTCTTTCTTCATTAAACTTTTCTTGTGCTTCTTTCTTTATTAATTTTCTCCTGCGCTTCCTTCTTCATTAATCCTCTCTTGCGCTTCCTTCTTCATTAATCTTTTCTTGCGCTTCCTGTTTCCGTAATCTTCTCTTGCACTTCCTTCTTTATTAATCTGCTCTTGCGCTCCCTTCTTTATTAATCTTTGAATGGAAATTGTTTTTTTTATTGAAAGGAAAATGGTTTTGGATTGAATGGAAGATGGCTTTGGATAAAAAATGGAAATTAGTTTTGGATTGAATGGAAATTAGTTTTGGATTGTAGTTGACCTAAAAAAAATATTTTGGTTTGAATTTGATTTGATTTTGGATTTAGTTTGATTTGATTTTGATTTGATTTAGATTTGATTTGGATTTGAATTTGATCTGGATTTGAAATTGAATTTGAATTTGATTTGGATTCGGATTTGACTTTGATTTGGATTGAATTAAAATTTGATTTTTATTAATCTTTGAATGGAAATTGGTTTTGGATTGAATGGAAATTGTTTTTTTATTGAATAGAAATTAGTTTTGGATGGAATGGAAATTAGTTTTGGATTGAAGTTGATTTCTTTTTGGATTGAAGTTTATTTGATTTTGGATTGAATTTGATTTGATTTTGGATTTAGTTTGATTTGATTTGGATTTGAATTTGATCTGGATTGGAATTTGATTTAAATTTGACTTGGATTTGAATTGGATTTTTTATTTGAATTTGATTTGGATCCGAATTTGATTTGGATTCGAATTTTAATTTGATTTGGATGCGAATTTGATTTGTATTCGAATTGGGATTGGATTTGAAATTGGAGTGGATTCGAATTTGATTTGGATTCAAATTGGGTTTGGATTCGAATTTGATTTGGATTCAAATCTAATTGGGATTAGAATTTGGTTTGGATTCGAATTTGACTTGGATTCGGGTTTTATTTGGATTCGAATTTGGTTTGGATTCGAATTTGGTTTGGATTCGAATTTGATTTGAATTCGGATTTCATTTGAATTCGAATTTTGTTTGGATTCGAATTTGAATTGGCTTCGAATTTAATTTGAACTCAAATTCGATTTGGATTCTAATTTGATGTAAATTCGAATTTGATTTGGTTTCGGATTTGATTCGAATTTGATTTGGATTCGAATTTGATTTGGATTCGAATTTGATTTGGATTCGAATTTGATTTGGATTCGAATTTGATTTGGATTCGAATTTGATTTGGATTCGAATTTGATTTGGATTCGAATTTGATTTGGATTCGAATTTGATTTGGATTCGGATTTGATTTGGATTTGAATTTGATTCGAATTTAATTTGGATTCGAAATTGATTTGGATTTGAATTTGATTCGAATTCATTTGGATTCGAATTTGATTTGGACTCGAATTTGGTTTGAATTTGATTTGGATTTGAATTTGATTTGGTTTTGAATTTGATTTGGATTCGGATTTGATTTGGATTCGAATTTGATTCTGATTAGGATTTGAATCTGGATTCGAATTTGATTTGGATTCAAATTTTTTTTGGATTCGATTCGGATTTGAATTTGATTTGGATTTGATTTGGATTTGAATTTGATGTGGATTTGAATTTGATTTGAATTTGACTTGGATTTAAATTGGATTTGAATTTGATTTGGATTCGGATTTGAATTTGATTTGGATTGAATTTAAATTTGATATGGATCCGAATTTGATTTGGATGCGAATTTGATTTGTATTCGAATTGGGATTGGATTTGAATTTGGTGTGAATTCGAATTTGATTAGGATTCGAATTGGGTTGGGATTCGAATTTGAATTGAATTCGAATCTAATTTGGATTCGAATTTGATTTGGATTCGAATTTGACTTGGATTCGGGTTTTATTTGGATTAGAATTTGATTTGGATTCGAATTTGGTTTGGATTCGAATTTGATTTGAATTCGGATTTCATTTGAATTCGAATTAAGTTTGGATATTTGAATTGGCTTCGAATTTAATTTGGAGTCAAATTCGATTTGGATTCTAATTTGATGTAAATTCGAATTGGATTTGGTTTCGGATTTGATTTGAATTTGATTTAGATTCGAATTTGGTTTGGATCCAAATTTGATTTGGATTCGAATCTGATTTGAATTCGAATTTGACTTGGATTTGGTTTGGATTCGAATTTGATATGGATTTGATTTTTATTTTGATTCGAATTTGGTTTGGATTCAAATTTGATTTGAATTTGAATTTTATTTGGATTCGAATTTGATGTTTGGATTTTAATTTGATTTGGATTCGAATTTTGGATTTGGACTCGAATTTGGTTAAGATTCGAATTTGATGTGGATTCGAATTGGGTTTGGATTTAAATTTGGTTTGGATTCTAATTTGATTTGGATTCGAATTTGATTTGTATTTGAATCTGATTTGGATTGGATTTGATTTTTTTTTTCGAATTTGATTTGGATTCGAATTTGATTTGAATTCGAATTTGTTTTGGATTCGAATTTGATTTGGATTCGAATTTGATTTGGATTTGAATTTTAATTTGATTTGGATGCGAATTTGATTTGTATTCGAATTGGGATTGGATTCGAATTTGGTGTGGATTCGAATTTGAGGTGCATTCGAATTTGATTTGGATTCGAATTTGATTTGGATTCGAATTTAATTTGAATGCGTATTTGGTTCGGATTCTAATTTGATGTAAATTCGAATTTGATTTGGATTCGGATTTGATTCGAATTTGATTTAGGTTCGAAATTGATTTAGATTCGAATTTGATTGGTATTCGAATTTAATTAGGATTCGGATTTGATTAGGATTCTGATTGGATTTGGATTCGAATTTGATTTGGATTCGGATTTGATTGGGATTCTGATTGGATTTGGATTCGAATTGGATTTGGATTCGAATTTGATTTGGATCCAAATTTGATTTGGATTCCAATCTGATTTGGATTCGAATTTGATTTGGATTTGGTTTGGATTCGAATTTGGTTTGGATTCGAATTTGATTAAGATTCGAATTTGATTTGGATTCGAATTTGATTTGGATTCGAATTTGGTTTGGATTCGAATTTGATTTGAATTGGATTTGGATTTGGATTTGACTTCGGTTCGAATTTGTTTTGATTCGAACTTGATTTAGATTCGAATTTGATATGGATTCGAATTTTAATTTGATTTGTATTCGAATTTGGTTTTGATTCGAATTTTATTGGATCCAAATTTGATTTAAATTTGATGTGGATTCGAATTTCAATTTGATTTGGATTCAAATTTGATTTAGATTTGAATTTGATTTGGATTCGAATTTGATTTTGATTCGAATTTGATTTGGATTCGAATTTGGTTTGGATTCGAATTTGGTTTGGATTCGAATTTGATTGAGATTTAAATTTGATTTGGATTCGAATTTGATTGGGATTCGAATTTGATTTGGATTCGAATTTGATTTGGATTCGAATTTGATTTGGATTCGGATTTGATTAGGATTCGGATTGGATATGGATTTGAATTTGATTTGGATTCGAATTTGGTTTGGATCCAAATTTGATTTGGATTCGAATCTGATTTGAATTCGAATTTGATTTGGATTTGGTTTGGATTCGAATTTGATTATCGAATTTGATTTGGATTCGAATTTGATTCGGATTCGAATTTGTTTTGGGTTCGAATTTGGTTTGGATTCGAATTTGATTTGATTTGGATTTGGATTAGAATTTGATTTGGATTTTAATTTGATTCGAATTTGATTTAGATTTAAAATTGATTTGGATTCGAATTTTAATTTGATTTGTATTCGAATTTGGTTTTGATTCGAATTTTATTTGGATCCGAATTTGATTTAAATTTGAATTTGATGTGGATCCGAATTTCAATTTGATTTGGATTTGAATCTGATTTGGATTCGAATTTGATTAGGATTCGGATTGGATTTGCATTCGAATTTGATTTGGATTCGAATTGGCTTCGAATTTAATTTAGAGTCAAATTTGATTTGGATTCTAATTTGATTTAGATTTGAATTTGATTTGGATTTGAATTTGATTCGAATTTAATTTGGAATCGAAATTGATTTAGATTCGAATTTGATTTGAATTCGGATTTCAATTGGATTCGAATTTGAATAGAATTCGAATTTGATTTGGATTCGAATTTGATTTGGATTCGAATTTGATTTGAATTTGGATTTCATTTGAATTCGAATTGTGTTTGAATTCGAATTTGAATTGGCATCGAATTTAATTTGGACTCAAATTCGACTTGGATTCGAATTTGATTTGGATTCGAATTTGATTCGGATTCGAATTTGATTTGGGTTCGAATTTGGTTTGGATTCGAATTTGATTTGAATTCGATTTGGATTTGAATTTGATTCGGATTTAGATTCGGATTTGAATTTGATTTGGATTCGAATTTGATTTGGATTTGAGTTTGATTTGGATTTAAATTTGATTTGGATTCGAATTTGTTTTGTTTCGAACTTGATTTAGATTTGAATTTGATTTGGATTCGAATTTTATTTTGATTTGGATTTGAATTTGATTTAGATTCGAATTGAGATTGGATTCGAATTAGGTTTGGATTCGAATTTGATGTGGATTCGAATTTGATTTGAATTCAAATTTGTTTTGGATTCGAATTTGGTTTGGATTTGAATTTGATTTGGATTCGGATTTGATTGGATTTGAATTTGAATTGGATTCCAATTTGATTCGGATTTGAATTTGATTTGAAATTGAATTTGTTTTGGATTTGAATTTGATTCGAATTCATTTGGATTCGAATTTGGTTTCGGATTTGATTTTGATTCGAATTTGATTCTGATTCGGATTTGGATCTGGATTCGAATTTGATTTGAATTCAAATTTGATTTGGATTCAAATTAGATTTCGATTCGATTTTTTTTTTGGATTCTAATTGGATTTGGATTCTTATTTGATTTGGATTTGAATTTGCATTTGATTCGGATTCGAATTTTAATTTGATTTGGATTGGATTCGAATTTTAATTTGATTTGGATTTGATTCGAATTTGATTTAGATTTGAATTTGATTTGGATTCGAATTCGATTTAGATTCTAATTTGATTTGGATTCGAATTTGATTTGAAATCGAATTTGATTTGGATTTGAATTTGATATGGATTTAAATTTGATTTGGATTCGAATTTGATTTGGTTTCGGATTTGATTTGAAATCGAATTTGTTTTGATTCGAACTTGATTTAGATTCGAATTTGATATGGATTCGAATTTTATTTTGAATTGGATGCGAATTTGATTTGTATTCGAATTGGGATTGGATTTGAATTTGGTGTGGATTCCAATTTGATTTGGATTCGAATTTGATTTGGATTCGAATTTGGTTCGGATTCGAATTTGATTTGAATTCGAATTTGATTTGGATTCGGATTTGATTGGATTTGAATTGGAATTGGATTCCAATTTGATTCGGATTTGAATTTGATTCAGATTTGAATTTGATTTGAAATTGAATTTGTTTTGGATTTGAATTTGATTCGAATTCATTTGGATTCGAATTTTATTTGGATTCGAATTGATTTGGTTTCGGATTTGATTTTGATTCGAATTTGATTCTGATTCGGATTTGGATCTGGATTCGAATTTGATTTGAATTCAAATTTGATTTGGATTCAAATTAGATTTCGATTCGAATTTTATTTGGATTCGAATTGGATTTGGATTCTTATTTGATTTGGATTTGAATTTGCATTTGATTCGGATTCGAATTTTAATTTGATTTGGATTGGATTCGAATTTTAATTTGATTTGGATTTGATTCGAATTTGATTTAGATTTGAATTTCATTTGGATTCGAATTCGATTTAGATTCTAATTTGATTTGGATTCGAATTTGATTTGAATTCGAATTTGGTTTGAATTCGATTTTGATGGGGATTTGAATTTGATTAGGACTCGAGTTTCATTTGGATTCGAATTCGGTTTGAATTCGAATTTGATTTGGATTGTATTTTATTTGGATTAGATACGAATTTTTATTCTATTTGGATTTGATTCGAAATTGATTTGAATTTGAATTTGATTAGGATTAGAATTTCATTCGGATTCGAATTTATTTGGATTCGGATTTGGTTTGGATTCGAATTTGAATTGGATTCGAATTTGATTTGAATTCGAATTTGATTTGGATTTGAATTTGATTTAGATTTGAATTTGATTTGGATTCGAATTCTAATTAATCGAATTAAAATTTCATTTTAGCTTGATTTGGATTTAAATTTGATTTGCATTGCATTCGAATTTTAGTTTGATTTGATTTGGGTTTAGGTTCGAATTTGGTTTGGATTCGAAATTGATTCGGAGTCGAATTTTATTTGAATTCGGATTTCATTTGCATTCGTATTTTGTTTGGATTCTAATTTGAATTGGCTTCAAATTTAATTTGGACTCAAATTCGATTTGGATTCTAATTTGATGTAAATTCGAATTGGATTTGGTTTCGGATTTGATTCGAATTTGATTTAGATTCGAAATTGATTTGGATTCGAATTTGATTGGGATTCGAATTTGATTAGGATTCGAATTTGATTTGGATTCGAATTTGATTTGGATTCGAATTTGATTTGGATTCAAATTTGATTTGGATTCGAATTTGACTTGGATTTGGTTTGGATTCAAATTTGGTTTGGATTCGAATTTGATTTGGATTCGAATTTGATTCGGATTCGAATTTGATTTGGATTTGAATTTGATTTGGATTCGAATTTGATTCGGATTCGAATTTGACTTGGATTCGGATTTGATTTGGATTCGAATTTGATTTGAATTCGGATTTCATTTGAATTCGAATTTTGTTTAGATTCGAATTTGAATTGGCTTCGAATTTAATTTGAACTCATTCTATTTGGATTTTAATTTGATGTAAATTCGAATTCGTTTTGGTTTCGGATTTGATACGAATTTGATTTAGATTCGAAATTGATTTGGATTCGAATTTGATTTGGATTCGGATTTGATTAGGATTTGGATTGGATTTGGATTTGAATTTGATTTGGATCCGAATTTAGTTTGGATCCGAATTTGTTTTGAATTCGAATCTGATTTGGATTTGAATTTGATTCGGATTTCAATTTGATTTGGATTTGAATTTGGTTTGGATTCGAATTTGATTTGGATTCGAATTTTAATTTGATTTGTATTTGAATTGGGATTGGATTCGAATTTGGTGTGGATTCGAATTTGATGTGCATTCGAATTTTTGGATTCGAATTTAATTTGGATTTGAATTTGAATTTGATTTGGATTCGAATTTAATTTGAATTCGGATTTGATTTGGATTCGAATTTTATTAGGATTCGAATTTTAATTTGATTTGTATTCGAATTGGGATTGGTTTCGAATTTGGTGTGGATTCGAATTTGATTTTGGATTCGGATTTAATTGGATTTGATTTTGATTCGGATTTGAATTTGATTCAGATTTGAATTTGATTTGGAATTGAATTTGGATTTGAATTTGATTCGAATTCATTTGGATTCGAATTGATTTGGTTTCGGATTTAATTTTGATTCGAATTTGAATCTGATGCGGATTTAGATCTGGATTCGAATTTGATTTGAATTTAAATTTGATTTGGATTCGAATTTTATTTAGATTCGAATTGGATTTGGATTCTTATTTGATTTGGATTTGAATTCAAATTTGATTTGGATTTGAATTTTATTTGGATTGAATTCGAATTTGCTTTAGATTTGAATTTCATTTGGATTCGAATTCGATTTAGATTCTAATTTGATTTGGATTCGAATTTGATTTGAATTCGAATTTGATTTGAATTCGAATTTGGTTTGAGTGCGAATTTGATGGGGATTCGAATTTGATTAGGATTCGAATTTAATTTGGATTCGAATTTGAATTTGATTTGGATTTGAATTTGATTAGGATTCGAATCGTTTTCGGATTCGAATTAACTTGGATTCGAATTTGATTTATATTCGAATTGATTTGGATTCAGATTTGGTTTGGATTCGAATTTGATTTGAATTTCGAATTTGATTTGGATTCGAATTTGATTTAGATTTGAGTTTGATTTGGATTTGAATTTGATTTGGATTCGAATTTTAATTTGATTTGGATTTGAATTTGATTTGGATTGGATTCGAATTTCAATATATTTGGATTGGGTTTTGACTCGAATTTGGTTATGATTCGAATTTGATGTGGATTCGAATTTGATTTGGATTTGAATTCGATTAAGATTCAGATTTTATTTGGATTCGAATTCGATTTGGATTCGAATTTTATTTGAATTCAAATTTGGTTTGGATACGAATTTGATTTGGATCCGAATTTGGTTTACATTTGAATTTTGTTTGGATTCGAATTGGGTTTGGATTCGAATTTTATTTCGAATTTGGTTTGGATTCCAATTTGATGGGGATTTAAATTGGGTTTGATTCGAATTTGGTTTGAATTCGCATTTGATGGGGATTCGTATTTGATGTGTTTACGAATTGGGTTTGGATTTGAATTTTATTGGCATTCGAATTTGGTTTGGATTCGAATTTGATTTGTATTCGAAATTGGTTTGAATTCCAATTTGATGGGGATTCAAATTGGGTTTGGATTCGAATTTGGTTTGGATTTGAATTCGATTTGGATTCGAATTTGGTTTTGATTCGAGTTTGGTTTCGATTCGATATTGATTTTATTTGGATTCGAATTTGGTTTGGATTCGAATTTGGTTTGGATTCGAATTTGATTTGGATTCGCATTTGGTTTGGATTTTATTTTGGTTTTGATTCGAATTTGGTTTCGATTAGATTTTGGTTTGATTTATTTATGATTTGTTTAGATTCTGATAAAAAAAAATGCAATTACAAAATACAAATGAATAAAGAAAAACAGAATGATGTGTAATTATTTACCAGTTCGAGACGAGCCAGCCTCGGGCTGAAAGTCTCTTTAATAAAGACACAAAAAAAAAAAAAATTATTTACATTTTTATTTTAACGCACGTCTACAAAGCGAAAACTGGTTAATTACATTAATTGAGAATCTAACCTGTCAAAGACTTCATGTCTAGCAATACTGGGTGTATGCAAAACGACGAAGAATCGCTTGATTCGGCTTGGTTTGCAATGATTACTAAAAGGATTTCCACCGATTGGAGGGGAATGTGTGAGGGCAGCACGGATTTCGACGTTCATTCATGGAAGCTGTAAAGTACACCGAACCAATCTACGGGCGGAAAAGGGGGTCACGCCATCGCCCAAATATCTGATTTGTCATTCACCAAACGGCATTGAAAGAGGGCCATAACTTTTTCGTCCTGGAGTGGGAAGAAATATTAGGGGAGAGGTACATTTAGGAGGCGATAATCGCTGCATGAAAGCTATAAAGTTTATAATTGAATCCGTTTTAATTGATATACTGTTAAAGTTTATACAATTTTAAAATGTGTGTCCTTCATTCGCTTAAATCTTTAAAGGGTACCTAACGTCATAATAGATGCTAAATCCCAACATTTAGTGGACGTTTGCTGCAAAAGCCGTCGACTGGAGCAAGCAGACACTAACTGATGTCATCCGTCAGATTATCACATCATCACAGTACTGCAGAATTAGCGGCAAAGAGAAAAGGTGTAATGCTTCCCGTTATCATCATCGCCTCCATCACCTTTGAACGAACAAAGCACGTTCAGTTCATCTCAACAGCGTAGTTGAAAGTTGAAAGAACTTCTCCACTTGGCTAATCCCTGCGGCTAGCGATGGAATCGTCTTCGCAATATCTGTAGCTGCTTGACACAGTTTTCACGAGATTCATAATCATCATCATCAACCATCACTCGAGGCAAAATTGGAGATCCCTTCGTGATTGCGCCACATTGTGCTAAAGTTTGCAGATAAATTATTAGCAACAACAGCCCCCGCAAAATCAAATTTGAATAATTAATTAGAAAATTTTACCCACATCACCAATTACATATTGCCGTTACCAAATTGAACGAACAAAATGGGCTGAAGCAACAGGCTCCTTCTGCTGCTGCTGACCACATCACACACATATACCGAACTATGATAGTTATAAAACTATGAGTCGGAGGGTGTAGAACAACAAATTAATGTTAGAATGAGGGAAAAAAGCTGTGAACCCATTCGACACTTGGTCCGAACCGGCCATGAAAAGCCACGAAGGATAGTCACCAAATTTAGTATGCAAATTTTGCACCCGCCATCATCGTTTGCGCTCACTACTTTTCCTGGTCGGGCAAATTATGATAAATTCATATGATCTCGACTGTTTTCTGGGAAACTAGTTGGAAGTTGACACTGATTGCACACTCTTTGCTAACTGCTGCCGAGCCCTGCACATAGTGTGTATATGGTAGTAACAGTGTCCTTGCTTCGGGCAAAAAAAACGCTGGAAATCCTATATTGTACGAAAAAGGGAACATTTCCATGGAAATAACTTCGGCAACAATTTCACGAACGGCTAACTAATGAATGGGATTCATTCATTCGCCAGTCTGTGGCATGGCTTGACTTGGTTCCAGTAAATGTTTATGCTTATCATAAATATGGGAATCAGCGATGATGATAAGGGCAGCAATTTTGTAACAGTCATATTCTTATTTGTTTACTGAAGTGGTTGGTAGCCCACTAATGGAATATTGCCAGCTCGCAACTTGTTATTCATAAAGCTATTTAAAAATTCAAGATTTTTAGGGGAACAAGCACACGAATACTCGAATACGCAAAATCGAGAAAATTATCTAGTCCTGACCAGGATTTGAACCCACCCACTTTCAGCCGAAAGGCTTTTCGTGAAGCGGTGCGAATTTTACAGTTCTCACGATGCGACGCCACGCAACACCGTTAACTTAAATGCGCAAAATGATGTGAAGCTAAATGCGGTCTCTTGTTCAAATAGCTTGCTGGACATGATGCATGTTCTATTTTCCTTGCGAAAATCACACGAAGTTTATTTATCTATTTTTTGTGTTTATTTTTTTTCTCTTGATAAGCTTTTTATCTATGATGACTTAAATAATTTACAAAGCATTGGAATTATTGCTTGAATAGTGATAGACTAGGATCAAAACTCAGAAAGGAAGGAAGCCCGGAAAGTAGTCTTTTTGCGATTCAGTAAAGAATATTCCTGGGATTCAGAGTAAAAAAATTCATTTTCTGATTTCGATTCTTCAAAAATAACCTTTTGGATTTCGAAAAGAATAGGATTGGTAGCTGGTCACTTTAGTGACTTGGTCACTATTTTAAGGCTAGTCACTAAAAAGTCACTATTTCCAAAAGTCCCTAAAGTCATTATTTTCTGGAAAATGGTAGAAGGTCACTCCTGACAGAATCCAAGTTTCAAACTTCTCGCGTTTTCAGGGCACGTACTGATACGGAGGCGGAAAACTGTCATTTTTGTTGATTCAGCTTTGCCGCGTGAAAAAATAAAAATGACAGTTGTGCGTTGCTTCCGTATCGAGTGGTGTGCCCCCGAAAACGCGAGCACTTTGAAACTTACATTCTGTCAGGAGTGACTTTAAATCATTATATTGTACCTTGCTACAAATGACAACTTTCGTAACTAATTTTCAAGGCTCTAATGGATGAGTTGAAATTATCCGCAGTACAAATAGCTATCAAAGCATTCAACGCCACAATTCAACACGTGGCGGCCAAATTTTCAGAAAACTATTACGATAGTTTTTTTTCTGGAGGTAGGGGGAAAGACTTTTTATGACTGACTATGCTCAAATTTAGCCTAAACATTCTTTGCATATCAAAGAATATTGTGGCCAAATTTCATAAAATTTGGTCGACAAAAACTCCCCTGACAATAATAGAACAAAACCTGCCAAAGCCGTCTTTCCCCCTATGTGTTTCTTAGGCGACTATCTGAAGCTTATTTTTGGTTGTGACTAAAATTAAGCATGGGGATAGGGGAATTGTTTGGTAATCTCGAAACCTCTGATTTCAAGTGATTTTCTGGCTGAATGTTGACACACTTTGAAAAAACTTTCGATTTATTGTATTTCTTGCCATTTAGTAACTGGCGGAGACGTGTAATAGTCGAAATAAACCAAAAATAGCATTGATCACCATTGACAAGATGAGTTATGTAAAATTTTGGTATCGGTGTATTTGCTTATTCGACACTAATTTGTTGATTTTCAGATCTCTGATCCATAATTGAACATCATTTTGTATTTTTAGTATTTTAGTCCTTAAAGTCACTATTATTTATCCATTAATAGGCTACCAGCCCTGCACATGCAATCCAGTTGGGCTCTTTAGTATTCAGAAGAAAATCCTCTGGTGAATGCGCATATAATCCTTCAGAAATTCAGAAGAGTTATATCATGGAACACTGGGGTCTCTAAGTTGAAAAGCAGGCCAAGTTTCAGTTGGAATGTAGAGTCATTGAAGAAGAAGAAGATATCCTGGAACAAGCGTAAAAAACCTCCGAGAACTGTTGAGCAATTCTTGAAATAAGGGAGCAAACTTCCTCCTTCCGGTGTTGAACTCAATCTAAAATTAGGAAAAAAACGAGTAGTGGGTCTCAAGCCGGTGTACATGTACCTCTGGGGGTACTGGGGTAGATGTTTTACAATTCCAATTAAAACTTGTCGATAAAGTTTTTATAATGATGTAATATTATTTCCAAAACTTTGAATTGTTTTGAAATTTTTACCCATGAAAATTTTTCCAAGGGATGACCAAAAGAAAAGTCGAAAATCGAATTTTAGTTTTTTGTGCCAAACGACTTAAAAATGCATGAAACTTTGAGAATTAATTTTTTGTAAAAAATCTACTGGTTTGGGACTTCGAAAAAATTTCTTATGGCGAAAACAATTTTTCATCGAGTTTAAAAACCGGACGTTACGCAAACATTTCCTAAGCCCTAAAATGTGCCCCTCTGCAAAATGTGAGCTCCATCTGACATGATTTAGGGGTGCTCAAAATCTTGCTACCAAAATTTTGAATTTTTTGTAAATTTGTAAACTCTTGAGATCAGATTTACGGAGAAAATTATCAGATTGCCAGGCAATGTTTATTACACTGAGGTTTATTTTTACGCGGTTATCATTGCGCGGTACCGCATGAATTCGAAACACAACGTGTAAAGATCAAGAAAACTGATAAACACGATTCATGTCATTGCGGAACTTTTTTTTTATCGAATTTTTGATATAACACGATTTTTTACGTTGGTTTTTAAGACAACATGGTTTATTTTTACGCGGTTTTGATTTACATTGAAAAAGATCGACGTAAAACAAACCTTTGTGTGGGTCCACGTGTATTCGTTTCTTGATTGTTGGTCCGCTGTTGCTGTTCTTGCAAATAGTGCATTGCTTGCTTTTCCAACTTGTTCTTCGGTTTATACTTCTTGCAGATGTCGAATAAATCTCCCATCGAATCAGAAAAGTATTGCCTCTTGCTTCTCAAGTTCAGTCGTCGACATTAGCAGCTTATTTTGCTGTAAATCTCCCCAATTTTTATGGTAACGCAAAATTTCAAAATCAATTGCTCTTGATTAATTTGTTTTCCTTTCCATACAGCTATCAACGCTTCTGTTGTTATTTGCGCTAGGTCCCAGAAATGTTCTAAGAGAAAAAATGATTTTTTTAAGAGACTCCAAAAATCTACTTTCAGAAGGCTCGGAAGCCTCCTTTCAAGAGGATCCCTAGTTTCTTTTCAAGAGGCTCGGAAACCTCCCTTCAAGAAACTCAGAAGAACTCTTTCAAAAGGCTCGAAAACCTTCTTTCAAGAGATTCGTAAACCTTTTTTCAAAAGGCTCGGCAAGCCTGCTTTTCATAGGCTCAGAAGTCTCCTTTAAAGAGGCTTGAAAGCCTCCTTTCAAGAGGCACGAGAGCCTCCTTTCAAGAGCCACGGAAGCTGCTTTCAAGAGGTTCGGAAGCCTCTTTTCAGGAGGCCCGGCAAGCCTCCTTTCCAGAGGCTCGGAAGCCTCCTTTCAAAAGGCTTGCAAGCCTCCTTTCAAGAGGTCTGGAAGCCTCCTTTTCATGAGGCTTGAAGCCTCCTTTTCATGAGGCTCAGAAGCCTCCTTTCATGAGGCCTGAAGCCTGCTTTCATGAGGCTCCAAGCCTCCTTTCAAAAGGCCTGAAGCCTCCTTTCACGAGGCCCGAAGCCTCCTTTCAAGAGGCCTGGAAGCCTCCTTTCATAAGGCCTGGAAGCCTCCTTTAAAGAGACTGGAAGCCTCCTTTCAAAATGCTCGAAGCCTCCTCTCAAGAAGCTCAAGCCTCCTTTCAAGAGGCTCAAGCCCCTCTATTCAAGAGGCCTCAAGCCTCCTTTCAAGAGGCCCAGAAGCCTCCTTCAAAGGCCTGGAAGCCTCCTTTCACGAGGCTCGGAAGCCTCCTTCACGAGGCCTCAGCCTCCTTTCATGAGGCCTGAAACCTCCTTTTCATGAGGCTCGGAAGCCTCCTTTTCATGAGGCTCGGAAGCCTCCTTTCAAGAGGCTCGGAAGCCTCCTTTCAAGATGTTCGGAAGCCTCCGTTCAAGTGGTTCAGAAACCTCCTTTCAAGAGGTTCGGAAGCCTCCTTTCAAGAAGTTCGGAAGCCTCCTTTCAAGAGGCTCGGAAGCCTCCTTTCAAGAGGCTCGGAAGCCTCCTTTCAAGAGGCTCGGAAGCCTCCTTTCAAGAGGTACGGAAGTCGCCTTTTTGGAGGCTCGGTAGCTTTCTTGTAAGAGGTTCGGAAGTCTTCTTTTATGAGACTCAATCTCCTTTTAGAAGGCTTGGAACCCTCCTTTTTAGAGGTTCGGAAGCCTCTTTCAAGAGGCTCGCAAGCTTACTTTCAAGAGGCTCGGAAGCCTCCTTTCAAGAGGCTCGCATGCCTTCTTTCAAGAGGCTCGCATGCCTTCTTTCAAGAGGCTCGGTAGCCTTCTTTCCAGATGCTCGGAAGCCTCCTTTCAAGAGGCTCGGAAGCCTTCTTTCAAGAGGCTCGGAAGCCTCCTTTCAAGAGGCTCGGAAGCCTCCTTTCAAGAGGCTTGGAAGCCTCCTTTCCAGAGGCTCGGATGCCTCCTTTCCAGAGTCTCGAAAGCCTCCTTTCCAGACGTTCGGAAGCCTGCTTTCATGAGCGCGGAAGCCTCCTTTCAAGAGGTTTGGACGTCTCCTTTTAGGAGGCGTGGAACCCTCCTTTAAGAGATTCGGAAGCCTCCTTTCAAGAGGCTCGGAAGCCTCCTTCATGAAGAACGGAAGCCTCCGGAAGCAAGCGGTTCGGAAGTCTTTTATTAGCAGGCTCGGAAGTCTCCTTTCAAGAGGTTTGGAAGTCTCCTTTTAGGATGCTCGGAACACTCCTTCCAAGAGGTTCGGAAGCCTCCTTCTAAGAGACTCGGAAGCCTCCTTTCAAGAGGTTCGGAAGCCTCCTTACACGAGGCTCGGTGGCCTCCTTCCAAGAGGCTCGGAAGCCTCCTTCCAAAAGGCTCGGAAGCCTCCTTCCGAGTCGCTCGTGCAATGTATCCTCCTTCTAAGATGCTCGGAAGCCTCCTTCCAAGAGGCTCGGAAGCCTCCTTCCAAGAGGCTCGGAAGCCTCCTTCCAAGAGGCTCGGAAGCCTCCTTCCAAGAGGCTCGGAAGCCTTCTTCCAAGAGGCTCGGAAGCCTTCTTCCAAGAGGCTCGGAAGCCTCCTTCCAAGAGGCTCGGAAGCCTCCTTTTAAGAGGCTCGGAAGCCTCCTTTCCAGAGGCTCGGAAGCCTCCTTTCAAGCGGTTCGGAAGTCTCCCTCTAGAAGGCTCGGAAGCTTCCTTTCAAGATGTTCGGTAGCCTCCTTTCCATATACTCGCTATCCTCCTTTCCAGAGGCTGAAGCCTCCTTTCAGAGGCTCGGAAGCCTCATTTCAAGACGGTCGGAAGCCTCCTTTCACGAGACTTGGAAGCCTTCTCTATGCAGGCTCGGAAGCCTCCTTTCAAGAGGCTCGAAAGCCTCCTTTCTAGCGGTTCGGAAGCCTTCTTTCCAGATGCTTGGAAGCCTCCTTTCCAGAGGCTGGGAAGCCTCCTTTCAAGAGGCACGGAAGCCTCCTTTCAAGAGGCACGGAAGCCTCCTTTCAAGCGGTTCGGAAGTCTCCCTCTAGAAGGCTCGGAAGCTTCCTTTCAAGATGTTCGGTAGCCTCCTTTCCATATGCTCGGAATCCTCCTTTCCAGAGGCTGAAGCCTCCTTTCAAGAGGCACGGAAGCCTCCTTCCAAGAGGCTCGGGAGCCTCCTTTCAAGAGGCTTGGAAGCCTCATTTTAAGACGGTTAGAAGAAGAGACTCGGAAGTCTACTCTAGGAGGCTACTCAGAAACCTCCTTTCAAGAGGTTCGGAAGCCTCCTTTCAAGCAGCTCGGAAGCCCCCTTCAAGAGGTACGGAAGTCTTTTTTTAGGAGGCTCGGTAGCTTTCTTGTAAGAGGTTCGGAAGTCTTTTTTATGAAACTCAATCTTCTTTTAGAATGCTCGGAACCCTTCTTTTTAGAGGTTCGGTTCGGAAGCCTCCTTTCAAGAGGCTCGGAAGCCTCCTTTCAAGATTCTCGGAAGCCTCCTTTCAAGAGGCTCGGAAGCCTTCTTTCAAAATGCTTGGAAGCCTCCTTTCCTGAGGCTCGGATGCTTCCTTTCCAGGAGCTTGGATGCCTCCTTTCCAGATGCTCGAAAGCCTTCTTTCCAGAGGCCCGGAAGCCTCCTTTCAAGCGGTTTGCACGTCTCCTTTTAAGAGGCGCGGAACCCTCCTTTCAAGTGATTCGGAACCCTCCTTTCAAGAGGCTCGGAAGCCTCCTTTCAAGAGGCTCGAAAGCTTCATTTCAAGAGGTTCGGAAGATTAGCAGGCTTGGAAGCCTCCTTTCAAGAGGTTTGGAAGTCTCCTTTAGGATGCTCGAACCCTCCTTCCAAGAGACTCAGAAGCCTCCTTCTAAGATACTCAAGCCTCCTTCAAGAGGTTCGGAAGTTTCATTTCAAGAGGCTCAAGCCTCCTTCCCCGAGGCTCGGAAGCTTTCTTCCAAGAGGCTCGGAAGCCTCTTACTAAGAGACTCGGAAGCCTCCTTTCAAAAGGTTCGGAAGTTTCATTTCAAAAGGCTCGGAAGCCTCCTTCCACGAGACTCGGAAGCCTCCTTCCACGAGGCTCGGAAGCCTTCTTCCAAGAGGCTCGGAAGCCTCCTTTCACGAGGCTCGGAAGCCTTCTTCCAAGAGGCGCGGAGATTCGGAAGCCTCCTTTCAAGAGGCTCGGAAGCCTCCTTTCAAAAGGCTCGGAAGCCTCCTTTCATGAAGCACGGAAGCCTCCTTTCAAGCGGTTCGAAAGTCTCCTATTAGCAGGCTCGGAAGCCTCCTTTCAAGAGGTTTGGAAGTCTCCTTTTAGGATGCTCGGAACCCTCCTTCCAAGAGGCTCGGAACTCTGCTTCCAAGAGGTTCGGAAGCCTCCTTCCAAGAGGCTCGGAAGCCTCCTTCCAAGAGGCTCGGAAGCCTCCTCCTAAGAGGCTCGGAAGCCTCCTCGCAAGAGGCTCGGAAGCCTCCTACCAAGAGGGTCGGAAGCCTCCGTCCAAGAGGCTCGGAAGTCTCCTCCAAGAGGCTCGGAAGCTTCCTTTCAAGCGGTTCGGAAGTCTCCTTTTAGGATGCTCGGAAGCCTCCTTCTAAGAGACTCGGAAGCCTCCTTTCAAGAGGTTTGTAAGTTTCATTTCAAGAGGCTCGGAAGCCTCCTTCCAGGAGGCTCAGAAGCCTTCTTCCAAGAGGCTCGGAAGCCTCCTCCTAAGAGACTCGGAAGCCTCCTTTCAATAGGTTCGGAAGTTTCATTCCAAGAGGCTCGGAAGCCTCCTTCCACGAGGCTCGGAAGCCTCCTTCCAAGAGGCTCGGAAGCCTCCTTCCAAGAGGCTCGGAAGCCTCCTTCCAAGAGGCTCGGAAGCCTCCTTCCAAGAGGCTCGGAAGCCTCCTTCCAAGAGGCTCAGGAAGCCTCCTTCCAAGAGGCTCGGAAGCCTCCTTCCAAGAGGCCTCAAGCCTCCTTCCAAGAGGCCTGGAAGCCTCCTCCAAGAGGCTCAAGCCTCCTCCAAGAGGCTCAGAAGCCCTCCTTCCAAGAGGCCTGGAAGCCTCCTTCCAAGAGGCCTGAAGCCTCCTCCAAGAGGCTCACAGCCTCCTTCCAAGAGGCCTCACAGCCTCCTTCCAAGAAGCTCCGGAAGCCTCCTTCCAAGAGGCTCGGAAGCCTCCTTCCAAGAGGCTCGGAAGCCTCCTTCCAAGAGGCCTCAGCCTCCTTCAAGAGGCTCAAGCCTCCTTCCAAGAGGCTCAAGCCTCCTTCCAAGAGGCTCAAGCCTCCTTCCAAGAGGCTCGGAAGCCTCCTCCAAGAGGCTCAAGCCTCCTTCCAAGAGGCTCAAAGTCTCTTTCCAAGAGGCTCGGAAGACTCCTTCCAAGAGGCTCAAGTCTCCTTCCAAGAGGCTCGGAAGTCTCCTTCCAAGAGGCTCGGAAGTCTCCTTCAAGAGGCCCGGAAGCCTCCCTTCCAAGAGGCTCAGGAAGTCTCCTTCCAAGAGGCCTGGAAGCCTCCTTTCAAGAGGCTCAGGCCTCCTTCAAGAGGCCTCAGAAGCCTCCTTCAAGAGGCCCCAGCCTCCTTTCAAGAGGCTCAAGCCTCCTTTCAAGAGGCTCAGCCTCCTTCAAGAGGCTCGAAGCCTCCTTCAAGAGGCCTGGAAGCCTCCTTTCAAGAGGCCTGAAAGCTTCGTTTCAAGATGCTCGGAAGCCTCCTTTCAAGAGGCTCGGAAGCCTCCTTTCAAGAGGCTCGGAAGCCTCCTTTCAAGAGGCTCGGAAGCCTCCTTCCAAGAGGCTCGGAAGTCTCCTTCCAAGAGGCTCGAAAGTCTCCTTTCAAGAGGCTCGGAAGTCTCCTTCCAAGAGGCTCGAAAGTCTCCTTTCAAGAGGCTCGGAAGCCTCCTTTCAAGAGGCTCGGAAGCCTCCTTTCAAGAGGCTCGGAAGCCTCCTTTCAAGGGGCTCAAAAAAAACTCGGAAGATACCTTTTAGAAGGTTTAAAAGCCTCGTTTTAAGAGGCTCGGAAGTCTTTTTTCAAGATACTCGGAATCCTTTTAAGAAACTCGAATAAAGAGTTTTTTTTGCCCAATAAAAGAGTTTTCTGAATGGACTGTAACCGTTTGTAAATCGTCTGAGGTAATGTTTAATGTAATGTACGAGAGACCACTACCACCACTATTTTGAGACAATTCCTCAGGGGAACTCTCCGAACAGTTGCTGGCTGAATGTTCAAAATCACCCACTGAATCCTAGGAAAACCACACTACAATCCCTTGCCCTAGTTACCCTCGTACTAAAAATCAAAACCAATAGTGGAATGGAAGTCTGAGGTGCAATCTTCCAACGGAATAACGAAAACGTAAAGAGAACAGCAGGTTCCCACGGAACTGCCGAAATCAAATCAATTGACTTTCAGCGCTTTTTATTCAACAAATTTCAAAATAATACGATTTTAGTACAATTCAACTGTAAGGTAACTGTAAGGTCGTCTTCAGTGTCTCGTACTTGATTTAACTCGAGTCGAGTCGAAATACGTAGGTATATGTAAAAGTATAACGAGGTATTGGAATTAAATGGAATTGTACTAAACTCGTATTATGACAGTGAAAACATTCCACTATAAGAGAGAAATTTATTATTTTCGGCTTTATTCGGGTTAAACGGAATTTAAGTACTAGCTACGGGAAACTATTCCATGATTATAAAAGTTTCCACGTACCTGGTGACCTTGGATCCCGGCGAGATGCCGAAGACGATGTGTTTTCCGACGGCCGGTTTAGGACTATTAGGGGTATCCATTCCATAGGAATTGTGGTAGAAAATTTAGTGAGTCTGCGAAGTACACTCATTAAGAAACTTTTGTTGAAGATTCACTTTGCGTAATTCCTCGATGAACTTGTAAGTAAATTCTGGAAGAACTCACGAAAAAAGGGAAGTTCAATAGATTCTCATTCTCCTAGAAGTTCATATTGTTAGAGAAACATTTGAAGATAGATATCAAACCATAATTTCGGATTAGTGAATGTCTTTTTTCCTCAATCTCTGTAACCAAAAGCAATAAAAAGAATTCCTACTAAATCTGAGATGTACCAAACCATTCCAAAAACAAATGCCACCATAAAAATATTTAACTCCTTTCCATCTCTCTGTTGTCTCTTTTCAGAACGCTCCTAACGACGATGACACACCAAACGACTCGCCGCTTTTCCCAGCAGTGACAATGCCCCATCGGGAGCCACTTCCAAGTGTGAAATCTCTCACACGGTCCCGGTCCATGGGAAAACAAAGCATCGTAAAAAATTAAAATTGGAAAACCGATCATCGTGCAGAAGTATTCCAAAATTAGTGTGTGAGTGGCACAGCGTGAAAGTGATCTCCGACGCATCGTCGGAAAACCGTCGACGTCGTCGTCGTCAAGTTCACTACAAAGTGGTATCGTGCAGTGCGCGTGCGAGCGAGTGAACCGCGTTTTGCCTTGATGTTTTCCTCGCAAGTGTGGCGCGGATCATCGGTGCCGGAAGATGAATGATCGCCGGTCGCGGTCGGCGTTGGTGATTTGTTGATAGCGCGAGTGAAATACCGGGTGTTGGCAGCAAACCTTGACCTGTTCTCGAGTGGTTGCGCCTGCCCTGTCAGGTGCGTGACGTGAAGAATCACCCACACCCAGTACGGTCGCGCGCCCATTGTCCAGTGTCAAAATTTTGAAGTTCAAAAAAACTCGTTACAAAATGGCAGAGAATGCCGCCAAAAGTGGTGCTATCGGGGCTGGAGCCGGAAGTGGTGCTAATGGGAGCAGTGGCGGTGGCGGCGATGATCCGCCACGGAAAAGCAATATGAATGGCAATAACCGGTCCGGGCGGTTTGGGTCGGATTCCGCGGGGAAAGGCCGGTCGGGAAATAGTTCGGGTGATTCCGCCGATGAAGAGGCCAAGCTGTTGCAGCAGCAGGGAAAGGGAGGTCTGGTGGTGAAGGGGCTGGGTGAGACGAATGTGGATAGTGGAGGAGGAGGAGGAGTGTCAGACGGTGCGGAAAATGGGGATTTGGTGAAGGCAAGAGATGGCTCTGGTGTGTCAGTGATTGATATGGCGGATGCTTCCGGTACGCAACCGTACAAGCCGGTGAAGGGCAGCAAGAAGAATGTTTTTAGAGGTGAGTATTGTTGAGATCACAAATTCTGATTTTGTTCTTAGATCAGTTATGTTTGTACGTAGTCCCACGTTTATGTACAATATATAATGTGTTTTACTTACTCCGATGCCAGTGGCTAGGGATAAAGTGTTATTTTTTCATTTAACTCGGCTAATGTTTTATAATCTGGAATATTCACGTACAATATTTATAATGAACTGTAGATAGTGATTTTCACATGGAAGCTACGTATTAGACAAAATGATTCTAATTCCATCAATGTTTATTTTCAAGTGCATAACAAAAAAATAAATCTTCCATTTGTTTCAGCTTCCTATGACCACGTCATGACCACGTTCGACATCACGAAAAAAGCCGAACGACCATTTATCGGTTTGATCCTGGTCACCGTGCTGCTGCTGTTGGTGCTCATTGTGCTGGCAATCCTGTGGCCTCGACTTCCCGGCTATCTAACCAAGGAAGTCTGCCTGGAGGCAGAATGTTTGGAGGCAAGCAAACAGGTAAGCCCCTCTTCCTGACCTCATCATTTTAACGTTTGCCGACCAAATTCAAGGTTCCAACTTGAGTTTCGAGATAGATGGTAGACTTCCGTTTTTCTGCGTCTGCTCCCGACCAAAAAATGGAACACGAATGTCGCATTTTTCGCATCTCTTTTTCGAGTTTTTGTTTTTTCGGCTACGCTACTAATGAATAATGCATCAACATTCTCACCTCGATCTTGGCCGTTGGAGCACAACAATCGTACCGATACGCCAACCGTGCGGACTGCAAGATTGGTTCCATTTGATAACGGATGCTTATCGGCATAGTCATCGTCTTCGTCTTCACATAATGGAGGAGATTTGTCTTGTCCCACCTTGTTGGAGCATCCAGTGCCGTTATTTATGCAGGTTCCATGTTTTTTCGAATATCGTCGATTATAGGGTACACATGTCGGTTGTTGCTACCCATCCCCGCTGGGTTGGAAACAGTTCGATTGCGGGGGCGTGAAAATCTAGGTGAAGGGTAATTGTTTGATTATTCATGACACACAGTGCTGCTGCTGCTGCAGCAGCAGCATCTGCGAGCTGCCACCGTTCCTCCCGGGAAGAGGCCATTGGGAAAACTCGGTCACAACCCGCTCCAGTCCGAGTTTCCAGAACAGGTACAACAAGAAAATGGAAATCGAATTTTCCGAATGTTAAGGAGCATCCCACCCCTGGGACAACGCCGAAGATGTTGTTCCTGGGTTGTCTTGGTCTTGTTTTCATTCCATTCCACGGAACTAGTGGGAGGCTTGTTCTGTTTCTTTGTGTGCCCGTTGAGGTGGAAACCAAAATGTGTTCGTTCTAGGTTTTAGAAGATGTCTCTTGAGTACACTCGAAAAGAGGAGAACTTGGTGGAAAATTTCGGCGGAACGACACGTTGCTAGAGATATGAACCACGCGCGTCACTCCACCGCCGCAAGAAGCAAGCAATCATTCGAGTATCAGTCCCACGCCGCACCAGTTCAAAGTTGACAAGGTCTACATTATTTAACAGCGGATAAGTTTTTACAAAAAATTGCAGTATTGGTCGTTTAATTTCGAAGAAACTATCAGAAAAACTTCAGAATCGCAAAGTGAATCTGTTCGGAAGCCAACAAGAATTTCCTTCAAATACATTAAAAGGATAAAAGATTTCCGTTCGGAAGTGCAAACAAATTACGTTCAAAATTCAAAAGAATTCCGTTTGGAAGGCCGAAATAATCCCGTCCAAAACCCGAATATTCCGTCCGGAAGCCCAGAAAGACTCCCTGTGGAAGCTCTAAAGAATTTGGTTCGGAAGCCCAAAAAGATTCCGTTTGAAAACTGAAATGATTTCGTTACAAAATTATTTCGTTGGGAAGCACGAATAAATTCCATTCGGAAGACCAAAATAATTTTGTTCGTTTCGCCCAAATGCCCGATAATTTCGTTCGGAAGCCTAGAAAAACCTGCTTTGAAAACTCAAAAGAATTCCGTTTGAAAACCCAAAAGATTTTCGTTTGGAAGTTAAAAAATTCCACTCAGAAAACCACAAGAAAACCGAAAAAATGTCGCTCGTAAACCCAAAAAAAAATCCCTTCCAAAATCCAAAAAGATCCGCTTCGGAATTTCGTTCGGAAACTCGGAATAATTTTGTTTGGAAATTCAAATGAATTTCGTTCGGAGGCCCAACAATATTTCGTTCGAAAACACAAAAACCGTTCAGATGCCTAAAACATACTTTGTTCGGAGGCCCAAAATAATTCCGTTGAGAAGCCCAATGGAATGTTGGTTTAATACTCGAAAGAATTATGTTCGGAAAACGAAGAAAAACCGGTCTAAGCCCAAAAATAATTCCGTTCAGTTGCCGGAAAATTCGGAAAGGTCCTGAAAGTATATTTTCGGAATCATATTCAGTTTGGAAACTCAAAAGATATTCGTTCGGAAGCTCAAATAAATTGCTTTTCGGAACCCAAAAAGATTTCTTTCGGCACGAAAGATTCTATTCGGAAGCCCAAAAAGATTCCGTTCAGAATTCAGCTCGTTCGACATCCAAAAGGCACTCGTTTCTTAAGTATTGCCTGAAGTATTCCATTCGGAGACTGCCTAAAAGGAGGCCTAAAAATATTTGGTTCGAAATTCCAAAAACCGTAGAATAATTGCGTTAAGATGCACGAAAGACTTCCGTTCGGAGGCCCAAAGTAATTCCGTTCTGAAACCCAAATGGAATGGTTTTTAAAATATCTAAAAGAACTCTGTTCGGAAACCCAACAAAATTCGTTCGGAAACCCAAGATAAAACCGACAAGAAGCCCGAAAATTCCGGTCGGAAGCCCAGAAAAACTCCTTTCGAAATCCTAATAGAATTCCGTTTGGAAACTCAAAAGAGATTGGTTCGGACGCTCAAAAGAATTACTTTTAGAAACCCAAAAAGATTCCGTTGTGCGACACAAAAAGATTCTGTTCGGATGTTAAAAAAAAGTCCAAAACAAAATCCGTAGGGATACCAAAACGTACTCCTTTCGAAAGTCCTGCCTAAAAAAATCCGTTTGGAAACTCAAAAGAAATTAGCTCGGAAGTTCAGATAATTTTCGTTCGGAGGCTCGAAATATTCAGTTCCGACACTCTAAAACCGTTTAGATGGGCAAAATAATTGCTTTTCCCAACAGAATTTCGTTCGAAAATCCAAAATAAATTCATTCAGAAGTCCAATTGGATGTTGTTCGGATACACAAAAGAACTCTGTTCAGAAAGCCTAAAAAGATTCCATTCTGAAGTCCAAAAGAATTACGCGCGGAAGACCAACAATATTTGGTTGGAAATCCCAAAAGGATTCCGTTCAGAAGCCCAAGAAGATTCTGTTCGGAATCTCAAAATAATTTCGTTAAAATCCCAAAAGGATTTTGCTTGAAAACCCAAAAAATACTTCAAGAAACCCAAAATAATTGCGCTCGAAAGCGTTTTTGTTTGGAAGCCCAACAGAATTTCGTAGGGAAACCAAAACGAATACGAAGGACATAAAAGCATCCGACCAGAAGTTAGAAAATTTCATTCGGAAGTCTAAAACAATTCGAAACTCAAAGGAATTTCGTCTGGAAGCCCAGAAAATGTAGCTTTGGAACCAAAAAGAAATCCGTTGAGAAGGCTAAAATTATTTCGTTCGGGGGCCCAAATGGAATTCTTCCATTTGGAAGACCGCAAGAATTTTGTCCGGAAGAAAAAAAAGAATTTCGTTTGTTCGTTTGCTCAAAATCATTCTATTTGGAATCTTAGAAAGATTCCGTTCGGAAATTTAAAGGGAATTCCGTTCGGACATCCAGAAAGATTCCGTTCTGCAGCATAAAAGGATTCCGTTCGGTGCCCAATGGAAAGTTAATCGAATACTCAAAAGACCTCTGTTCGAAAAACCAAAAAAAATCCATTCGGAAGCTCAAAAGAGTTTTATTCGAAAGCCTAAAGTAATTCCGTTCCGAAACTCAACACGGATTTCGTTCAGAGCCCCATAAAGATTCCATTTATGAGCCCAAAAACCTTCCGAAAATGAACCAAAAGAGTTCATTCCGAAACCCAAAAAATCCTTTCAGAAGCTGTTCGGATTTAAAAAACGTACTCCTTTCGATAGTCTAAAGAATTCCGATCGGAAACCTGAAAAGAAATTCCGTTCGGAGACCCAAAGTAATTCCGTTGAGAAGGAGTGTTGTTTGAATACCCAAAAGAACTCTTTTCGGATTCCATAAAAAAAAACTCCGTTCGGAAGGCCATAAGAAATTTATTCGGAAGCCCAGAAAGGTTCCGTTTGGAAGTCCGAAAGAAATCCGTTCGGAAGGAAGTAAGGATTTCGTTTAAAGACACATAAATATTTCGTGTATGAGCCCAGAAGCATTGCATTTGGAAGTCCAAAATAATTCCATTCAGAAGCCCCAAATTACTCCATTCGTAAGATCAAGATATTCTCTTCAGGAACCTATGATTCCTAATCCGTTCGAAAGCCCACCACATTTTTGCTCACAAACCAAAAAATCCTTCCGGAAACACAAAAGAATTGCATTCGAAAGCCCGAAAGTATTTCGTTTAAAACCCCAAAAAGAATTCCGTTAGGAGGCCCAAACGAATTCCGATCTAAATTTAAAAAAAAATCCGTTCGAAAGTCCAAAAAGTTCGGCCCAGAAGCGCGAAAATTCCGTTTGGAAGCCCCAAAAAATTTTTATTCGAAAGTCCAAAAGAATTCTGTTTGGAAAACCGAAAAGATTCTGCCGAACGGAAAAATAATTCTGTTCTGAATTCCTAAAGGATTCCAGAGTAGAAGTTCTCTCTGTACGAATAGATCCGATAGCATTATCGGCCACCAACCCAACCCACTTGATCGACGACCAGCGGTTCTCAACCTTCGTCTTGAGTGGTACCCCTTAATTAATTAAACCACTAAACAAACAATGCAATCAAACAATGCAACGATCATTGGATTCACGATACGGACAACTGAACACAATGGACTCACGGTGAGATGGACAGCCAACGACAACAACAATGAATAATGGAAAAATCTAAAAAGGTCGAAGGTCAAAAGGTCGAAAGGACAAAAGATCGAAGGGTCAAAATGCCGAAGCGACAAAAGGTCGAAGGACAAAAGGTCGGAAGGACCAAAAGGTCTTTCTTTTTTCTTCCTTCTTTCTTATTGCTTCTTCCTTTTTCTTTCTATTCTCATTCTCTTCCTTTTTTCTTCTTACTGCATGTATTCCCTTCCTTCAATGCTGTTTCCTCCTTCCATATTTCATCTTCATCATAAATGGCAATCAAACAATGCAACGATCATTGGATTCACGATACGGACAAATGGACACAATGGACTCACGGTGAGATGGACAAGTAACGACAATAACAATTGAATAATTTAAAAATTGATTCTGTGTGGATTCTGGCTGCAGAATACCACAGTAGATCTCGGCACAGTAACGGTTAATTAACACAGTGTGCCTACCAAATAAAGACAGGAATAAAAAAAAATTCAAATAGTGAACCGATGTCACTAAATTTCAAACTTTGGGGACTTTTTATCAATCCACAAAGACTTTCAGGTACCAAGCTCCACTATACCCCTGAATATTGAATGTTTTTTTAGGGTCACTCCTCATGGAATCAAAATTTCGAAGTACTCGCGTTTCAAGGGCACTTCACTCGAAACGGAAGTAACGCACAACTGTCATTTTTATTATTTCACGCATGCTGCGAATCTGTGTCAAAAGGTCAAAGGTCAAAACGGCGAAGGTCAAAAGGTCGAAGGGTCAAAAGGTCGAATATGTGTCATAACGTCGAAGGTCAAAAGGTCGAAAGAACAAAAAGACAATAAATGAGATGGGAGTTATGAGATAGAAGTAGTTAGCATAGATAAATAAGAAGTGAAAAGTGAGAAGTAAGAAGTGAGATGTGAATAAGAAGTGAAAATTAAGAAAGAGTATAGGAGGAAACATGTATAGTAAGAAAGAAAAAGAACAGAAGAGGAAAAAAGACCAAAGAAAGAAAGAAGGAAGATGGAAAAAGGAAAAAAAAGATGGAATAAGGAAGAAAGAAAAAAAGGAAAATAGACGAAAGAAAAAAGCGAGAAGGAAAGAAGAAGAAGAGAAGACACAATGAAGCAAAACAGAAGAAAGAAGGGGGAAGCAAGTAACAGGAAAAGAGAAGAAAAATGGAAGAAATGAGGAACAAAAAGGATCGAAATAAGGAAGAAAGAAGAAATAAAGAACAAAGAAGAGAGAAATAATGAAGAAAGAAGGTAGAAAGAAGGATGAAAGAAAGAAGAAAGGAAGAATGAAGAAGGAAGGATTAAAGAAGAAAGAAAAAGAAAAAAATAGAAAGTAGGAAGAAAAACAGTAAACAAGAAGGAAAAAGAAAGAAAGCAGGAGGAAAGAAGAAAGAAAGAGAGAAGAAATATAGAAGAAAGGAGGAAAAAAGAAGAAAGAAAGTAGGAAAAAGGAGAAAAAAGGAGGAAATAAGGAGGAAGAAAGAAAGTGGAAAGAAGGAATAAAGATGGAAGAAAGAAAGAAGAAAAACGAAGGAAAGGAAGAAAGAGAGTAGGAAAAAGGAGAGTAGGAAGATAGAAGGAAGGAAGGAAAGAAGAAAAAAGAAAGAAGAAAGAAGAAAGCAGGAAAGAATGATGAAAGAAGGAAGAAAAGAGAAAAAAGGAAGAGAGAAGCAAAAAAGAAAGAGTAAATAAGGAAAAAAGGAAGAAAGTAAAAGAAAGAAGGAAGAAAAACTGAAAACAAAAAGGGAGAAAAAAAGGGGGGAGAGAAAAGAGAAAGAAAGAAGAAAGAAGAAAAAAGAAGAAAAAAAGAAGAAAGCAAGTAGGAAGAAAGAATGAAAAAATAAAGAAGTTAGAAATAAAGAAGATGAAATATGGAAGGAGGAAAAAGAATTGAAGGAAGGACACATGAAGTAAGAAGTAAAAGGAAGAAGGAAAAAAGAATAAGTAATAAGAAAGAAGGGAAAAGAAAAAGAAAGACCTTTTGGTCCTTTCGACCTTTTGTCCTTCGACCTTTTGACGCAGTTTTTTTGTTTCGACCTTTTGACCCTTCGACCTTTTGTCCTTCGATCTTTTGACCTTCGACCTTTTGTCCTACAACCCATGCTGCGAAGCAGCAAAGCTGAAATAATAGAAATGACAGTTGTGCGATGCTTCCGTATCGAGTGGTGTGCCCTTGAAAACGCAGGTACTTTGACATTTGGATTCCGTGAGGAGTGTCCCTAAACATACTGGTTCATAAGCCCTCAAAACGTGCGATTTTTTGTTTTCGACCTGAAAACTACATTTTAGAGTCATGGTGTCTTCAGAAGAGTTGAACGATATTTCTTAGGCTTCCTTTTGATAAGAAAACGTCAATTTGGAATAAAAAATTTACGCAGATGTGCTAAACCAGTGGTAGTCCTCTGCAATGTTATAAAGAATGTGAACTTGAACATCTTTTCTGAAGACACAATATTGAAATAACGGTTTGGTAACTAGTAAGACCACGTTTTGTATGAATGACCCTCAAAAATCATATTTTAAGCATAACTTTTTGCAAAATGATTTTAGCAGTACTTAAAATAGTCCTTAATGTACGTTTTCAAGTACAACTGTTACGTAAACATTAAGAAAGTGGCTAACATGATATGTTCTGCTACTCACGTATAACATTTTATCTCTTGAACATTGGATTTGGCACCCAAGTACAATTTCTAACGCGAAGGGTATTGAAAACGTGTACCTCGTTTTTCTCTGATCTCTTTAGTAAGTCTATCAGAGGCTCTCAGAAGAACCGTACGTCAAAAACATTTGTTTCTAGTGAACATATTAATGAAAAAAGAAATGAAACTATGTAACTGCGTAACTTTGAATTTGATATTGTTGCGTTTTTATGGGACATACTGTACATCAAGCTTCCTACAGGACTTATTACTATTAGGGCCAATTTCTTCACCTCCGCTCAACTCTTAAGCGGTGCTTACCAATACGCTTAAACATGGTTTAAGGCCTAAGCGGAGGTGAAGAAATCGACCCTTTGAGGCTTCCGAGCCTCTTGAAGAAAGACTTCCGAACTTCTTGAAGCCTTTTGAATTGAAGCTTCTATGCCTCTTGAATTGAGGCTTCCAAGCCTTGAAAGTAGGCTTCCGAAGCTCTTGAAAAGAGGCTTCTGAGCCCCTTGAAGAGAGGCTTCCGCGACTCTTGAAGGGAGCCTCTTGACGGAAGATTTCTGAACTTCTTGAAGCATTTTGAATTAAGGCTTCTATGCCTCTTGAATTGAGGCTTCCAAGCCTGGAAAATAGGCTTCCGCAGCACTTGAAAAGAGACTCCTGAGCCTCTTGAAGGGAGGCTTCCGCGACTCTTGAAGGAAGACTTCAGAACCTCTTGAAGCCTTTTGAATTGAGGCTTCATACCCTCTTGAAAAGAAGCTTCTGAGCCTTTTGAAGGAAGACTTCTGAACCTCTAGAACAGTGGTTCTCAACTTTTGCATAAATTGAGGTACCCCCTCCTGAAAGTAGGCTTCCAGGTCTCTTGAAAGGACACTTCCAAGCCCTTGAATCTCTTAAAAGTAGGCTTCCGCACCTTGATAAGAAGCTTCTGAGCCTCTTGAATAGCTTTCGAGTCTCTTGCACGGCGGCTTTCAAGCCACTTGAAGAGAGGCTTCCTTTGCATCTCGAAAGGACGCTTCTGAGCCTCTTGAAAGTATGCTTCCAAGTCTATTGGAGGAAGGCTTCTGAGCCTCTTGAAAGCAGGCTTCCGAGCCTCTTAAATTAAGGCTTCCGAGCCACTTGACAATAAGCCTCCTGAGCCTCTTGAAAAAGGCTTGCGAGCCTCTTGAAAGCAGGCTTCCGGGCTTCTTGGAAGACGACCTTCTTGAAAATAGGCTTCTGAGCCACTTGAAGGAGGCTTTCGAGCCTCTTAAAAATAAGCTTCCAAGACTTTTGGAAACAGGCTTACGAGCCTCTTGATAATAGGCTTGAGAGCCTTTCGAAAACAGGCTTCCAAGCCTTTTAAAAGGAGGCTTACAAGCCTCTTAAAAGGCGACTTCCGAGCCTCTTGAAAGTAGACTTCCGGGCGCCTTAAACCAAGGCTTCCGGCCTCTTGAAAAGAAGCTTCCTAGCCTATTGAAAATAAGCTTCTCAGTCTCTTGGAAGCAGGCTTCCGAGCCTCTTAAAATGAATTTTCCGAGCCTTTTGAAAATAAAACTTTTCGAGTCTCTCGAAAGGAGTCTTCTGAGCTTTTTGAAAAAGGCTTCCGACATTCTTGAAAGGAGACTTCTGAACCTTTTGAGGATTCCGGGTCTCTCAAAGCGAGGCTTTCAGGCCTCTCGAAAGGAGGCTTTCAAGACTCTTGAAAGTAGCTTCCCGAGCCTTTTGAAAGGAGTCATCAGAGCTTTTTGAAAGAAGTCTTTCGACTCTTTTAAAAGGCTTCCGGCCTCTTGAAAGTTGTTGTCCAAGCCTTTTGAAAAGAATTTTTCGAGCCTCTTGAAAGGAGTCTTCCGAGTTTTTCAAAAGAAGGCTTCCGCCCTTCTTAAAAGGAGCCTTCCGAGCCTATTGAAAAGAGAATTCCGGGTATCTCAAAGCGAGGTTTCTGGGCCTCTTGAAACATGGCTTGCAGGCTTCTTGAAAGGAGGCTACCAAGCCTCGTGAAGGGAGTTTTCCAAGCATATTGAAAGGATGCTCCCAAGCCTCTCGAGAGAAGGCTTCTGAACATCTTGGAAGGAGGCCATCGAGCTGTCTGGGTGAATGCTACCGAGAAGCAAAGTGCTACGATTGAATAGACTTCGTCGCCGTACCAAACTGACTATCTGCAATACGCGCATTAGGTGGGGTGCAGATGGTGGAGAAGGCGAATCAGCCACGAGTTGCATCAGCTGTTGGGAGAACCATCCATCGTTCATCCCGTGAATATCGGAAGACTCTGGTAGACCGAACACGTAGCCAGAATGACGTGTAGTAATCTGGTTCAAATGATTCTTGACAACGATCCTACGGGAACAAGAAGCCAAGGTGCGCAGCGAGAAAGTTGGATCGATCAGGTGAAAGACTATTTTCGGAACCCCCGCAGACTGCGTGGTTGGCATCATGCAGCCATGAACTGAAATGAATGGAGAACACTTTTATGCACTGCACAGACAACTCCGGCCTTAGTCTGAAAAACAAAAATAAATAATGCATACTATGTACAAGACAACATTTTTAAATGAAAAATACACAATTACCAAAACTTTATCAATAAGTTTCGATTGTAATTGTAATACGTCCGCCATTACGCATTTTTGTCCGAGGTACCCCCTGGGACCAGCGAAGGTACCCCCAGGGGTACAAACAAACAAAGAATACTGCACTTCATGTTGCAAACATGAAACAAAATCATTAAGTTGCATATTTTTTACCATGTTACTTCAATGCGTCTTTCAAAATTTAAGTTGCAGATAAGCTGAATGTGTCTTTGTGTTTAATTTAGCATCGTTCAACGTTTTGACAACTCACATTTTTTTCCTGTGATGGTGCAATCAAGTAAACAGGAAACCCAGGTACAAAACTTTTAATCGTATGGTTTTTATGGTGAGTCAACATGCAGTCCCTTCTGAAGTGTTGAATGGTGCTGTGGTAGAGTGAAGGACTATCAATCAAAAGATTCATAAATCGAATCCAGTTTTATATTTTAGTTTTATTTTTTTTGCGCTGTAGTATTTTGCAACATTATTGAAATTTTACTGCAATCGAAGGATGTTTCCGTAGGCTCCACCTCTTGCGCTTTTTAGATTGCAAGAGAGTTATATTTGGTGGTACATACGCAAATATTGTTTCTTTCCGAATAGTTGCAACACAGTGAAATGTTCAGTAGTGAAACAATTGGTGCTGCTTGGGTAGGTTGAGAACCGCTGCTCTAGAAGCCTTTTGAATTGAAGCTTCTATGCCTTTTGAATTGAGGCTTAAAAGTAGGCTTCCTCAGTTCTTGAAAAAGAGGTTCTGAGCCTCTTGAAAGATGACTTTCAAGCCACTTTAGAAAAGGCTTCCAAGCATCTTGAAAGGATGCGTCTGAGGCTTTTGAGAGTAGGCTTCCGCGGCTCTTGAAGGGAGGCTTCCGCAGCTCTTGAAGGAACCTCTTGAAGTCTTTTGAGTTGATGCTTACCTCTTGAACTGAGGTTTCCAAGCCTTGAATGTAGGCTTCTGCAGCTCTTGAAAAGGGGCATCTGGACCCCTTGAAGGGAAGACATCCAAACCTCTTGAAGCCTTCTGAATTGGAGTTTCTAAGCCTTTTGAATTGCGACTTCTAAGCCTTTTGAGTTGAAGCTTCCAACCCTCTTGAAATCAGGCTTTCGAGCCTCTTGAATTGCGGCTTTCGAGCCACTCGAGAAGAGTCTCCTGAGCATCTTGTAAAGACGCCTCTGAGCCTCTTGAAAGTAGTCCCTTGAAGAGAGGCTCCCGAGTCTCTTGAAAGAATACTACCAAGATGCTTGGAAGAAGGCTTCCAAAATGCGTGGAAGGATGCTTTCAATTCTTTTGGAACGAAGCAACTGAGCTTCTTGGAAAAAATCATTCATGCCTTTCAAATGGAGGCTTCCGTACCTTCAGACTCAAAATTTTAGTTCATAAGTCTATTCTTAACATATTATTCAACAATTTTTCGTCCTTTTGATTTTTTATCGCCAAATTGTTATATTCTATTATTCGTCGGGGTGGATTCTCCGAGCAGAACAAGAAAGTGAACGCTAAATCAATTCAATTTTTAGAGTTTCCGCGGCTCGCGGACTTATTCTCACGTGCTCAGTAGGCCGGCTAGCCTATGACTCTTCGTACATCGAGAAGAAGGTCAAACCAAACAATCAAAACTCAATCGTACTCAACAAATTACCCAAATGTAGAAAGTAGTGCTCGCACAAACTGTATATTGGATCATTTTATGCCTATCGTACCTGCCGTACATTCCTTGTCGCCTCAGATCTTTGAGTTGCACAGGTAGACAACTATTCACACTTTGTCATGCAAACTTTTATCCGATGTGCTGTTCGTCGCTCGTGTGAATGTCACGCGGTACAGCGTCGTCGTAGCCAGCCTTGTCACGCGACACGATGACTGCTCGGAGTCGGTGCTATCGGTCGTCCTCTACCTTTTGCTTCACTCTTCGCATACGGGACGGGGCCTCGTATGCACCTCCTTTACTGGTACAAAGTTAGCATGCAGTGTGCAGTGTCGAGTGGTATTGGTCGCGCTGGTCTCACAGATGGCTGCAAACAAGAGGACCTCTGATGCAGAAGGCCATATCCTGTGAAATTATTGGTATCACTAATGCGTGAACGACATGCAAGCATTTATCTTTTGACAGGGTGTCGACTACCTGGAAAAAACTGGAAAGTCAGGGAATTTCAATTTGGGTCTGGAATGTCAGGGAAAGTCAGGGAATTTTGATTAAGGTCAGGGAAAAAATCACAAAACCCAATGTTGAAAATTTATAGTGATTTTTTTTTAATTCAAGTTATAAAGGACACTTATGACAATGAAACGCTGAACCTTTCTAATCCATTGGAAATGGACCAAAAAGATACCGAAACGTCGGATCAGAATTAATATAGCGTTTTAGTTGGTCATCAGACTGCATAGCTGAGTCAATTACAGTCGACAACCACCTCCACTATCAAGCTGTTATAAAGCTTATTTTTTGTGTGACCATTGGTTTTGTGTCGGAGTCGTTTTGGATTTTTTGCAGTATCTTCAACAGTAGCGTTCAAGTAATGTTCCCAGCAAAAAAAAAAAGTTATAAAAGTTCGTACAAATACTTAAACATCAATCGCGAGAGTCAGTCTTAATGGAAATATTTTGATTTGCTTATGATATAGAAAATGCGATCTATCTTGATAAATTTAAATTGCTGACTAGTAACCAACTCTAATGAAAAACCTAAAATATCACATTACCTTTTGATGAACAGTCGAAACTGAATCAAATGGTTGAAATGGGCCATAGTTCAGAACCGTTTAAAAACAATCATCAAAATTGTTCAACCTACAACGTTGGTTAGATATTTGGAAGCATATTTAAAGAAAACGCCGATTACTATCTTTGTTAACCTATGACGGCACTGTTTTGAAAACATTTCGTGAACTTTCATTTGATGATGACCCAGCTAACCATTAAGCACTGTAATAAGCCTTATTTAACCCGTATAGCAGCTTTTCAGTGCTTATAAGCTTTATATGTGTTTTTCAAATGCTTATTGGCAGTATACACTTCAGGCAGTAAAAGAAGCCGTATAGCGGTATATAACGCTTTGATGGAAAGCTGATCAGCCCTGTGGATACAAGCCGAATAAGGGAACTATTAAAACCAATTTAAAGCTATCATCTATGACGTTTGGGTGAAATCAATAACAATAATTCCTAAAGTTTTACAACCTGTCTCTTTTACTCGCATTTGGAACTGATATTTTTAGGGGTGGGGGTGAGGGGGAAAGGCGAACGGTGAGATGTTCCGGTGGGTGCACGACAATTATTTTCAAGGCTTACCATGTAAATATGTTTTGCAGTAATAATGATTAACATTTGTACACAAGGATGTTAACGATCATTCAGTAATTTGCGTTCGATCATTTAGTAGTTTGTCAATAACACATTTCAGAAGCTGAATTTCAAAATATGTTATATGGTGGACTTCTAGTGCGAAGGTTTCTCTACAACTCTGCCTTATGGTTCGTTGTTTGAATTCCACTAGTAACGGAGTTATAGCTATAGTTTCAGTAACTTAGACTAAATAACTTAGACAAAATTCCAATCATTTAGTTTGAGTTACTGCAACTAGCGCTCTAACTCCGTCAATAGTGGAGTTCTAATAACGAACCATTAGGCAAAGTTGTAGAAAAACCTGCGCATTAGAAGTCCACCATACAACCTATTTTGAAATTCAGTCTCTGGAATGTGTTATTGACAAACTACTAAATGATCGAACGCAAATTATTGAATGATCGTTAACATCCTTGTTTGTACATATAGGAAACTAAATCATACTGCATGGAAAATTCCGGATAAATGTTTCATATTTATTTATTCTGTAGCTATATTTATTAGTCGAAAGAAACCTTTTATATAGGCGAACATAAAAAGTATTCACGGACTCAGCATGTTTTCACATTTCTTTTTTATCATTCCCCGCTCTTGGGATGAAGGCAGATGGAAACCATCTGTTTTTATCACTTGCCAGCAATACATCCACTCAATTTGGAGATGGATCAGATGGCAAACTCAGCGGTACTTGAACCAATTCCTTCCACCAAGTGTTCAGGCGTTCAAGACCGGAGTTAAACATAAATGGCAAAAAAATCATCAAGTCCTCAATGGGAAGAAAAAAGAAAGAACACATCAAGATGTAAATAAATATTTTTCGTTTCATATTTTTTCGTTTCTTTCCAACTCGTCTAAATATTTTGACATTTTGTTGGCATAGGCGTGGAAAAATAGGTAGGGGCAAGCACTATATCAGCCAAATAATTCGCCAAAAGCGGCTTTTGAGCAGCACTTATGTGTAATTTAAGTCTTACTAGCACTGTTGACCAGGTTTTTAATGCGACTATAAAACCGAATTGGAAATTGTCTCGACTTCCCTGGGCATAAAAGTATCATCGTGTTAGCCTCATGATATACGAATGCAAAAATGGTAACTTGGCTTAGAAATCTCGCAGTTAATAACTGTGGAAGTGCTTGATGAACACTAAGCTGCGAGGCGGCTCTGTCCTAGTGGGGGATGTAATGCCAATAAGAAGAAGAAGAAGATAGAACCGAAATCTAACTGTTTAATGGTTACTTGGGGAGCTTATAATGTCATTGGTCGATCCTCACATCCTTTGGTGGTCAAATTATGTTTGCACGAGTTCCTAAAAAACTCCATTAGATGTTCCTTTTACAGGTTTCTTTACTTGTTGTAGTTGTCTGACACCTAGTTGATAGTAGTTGAACTTTCTATACATAAATCAATGCTGGAATTCCAAGACAATTGATTCACTTTTAACAAACATCTATTATTCCATAAAATAAATAGAGTAGGTGTAGCTTCCCTTAGCATTTGAGACTAGTTATGCCACTTCCTCACAAACATGACCTAATTTTTTTCGAATTTCTTCTTTGAGACCATTGCTTCATTTAACCCGAAGGTAACATTCGACAAAAATTAAACGACCTGCGTGTATACAGACGGAAAAAAATATTATAAGTATTGCGGTGCTTGGAATCATTTCCTGGACTTACTGCAAGTGAGTGTGGATTTTTGTGAGCTGGTATGGATTGAATTCTTGATTATCTGGAAGATTGCCGTGACTATTTTTAGATGTCCATAAACTCCATAGATATTGAATAAGAATCATTACTCCGTAAGTATACTTGAGAGCTAATGGAGGTTATTCAATGTTCATGAAAATACCTAATCCGTTTTACGGAATTAGAAGGATTTTCAGAAGCTCCCACGATTCTTTGGAAAGAGTTCAAAAGTCGTGTCGAAAGATATAAGATTTGATACAAGGTAGGTAATGAAGGTATTGCGACTCCAGCAAGATCGTGAGAATTTCGAATGGTGGAAGAAGTGGATGAAGAAAGTTTAATTGGAACATTAATTGGAGCCAATTTCGGAAAGATGTGAATTGTGATAAGGTTATCATAATTGCGCATGACTCCGCTTCTACTTGATTCTTTGTGAACGACCAGAATTACCTACGATATTCTTCAAATCCTTAATGCTCTGCTTTGAGAAGTGATTAGGCTTCCAGTAACTCAGAAACTCATTGGACTTCAAGGATTCATAAATACAGAAATTTTCAAATGCTTCAAGTAATTGAAAAAAAAAACATTTTTGATACCTGGAATTTTTGAAGAAATGGTCTGGAAAGTCAGGGAAAGTCAGGGAATTTTATTCTCAAATTTGAGTCGACACCCTGTTTGATTTATTCGGGGCAATCTTTGGTCGCTCCGTCAGGCACTGAGTTTAGCAAATCTCGAATTGTGCTCCACTTTATTAAAACTCGAGCGATATTGATTCTATTGTTCTCGAATCTGAGGAACACGTGGCTCACTGCCTGGTGGTAGGGTATGGTTTCTACCTAGCACTTTTAACGTCGGTTTTATGTCCTACCGATGGATTGCGCCAAAATTCGACCACAAAAGGGTGTCATTTGCATGCACTAAAAATCACCTTGCAACATAGAACACTGCAATCTACTTCTGCCGTTTTTGGCTTTTTGGCTATTGATCGTCATGCTATATACAAGACAAAGATTTCAAATGAAAAAAATATACTTTTATCAAAACGCACTTTTATCATTACGCATTGTTATAGCCCAGTTTGAGAACCGCTGCAGTAAATCGTTTAGTCTTACATCTTTTAGATAAACTTCTCTACATTACATGTATAATTTGTGCATTTTATTTCCCCTGGTGAGAGGCGCCCAATAAAGGTAGCACCGCCAATCTCTTCAACATCGATCTATTTGCTTTCTTTTTGCTTTAATTTTAAAATAAACCCGCACCAAACACTGTCAATCCCACTTTAATTCCCTCAAAATTCCATTCATATTTTTGTTAAGACATAGTAAAAGACGTACCATAACAAAAACTGCAAAAAATCATCCTTCATTTGCGTCGGTGACGCCTCCGACCAGCAGCGAACAACGAGCGCGTGACTGCGGCGACCAAACATTATCATCAACATCGTCCTCTTTCCCCTGGTACATTCAGCTACTGAACTGACTGAGACTGAGACTCCATCGTCGGTCGTTCTCTGTGGCCGCTTGTTTGTTTCGTGGAACAGGGTTCCACTGCGTTTGCACTTCCTATTTGCTTTATGATCGTTTTCCCCGCCTGGATTTTCCGGGCTCCACATTGCCCAGCTTGGCCGAATAAACTTGTAACCTTTGCAGTAAGTGCTGTTCTTGCCGCAATTGCTTCAGCAATTCGGAGAGTATTATCAGTACAACTGAAGGCATTGGCTTAGCTAGGATTTGTTTTCCCAGGAGAGCATTGCAAATTGAATCATTTTTTAATGTCTACCGCCAATCCGTTTTTAGTCTATTTTTTTAAAATACGAAGTGGATTGAAACGTGAATAATGCAAACTGAATTTTACAAATTTTAAAACGACTTTTCATTTGAGTTCAATAAAATCAGATAGCACTTCCGCAATTTCAGAATACCGACGTGTAGGAAGGTTTCCCCTCGCTCAGAAAAGTCGATTTGAACATTTTTAATCGAATTATGATGAACTAAGTGACCCAACCTTTGGGTGTCTTTCGAGCTACGCCAGTGGAGCCGCGACTCAATACAAAAAGTGGGCTCCGAGTAAAACATCTGTTAATGGATGCTTGTTGCTGTCGATCCTGCTGCCCGTCGCGCGCTCTGGAGGACGACAATAGAGAAAAATCCGGAAACTCGAGCACCCGAGTTTTCCAGTAGATTAATATTGTTGTCTCAAAGAGTATACGTCGCGCGCGGGGCAGCTCCAGCGAGCCGCCCCGTTGTCAAAGTCGTAAAAGACAGAAAGATGAACAACAAACAAAAAACGACGACGCATTACAGATATTTGTTTTTCTTTCGAATGTTTAATGGCGGTCCAATTGTTCAATTCCAGAGTAGAATAACACTTTCCATCTTCCCTGTATCTCTCTATCTTTGACAACAAGATCAACAATCAAAACCCGCTGAACGCACGTTTGGCACTAATCGGTTTAGCTTCGGTTGCGGGTGGGCGGCGTCCGAGAGAACAAGCGGCTCCATTCGTCTTAATATTTGTTTTCATTTCTATTATAAATCGGGTGTGAAAATTTCATAGCGAGGATAAAACGGTTGAGTCATATCCTAACATTCCTAACCTGCCACTACTGGCACTGGAACTGTGTGGGAAAGTCACGCTTCACTAAAATCAATTTTTATGATTGAATTAAACATTTCAACAGAAGCCTAATTGCCGAGACACGGAATCATGGCTTAGTAGTGGCAATGTTCTCCCCGAAGTAATTTTTTCTTTTGCTACGCGAATAATGTGATGGAAGGGAGGATCCGAAGTGGGACATCCATTCCATTTGCCCGCTGGATATCCTCCCTGTGGAGGATTGAAGACAGCGGAAAAAGCGATCTGCCCCGCACTGTAATGGCTTCATTTTTATCCCCGTTGCGGGTAATATTCCATAATGGGGGTGTCAAACTGGAAGAGAGCGAAGTGGATGGCTCAAACGGGACATGGCAGGCTACATCCCATCAGTATCATCGATGTAATAATGACATTAGCAACGGAATTAAGTTTGATTTCCCAATGATGAATATGATAAGATTTGTTAGTTTACTTACACTCTGACATTGACCTTAAAGAGGACGACCAGTGAGGTTCAAGCTTTGTACAATATAATCAGCATGATTTAGAATAACAACATTTTATAACAATTTTGTTATACCTACTGTTCCTGTCATTCATTTATGCGCATTTTAGACAGATGAGTTGGCAGATGAGACAGCAAGAATAGTTGGCGATTAGCTCAAATTGAGTCACCACTTCCCCTCTGGATAAATCAGCTCCAAATCACAATGCATAGAAGATCGTATTTTTGTAAGCAATTCAAGTTCAATTTAGACTATCCCAGATCACACAATTGATACCATCAGTGCATAAAAATTTCACCACCATCGTACTGCCGCCGGTCAAAGTGAGAAAATAATTAAGAAAATATGACCATCTTCGAGATCTATGGCATTCCGTTGCTGCTTTCCTTAATACAAACAGAGATATTTTTCTCTCGCGGTCCTCTCATTTTGGGTGTGACTTATTACTACTTAAATATTAGCACAGTGATGACAACCGGCCCGCAGAGCGGTGCGAGAACGAACCGCACTTTCAACGCGTGCCGTCACGTCATGGTCTTGTTTTAATAAGGAAAATGAGGCAAGAAGGTAGCTCCCATAAACTACAAGTGAAAAAAAAATTCTACGATTTCGATCCCATTGTGCGTTCTGTCGAAAATAATTTCCTTCTCGTATCGCGCTAGACATGACCGAGCAAAAAGCTCCTAAATCAATCATTCACCAAAATTGATGTCCATCAATTAATTATGCACCCATTCTGACGCATTCACTTCACACGGTTCTTCGAAAAAGAACGTTTGAAGCGCGTCAAGACGGTGGCGGTGGTGGCTTAAATGGAAATTTTTTACGATCCGTGCGTGCATAAATAAATACACAAAACATATCAATAAACGCTGGTAAACAGTACCGTAGATTCCAAATGAGACAGGAGGGATCGGGTTCGGCCTGCGTAGGAAAATCGGATCAAATTGGAGATGGGAGCATTTTATTAGTTTATACAGATCACTCATCGTAAGATGCTCGTTACTTTTGTAATGCGATGGGAGGCAATTAAGGTCACTCCTGACGGAATCCAAGATTAAAAGTGCTCGCGTTTTCGGGGACACACCACTCGATTCAGAGGCGGCGCACAACTATCATTTTTGTTGATTTAGCTTTGCTGCGTCGCAGCATGCGTGAAATAGTAAAGATGACAGTTGTACGTTGCTTCCGTATCGAGTGGTGTGCCCCCGAAAACGCGAGCACTTTTAATCTTGGATTCCGTCAGGAGTGACCTTAAACAGAAGTGCTGGGGAGGATGCTGCCACACGGCGTCGGGGGAAGAAAGATTTTAAGTGTTGTGTGTACAAATGTGGAAATTGGTTTCCCAGTATCGTATAACAAGTTTGTTTGTTTGAACTGGCAGAATGCAACAATGGATTAATGTTGCAATGAGTTTCAGTTCAACTGCACCTCATCATTCGAAGTCACTCGCAGTTTCTCCCTCTCCTCATTTTTTGAAGAAGCGCAGAAATGCAGTTCGTATACTGAATACTTGAGAGTTTGCACACTCGAGAGTAACAATCCAATCTGCCAACCGCTTTAGTTTGCCAACCATCGATATCCGGAAGCGCTAGCCAATCCAAAATCTGGCACACATACGACAGAATCACAGTTTGTGTACTGACCTGGCCCAAGGCTATTTATGACACCTTCTCGGTTCGATATCAATCTGCTGGCCAGTGCTTGACTCTCACAAAAAGAAAATGCTCGTATCCCATCGCATCAAGGCACATGCTGTGTGACACTTTGTCGAACCACCAACTATCTGTGATAAAAATCGATGATGTGCTCTCTATTGGTGCTGCTTTTGTTATCTTTCTTTTTATAAAGGAATAGATTCAGATAACTTGACGTGAAGAATATTTTACAGAATTTTAAATAAACATCTCTAGCGAAATGCATTTCATCTGCGGATCTTTACGAACTCGGACATCAGGAGTCAAAAGGTTAACAGATCCAATAGACCACAGATATATTGATGTTTGAAAATTTGTGGTCTATCTGACAAACCAACAAATGTAAAAAAACGATTTATCGACTTTAATTCATTTGATTTTTTTCGGTGAAAGTTATACTACTCAAAGCGGAGAGAAGCAGATGAAAGTAATGAAGATACAGATTCTATTGACACCACAAGTGACCGGCAATTATGCAATGAAAAAAAAACTGGAAATAAGCAAGTGGAAATTTGCCAAATTCTCAAGGTGGATTTCACCAAATAGGAGTATTTGCCAAATTCCCGAAGGGGAATTTACCAAATTCCCGAGGGGGAATTTACCAAATTCCCGAGGGGGAATTTACCAAATTCCCGAGGGGGAATTTACCAAATTCCCGAAGGGGAATTTACCAAATTCCCGAAGGGGAATTTACCAAATTCCCGAAGGGGAATTTACCAAATTCCCGAGGGGGAATTTACCATCTCGAGGAGGAATTTACCTAAATTCCCGAGGGGAATTTACTAGTTCCTGGAGGGGGAATTTACTAAATTCCTGAGGGGAATTTACCTCCCGAGGGGAATTTACTAAATTCCCGAGGGGGAATTTACCAAATTCCCCGAGGGGGATTTTTACCAATTCGAGGGGAATTTACTAAATTCCTGAGGGGAATTTACTAAATTCGAGGGGGAATTTACTCGAGGGGAATTTACTAAATTCCTGAGGGAATTTACCACTCTGAGGGGAATTTACTAAATTCCCGAGGAGGAATTTACTAAATTCGAGGGGAATTTACCAATCCCTGAGGGGGAATTTACTACTCGAGGGGAATTTACTAAATTTCGAGGAGGAATTTACTACCCCCGAGGAGGAATTTACCAAATTCCCGAGGGGGAATTTACCAAATTCCCGAGGGGGAATTTACCAAATTCCCGAGGGGGAATTTACCAAATTCCCGAGGGGGAATTTACCAAATTCCCGAGGGGGAATTTACCAAATTCCCGAGGGGGAATTTACCAAATTCCCGAGGGGGAATTTACCAAATTCCCGAGGGGGAATTTACCAAATTCCCGAGGGGGAATTTACCAAATTCCCGAGGGGGAATTTACCCCAGCCCAGCAGCAGCGTCTGGTTAGATAGCATGGGAAGAGGAAAAAGTTCTGAAGCCAAAAAGCGGAAAATTTGTTAAGACAGTGATGCCGGTCTGTAACAGGTATGGACAATTGAATGTTTCATAGAACTGAGCAACAACAGCATGATTTATTATCATGGTTGAAATTAAATACTGAAATGAGACAAAGTTTTTATTTTTCCGAAATCCAGCCACACTGAACTTACGACATTCCGCGTCGACTGACGAAAATCGGAATGGGAAAGAATGATATCAGCAACAACAGGCAGCAGCATATCATCGATTATCACGCGAGGGTTGTTGGTGGCGTCCGGTCCAGCACCGAAACACCTTTTGCCTAGCTATATTTGTTATACAACTTGGGATTCTTTTCGGTCAAACCCGGTGACGTTGTCATAAATAGCCTTGGGTCAGGTCAGGACGAACAAGTTTAAAATTATCAAATGTGTGTCATTCTGATCTGTCCGGATATCGGGACGGATGAGAAACTGGCGCTATATCAATGATGGTTAGTTGGAACACGATAGTCTCAATAGTCTGAAGTTGTGCTTAAAATATCAAGCAATGAAACAAACACTAAATTGGGAATGGGAAAGAAAATGCTCGAAAGTAAAAATTTGGCAGAAGGCTGTCGGGATGTAATGTCGGAGTAATTACTAACGTTACTGTGAAATGACGTACTTTGTGGTGGCTTGGGATCCTCATAGAAAATACACTCAAACCTCTTCTTACGTCACTTAGATTTCTTAAGTGACCTGGAATGGAACAATTGTTGAAGGGCAAATCTTGAAGATGCAGAACAACTACTTGGCTCTCTGGGTTTCTGAAAGTGCCTTCTAATAAGTTTGCTTTTTTATGTCAATATGCTTATAATTAGTTTTAAGTCACGTGTCATTGAAAGATGACAGTGACATTTGAGTAGAAATAATGCCGTAAGAAGAGATTTGAGTGTACATATTCATTAGTTACAAATGAATAGTCCTTTCTAGATCATCACGCACGGGAAATGGCTAACCTTTCACTCGGAAATTTGGTAAATTATGTTTGATAAATTCCCCAGCAGGGCAGTAGGGACTATGTCCAAGGGCTTGACGATCCCTCCTCAGGCCATCTGCGATTTGTGGTGCCTGCCTAGGATGTCGCGGGGTTCGACAGTAAGCTCTGTTAAACCTCTATAAAAAGCTGCATGTATCCGCAAATGGCTCCGCCAAAGCGACCGTGTGCCGCTCAAAGCGCACAAGCCCAAGCCCTGGTGTCAGGTGGGACGCTGAACAGCCCTGACACGCCGGCTCACCGACGAGACAGGAGGTTTGCGCAGGCCCTATAAGCCGCCTTTAAAAACAACCATTACGAACGACATAGGAGATAATGCGACTCGATACAATCGGCAACGACCTAGGCGACGAATAAAGGATCACGATTGGAAGCTTGGAACATGGAACTGCAAATCGCTAGGCTTCGCAGGTTGCGACAGGATAATCTGCGATGAATTACATACCCGCAACTTCGACGTCGTAGCGCTTCAGAAAATCTGCTGGACAGGACAGAAAGTGTGGAAAAGCGGGCATCGAGCAGCTACCTTCTACCAAAACTGTGGCACCACCAACGAGCTGGGAACCGGCTTCATAGTGCTGGATAAGATGCGCCAACACGCGTGATTGGGTGGCAGCCAATCAACGCAAGGATGTGCAAGCTGAGGATAAAAGGCCGTTTCTTCAACTATAACATCATCAACGTGCACAGCCCACACGAAGGGAGATCCGACGACGAGAAAGAAGCGTTCTATGCGCAGCTGGAGCAGACATACGATGGATGCCCACTGCGGGACGTCAAAATCGTCAAAGGTGACATGAACGCTCAGGTAGGAAGGGAGGAAATGTATAGACTGGTTATCAGACAGGATAGTCTGCATACAGTATCGAACGACAACGGCCAACGATGCATAAACCTTGCAGCCTCCCGCGGAATGGTAGTCCGAAGCACTTTCTTCCCCCGCAAGAATATCCCCAAGGCCACATGGAAATCACCTAATCAAGTAAAACAAATCAACCACGTTCTAATCGACGGAAAATTCTTCTCCGACATCCATCGTTCACTCCGCGAAAATCGGAGGATTGCGATAAGCCGGATACGTAGCCAGAATATCGGACAGTAATCCGGTGAAAATGGTTCTCGACAACGATCCGACGGGAACAAGAAGGCGAGGTGCAAAGCGGGCAAGATGGATCGATCAGGTGGAGGACGATTTGCGGACCATCCGCAGTCTGCGTGGGTGGCTAAGTGTAGCTATGGGGTTGTAGGACAAAAGGTCGAAGGTCAAAAGGTCGAAGGACAAAAGGTCGAAGGGTCAAAAGGTCGAAGGGTCAAAAGGCCGAAGGGACAGAAGGTCGAAACAAAAAAAACTGCATAAAAAGGTCGAAGGACAAAAGGTCGAAATGAAGAAAGACCCTTATTTTTTCTTCCTTCTTTATTATTTTGTCTCCCTTTTAACCTCTATCTTCTTTCTTTTTCCTTCTTTCTTCTTACTTCATATGCTTCTTTCCTTCCATTCTTCTTCCTTCTTTCTTCCTTCCATATTTCATCTTCCTTATATCTAACTTCTTTATTCTCTCTTTCTTCTTTCTTCCTCCCTTCTTTCTTTCTTTTTTTTCAGTTTTTCAGGAAACAGTTTTCTTCTTTCTTTCTTCTTTCTTTCGTCACTCTTTTTGTCTTCTTTCTTTCTTCAGTCTTTCTTCCTTCTTTTTTCATACTTTTTTTTCTTCCTTTTTTCCCTTCCTTTTTCCTTCTTTCTTCCTTATATCTTCCTTCTTTTTTCCTTATATCTTCCTTTTTATTACCCCCTTCTTCTTCTGTCTACCTTCTTTTTTTTTTTCTTTTGTCTTCCTTCCTTCCTTCCTCCCAAAGGGAATTTACTAATTCCCAAAGGAATTCTAATAATTTCAAAGGAATTTACCAATTTCAAAGGGAATTCACCAATTCAAAGGAATTTACCAAATTCAAAGGAATTTACCAATTTCAAAGGAATTTACACTAAATTCTCAAAGGAATTTACCAATTCAAAGGAATTTACTAATTCCAAAGGAATTTACCAATTTCAAAGGAATTTACCAAATTCCCAAAGGGAATCTCCACTAAATTTCAAAGGAATTTACCAATTCAAAGGAATTTACTAATCTCCCAAAGGAATTTACCAATTCTCAAAGGAATTTACCAAATCCCAAAGGAATTTACCAGTCTCAAAGGAATTTCACTGCAATCTCAAAGGAATTTACCAAATTCCAAAGGAACTCACTAAATTCCCAAAGGAATTCCACCAGTCCCAAAGGAATTTTACCAATTCCAAAGGAACTACCAACTTAAAGGAATTATCAATCTCAAAGGAATTTAACAATTCCCAAAGGAATTCTACCAATTCCCAAAGGAATTTACCACTCATTCCCAAAGGAATTTACCAATTCCAAAGGAATTTACCAATTCTAAAGGAATTCTACTAATTCCCAAAGGAATTTACCAATTCCAAAGGAATTTACTAATTTCAAAGGAATTTACTAATTCTCAAAGGAATTTACCAAATTCCCAAAGGGGAATTTACCAAATTCCCAAAGGGGAATTTACCAAATTCCCAAAGGGGAATTTACCAAATTCCCAAAGGGGAATTTACCAAATTCCCAAAGGGGAATTTACCAAATTCCCAAAGGGGAATTTACCAAATTCCCAAAGGGGAATTCATTAAATTCCCGAAGGGAGATTTTCCGATTTCCTGAAGGGGAATTTTCTGAATTTCCGAAGGCGAATTTTCTGAATTCTAAAAGGGCAATTTTCCGAATTTCCAAAAGGAATTTTTTTTAATTTTATTACCAGACTATGGCCGGAGTGTCCTGTGCAATACATAAAAGTCTTCCCCATTCGGCTCGGTCCATGGCTGAATCTGTGTCAAAAGGTCGAAGGTCAAAAGTTCGAAGGTCAAAATGTTGAAAGGACAAAACGTCGTAGGGTCAAAACGTCGAATGGACAAAAGGTCGAATTTGTATCATAACGACGAAGGTCAAAAGGTCGATGAATAAAAGGTCGAAAGGACAAAAAGACAAGGAATGAGTAGTGAAAAGAGAGACGTAAAAAAGAGTAATGTGCATAGGTAAATGAGAAGTGAAAGTGAGAAGTGAGAATTGATAAGTGAGGAATGAGAAGTGAGTAGTGAGAAGTGAAAAGTGAACAGTGAATAGTGAGTAGTGAGAAGTGAGAAGTGAATAGTAAGTAGTGAGTGTGAAGTGCGTAGTGAGAAGTGAAAAGTTAAAAGGAAGAAATGAGAAGTAGAAAGTGACAAATGAGAAATGTGATATAAGGAGTGATAAAAATGAGAAGCGAAAAGGTAGAAAGAAGGAGGGAGGAAAAATATACGGTAAGAAGGAAAAAAGAAGAATGAAGAAGAACAGAGGAAGGAAAAAGAACAAAAAATAAAGAAAGAAGGAGGATGGAAGAAGGAAAAAGGAAGGAAGAAAGAAGAAGGAGAGAAGACTCAAGGTTGCAAAAAAAGAGAGAAGAAAGTAACAAGGAATGAAAAAATAAAAAATAAATAAGGAACAAAGAAGAAAGAAATAAGTAAAAAAGAAAGAAGAAAAAAGAAAAGAAGAAGAAGGAAGGAAGAAAAGAAGAAGGAAAAAAGAAAGGATAAAGAAGGATGAAAGAAGAAAAAAGGGAGATAGAAGCAAAAAAGTATGAATGAATGATGAAGGGAAAAATAAGGAAGAAATAAAGAAACAAGAAAGAAAGGAAACAAGATGAAAGAAAGAAAGAAGAGAGAAGAAAGAAAGAAGAGAGAAGAAAGAAAGAAAAGAGAAGAAAGAAAGAAGAAAGAAGGGAGCAAAGAAAGAAAACGGAGGAAGAAAGAATGAGGAAAGACGGAAGAAGAAATAAGTATAAAAGAAGGTAGAAAGAAAAAAATATTCAAAAATAAAAAAGGCGGAAGAAAGGAAGAAGAAAAAAGAAGGAAGAAAGAATTTTTTTTTTTATTACTTTATCAGCGTGAAGGAAGAAAGAATTCGGAAGGAATGTAGAAGAAGGAAGGGAAAAGGAAGGAAGACACAAGAAAACAAAAAAGAAGGTAGACAGAAGAAGAAGGGGGTAATAAAAAGGAAGAAAGAAGGAAAAAAGAAGGAAGATATAAGGAAGAAAGAAGGAAAAAGGAAGGGAAAAAAAGGAAGAAAAAAGAAAAAAGAATGAAAAAAGAAGGAAGAAAGACGGAAGAAAGAAAGAGGGCAAAAAGAGTGACGAAAGAAAGAAGAAAGAAAGAAGAAAAACTGTTTCCTGGAAAACTGAAAAAAAAGAAAGAAAGAAGGGAGGAAGAAAGAAGAAAGAGAGAATAAAGAAGTTAGATATAAGGAAGACGAAATATGGAAGGAAGAAAGAAGGAAGAAGAATGGAAGGAAAGAAGCATATGAAGTAAGAAGAAAGAAGGAAAAAGAAAGAAGATAGAGGTTAAAAGGGAGACAAAATAATAAAGAAGGAAGAAAAAATAAGGGTCTTTCTTCATTTCGACCTTTTGTCCTTCGACCTTTTTATGCAGTTTTTTTTGTTTCGACCTTCTGTCCCTTCGGCCTTTTGACCCTTCGACCTTTTGTACTTCGACCTTTTGTCCTTCGACCTTTTGACCTTCGACCTTTTGTCCTACAACCCCATAGCTACACTTCGCCCCCCACGCAGTCGGCGAATGGTCCGCGAATCGTCCTCCACCTGACCGATCCATCTTGCCCGCTTTGCACCTCGCCTTCTTGTTCCCGTCGGATCGTTGTCGAGAACCATTTTCACCGGATTACTGTCCGATATTCTGGCTACGTATCCGGCTTATCGCAATCCTCCGATTTTCGCGGAGTGAACGATGGATGTCGGAGAAGAATTTTCCGTCGATTAGAACGTGGTTGATTTGTTTTACTTGATTAGGTGATTTCCATGTGGCCTTGGGGATATTCTTGCGGGGGAAGAAAGTGCTTCGGACTACCATTCCGCGGGAGGCTGCAAGGTTTATGCATCGTTGGCCGTTGTCGTTCGATACTGTATGCAGACTATCCTGTCTGATAACCAGTCTATACATTTCCTCCCTTCCTACCTGAGCGTTCATGTCACCTTTGACGATTTTGACGTCCCGCAGTGGGCATCCATCGTATGTCTGCTCCAGCTGCGCATAGAACGCTTCTTTCTCGTCGTCGGATCTCCCTTCGTGTGGGCAGTGCACGTTGATGATGTTATAGTTGAAGAAACGGCCTTTTATCCTCAGCTTGCACATCCTTGCGTTGATTGGCTGCCACCCAATCACGCGTGTTGGCGCATCTTATCCAGCACTATGAAGCCGGTTCCCAGCTCGTTGGTGGTGCCACAGTTTTGGTAGAAGGTAGCTGCTCGATGCCCGCTTTTCCACACTTTCTGTCCTGTCCAGCAGATTTTCTGAAGCGCTACGACGTCGAAGTTGCGGGTATGTAATTCATCGCAGATTATCCTGTCGCAACCTGCGAAGCCTAGCGATTTGCAGTTCCATGTTCCAAGCTTCCAATCGTGATCCTTTATTCGTCGCCTAGGTCGTTGCCGATTGTATCGAGTCGTATTATCTTCTATGTCGTTCGTAATGGTTGTTTTTAAAGGCGGCTTATAGGGCCTGCGCAAACCTCCTGTCTCGTCGGTGAGCCGGCGTGTCAGGGCTGTTCAGCGTCCCACCTGACACCACGGCTTGGGCTTGTGCGCTTTGAGCGGCACACGGTCGCTTTGGCGGAGCCATTTGCGGATACATGCAGCTTTTTATAGAGGTTTAACAGAGCTTACTGTCGAACCCCGCGACATCCTAGGCAGGCACCACAAATCGCAGATGGCCTGAGGAGGGATCGCCAAGCCCTTGGACATAGTCCCTACTGCCCTGCTGGGGAATTTATCAAACATAATTTACCGAATTTCCGAGTGAAAGGTTAGCCATTTCCCGTCCGTGAAAATCTAGAAAGGACTATTCGTTTATAACTAATGAATATGTACACTCAAATCTCTTCTTACGGCATTATTTCTACTCAAATGTCACTGTCATCTTTCAATGACACGTGACTTAAAACTAATTATATAAGCATTATTGACATAGAAACTTATAAGAAGACACTTTCAGAAACCCAGAGAGCCAAGTTATTGTTCTGCATCTTCAAGATTTGCCCTTCAACAATTCTTCCATTCCAGGTCACTTAAGAAATCTAAGTGACGTAAGAAGAGGTTTGAGTGTATTTTCTATGAGGATCCCAAGCCACCACAAAGTACGTCATTTCACAGTGACGTTAGTAATTACTCCGACATTACATCCCGACAGCCTTCTGCCAAATTTTTTCGAGCATTTTCTTTCCCATTCACAATTTAGTGTTTGTTTCATTGCTTGATATTTTAAGCACAACTTCAGACTATTGAGACTATCGTGATCCAACTCCCCATCATTGATATAGCGCTAGTTTCTCATCCGTCCCGATATCCGGACAGATCAGAATGACACACATTTGATAATTTTAAACTTGTTCGTCCTGACCTGACCCAAGGCTATTTATGACAACGTCACCGGGTTTGACCGAAAAGAATCCCAAGTTGTATAACAAATATAGCTAGGCAAAAGGTGTTTCGGTGCTGGACCGGACGCCACCAACAACCCTCGCGTGATAATCGATGATATGCTGCTGCCTGTTGTTGCTGATATCATTCTTTTCCATTCCGATTTTCATCGGTCGAAACGGAATGTCGTAAGTTCAGTGTGGCTGGGTTTCGAAAAAAAATAAAAACTTTGTCTCATTTCAGTATTTAATTTCAACCATGATCATAAATCATGCTGTTGTTGCTCAGTTCTATGAAACATTCAATTGTCCATACCTGTTACAGACCGGCATCACTGTCTTAACAAATTTGCCACTTTTTGGCTTCTGAACTTTTTCCTCTTCCCATGCTATCTAACCAGACGCTGCTGCTAGGCTGACCTGGGCGCAGCATCGGGTACAAAAATAGTTTCCCCATAATTATCATTAAAAATTGAGAGCGCACTTGTGCGGATCGAACGTTTGGCGTTCGGTTGTCTCCTTCAGGGCCAGCCAAGCAGCTCCCCCATTCATTGGCTTCGATTGTATGCTGGTTTTATGATAGCTGGAGGCACGGTACGGCAGATGGACACTTAAGAGAGTGGAAAATCTTTAACCAAGCGTCATCGTTGACCAAACGCTCATGGCGAAAGGAATGAGAATGAGGAAATTTCAAGTCATTCTAGACGCGATTTGGAAATATTCTCGAAGTTAGAGGAATGATTTGCCCGTGGGTTGTTTTCCCTGATGGTTGATGATGGCGATAGAGCATGGCCCTTGGGAGAGTTCCACTTGGAAGTAGATTTTCTGAATTTATTCAGGTTAAACAACAATTCCTATAATTTACGACTTCAACAGCTAGCGGTGTACACAAATCGGTGGAGTTATCTGTGGGTAAGGTACTTTTCTTCCTGAAAGATTGGAACAATGTTTCCATAAATTCAGAAGGAAAACAGGACTTTTTATTCTTAAATATTCTTATCGATAGCTACCAGATAGTGCTTGCCAAAAAAAATCGTTTCAATTCCCATGTCCAAGAACAGTAAAAATTGTAGCACGGGCGAACTGGACACGTGTGTTTCTTTCTCCCAAGGGGAAGGTCGCACATTATAAATCTCTCCGTGGGGAGCTGTTGCTGTTTCGGTGCTCAAATCCCATCAGAGGGCGGAAATTATGAGACGCTTCAAATTTAATCTAGAGCAAAAGCCCGGTTTGTCTTATTCTAGCAATAAACTGATTTGGATTTTCGTTTCCAAGCAGGAAATTACTCTATGACGCGTTCTGGTTGTAACTCATTCGGATTTCTGATGTTGTTACATCAAATAGACCGGATTTGTTATTCAACATTTTAAAAAATTCATTTCAACTCCACTACTGTCGTCGTAACTTCCCCCCGGCGACGGGACTCCGAAGGAGACGAATCAAAAATTCACACTCAAGTGGCTCCCGTGTTGCAACTCCCGTAAGTCTCATCCAATCAGTTGAGCATGTGCTGCTGCTACTGCTGCTGATGTTGGGAATGCTGTTTGCTACAAAACTAGTTTGCCTGCTTCATTCCAGAAGAACGCGGGCACCGGCTTCATTTGGGGCGCTGGTCTCAAGTGTTGTTAGAACTTTGATTGTTTTTCTTTCGTTAGGCCAAGTCATGCTGTTGTCCCCCGGCAACCTATGCTGGGAGAGTCCTCTCACGTGACGCGGAACAAAAGGCACCGGAGCAAACGTGGTGACAATTGAGAAAATAAGTTTTTCCTAGTTTTCCGCCACTTGGAGAATAATAGAAACCGGGGGAGTTCGACACAATGGGTGACACCACGCTTTCGGAGAAACGAGTGCAGTCAGGTGGTTTCTTAATATTTAATAACATTTTCAAGTGAGCTCATCATGAATATAGAAGATGCTAACACGAAAGTGAAGCAAGTCATATCAAAACGAATGAAACAAACAACAGTTAAAATGAGTTGTAAAATTTATTTTTTAAAGTCAAATTTAACAATTCTTCTTTAAATATTGGAGAATTATTTCATTATATAAGGAATGCATTCTTAATTTTTAAACAAATTCTTAGACCTATCATGTTGTATGTTGTGGACCAGTTATTGATGAATTCCCGAAGGGGAATATGATGAAATCCTGGTGCATTTTCAAAGAGGAATTTGATGAATTCCTGAAGGGGAATTTGATGAATTTCCGAAGGGGAATTTGATGAATTCCCGAAGGGGAATTGCATGAATTCCCGAAAGGGAGTTGGATGAATTCCCGATGGGGAATTTGATGAAATCTTGAAGGGGGATTTGATGAATTCCCGAAGGGGAATTTGATGAATTCCCGAAAGGGAATTTGATGAATTCCCGAAAGGCAATTTGATGAATTCCCGAAAGGGAATTTGATGAATTCGAAGGAATTTGATGAATTCGAAGAATTTGATGAATTCCCAAAGGGAATTTGATGAATTCGAAGAATTTGATGAATTCGAAGAATTTGATGAATTCCCGAAGGAATTTGATGAATTCGAAGAATTTGATGAATTCGAAGGGAATTTGATGAATTCGAAGGAATTTGATGAATTCGAAGGAATTTGATGAATTCCCGAAGAATTTGATGAATTCGAAGAATTTGATGAATTCGAAGAATTTGATGAATTCGAAGGAATTTGATGAATTCGAAGGAATTTGATGAATTCGAAGGGGAATTTGATGAATTCGAAGAATTTGATGAATTCCCGAAGGAATTTGATGAATTCGAAGAATTTGATGAACTCGAAGGAATTTGATGAATTCGAAGGAATTTGATGAATTCGAAGGGAATTTGATGAATTCGAAGGAATTTGATGAATTACCGAAGGGGAATTTGATGAATTCCCGAAGAGGAATTTGATGAATTCCCGAAGGGGAATTTGATGAATTCCCGAAGGGGAATTGATGAATTCCCGAAGGGGAATTTGATGAATTCCCGAAGGGGAATTTGATGAATTCCCGAAGGGGAATTTGATGAATTCCCGAAGGGGAATTTGATGAATTCCCGAAGGGGAATTTGATGAATTCCCGAAGGGGAATTTGATGAATTCCCGAAGGGGAATTTGATGAATTCCCGAAGGGGAATTTGATGAATTCCCGAAGGTGAATTTGTTAAATTCCCAAAGGGGAATTCATCAAATTCCCAAAGGGGAATTCATCAAATTCCCAAAGGGGAATTCATCAAATTCCCAAAGGGGAATTCATCAAATTCCCAAAGGGGAATTCATCAAATTCCCAAAGGGGAATTCATCAAATTCCCAAAGGGGAATTTGATAAATTCCCGACCCTATCCGGGTCGTAGCTGGTGTGAGGCAAGGATGTATTCTATCACCGTTACTGTTCCTCATCGTAATCGATGAGATTCTGGTAGATGCGATTGACCGTGAACCAAACCGCGGGCTGTTATGGCAGCCTATAACTATGGAGCACCTAAACGACTTCGAATTGGCGGATGACGTTGCACTCCTCGCGCAACGGCGCTCTGATATGCAGAGTAAGCTCAACGACCTTGCCGAGCGCTCCTCCTCGGCAGGTTTAGTCATCAACGTCAACAAAACCAAATCGTTGGATGTAAACACGGTGACTCCTTCCAGTTTCACAGTAGCCGGGCAACCAGTGGAGAATGTTGAAAGCTTCCAATATCTTGGTAGCCAAATGGCGTCAGACGGCGGTACCAAGATCGACATAGGCGCACGGGTCAAGAAAGCAAGGGCTGCCTTTGCGAGTTTAAGAAATATCTGGAAAAACAGGCAGAAAAGTGAACGCACCAAAATAAGAATTTTCAACTCTAACGTGAAATCTGTGCTGTTATATGCTAGCGAAACATGGTGTGTATCAGTGGAGAACACTCAACGGCTGCAGGTGTTCATTAACAGATGCCTGCGGTATATAATTCGGGCCTGGTGGCCTCACAACTGGATCTCAAACAACGAGCTCCATCGTCGTTGTCAATAGAGGCCGATAGCAACAGAAATGCAGGATCTGAAGTGGGGCTGGGTCGGCCACACTCTACGTAGGGGCGGAAACGAAATCTGTAAACAAGCATTAGACTGGAACCCAGCGGGACATCGCAGCAGAGGCAGACCCAGAGGCTCATGGCGGCGAAGCCTCAACAAAGAAATAAAAGAAGTCGACCGAAATCTAACCTGGCAACAAGTTAAAGCGATAGCCGGGCAACGCTCAGGATGGAGATCTTTCAAGTCGGCCCTTTGCACCACCGGAGGTGTACAGGATCCATAAGTAAAAAAGTAAGGAATTTGATAAATTCCCGAAGGGGAATTTGATAAATTCCCGAAGGGGAATTTGATAAATTCCCGAAGGGGAATTTGATAAATTCCCGAAGGGGAATTTGATAAATTCCCGAAGGGGAATTTGATAAATTCCCGAAGGGGAATTTGATAAATTCCCGAAGGGGAATTTGATAAATTCGAAGGAATTTGATAAATTCCCGAAGAAATTTGATAAATTTCGAAGAATTTGATAAATTCCCGAAGGGAATTTGATAAATTCGAAGAATTTGATAAATTCCCGAAGAATTGATAAATTCGAAGGAATTTGATAAATTTCCCGAAGGGAATTTGATAAATTGAAGGGGAATTTGATAAATTCGAAGAATTTGATAAATTCCCGAAGGAAATTGATAAATTCGAAGGGAATTTGATAAATTCGAAGGGAATTTGATAAATTCCCGAAGGGAATTTGATAAATTCGAAGGGAATTGATAAATTCGAAGGAATTTGATAAATTCGAAGAATTTGATAAATTCCCGAAGAAATTTGATAAATTCCCGAAGAATTTGATAAATTCGAAGGAATTTGATAAATTCCCGAAGGAATTTGATAAATTCGAAGGGAATTTGATAAATTCGAAGAATTTGATAAATTCGAAGGAATTTGATAAATTCCCGAAGGGGAATTTGATAAATTCGAAGGGAATTTGATAAATTCGAAGGGAATTTGATAAATTCCCGAAGAATTTGATAAATTCCCGAAGAATTTGATAAATTCGAAGAAATTGATAAATTCGAAGGAATTTGATAAATTCCGAAGGGAATTTGATAAATTCGAAGAATTTGATAAATTTCGAAGGAATTTGATAAATTCCCGAAGGGAATTTGATAAATTCGAAGAAATTTGATAAATTCGAAGAATTTGATAAATTCGAAGGAATTTGATAAATTCGAAGAATTTGATAAATCCCCGAGGGGGAATTTGATAAATCCCCGAGGGGGAATTTGATAAATCCCCGAGGGGGAATTTGATAAATCCCCGAGGGGGAATTTGATAAATCCCCGAGGGGGAATTTGATAAATCCCCGAGGGGGAATTTGATAAATCCTCGAAGGGGGATTTGATAAATTCTCGAAGGAATTTGATAAATTCCCGAAGGGGAATTTGATAAATTCCCGAAGGGGAATTTGATAAATTCCCGAAGGGGAATTTGATAAATTCCCGAAGGGGAATTTGATAAATTCCCGAAGGGGAATTTGATAAATTCCCGAAGGGGAATTTGATAAATTCCCGAAGGGGAATTTGATAAATTCCCGAAGGGGAATTTGATAAATTCCCGAAGGGGAATTTGATAAATTCCCGAAGGGGAATTTGATAAATTCCCGAAGGGGAATTTGATGAATTCCCGAAAGGGAATTTGATTAATTCGAAGGAATTTGATAAATTCGAAGGGGAATTTGATAAATTCCCGAAGGAATGATAAATTCGAGAATTTGATGAATTCCCGAAGGGGAATTTGATAAATTCTCGAAGGAAATTTGATGAATTCCCGAAGGGTAATTTGATGAATTTCCGAAGGAGAATTTGATAAATTCCCGAAGGGGAATTTGATGAATTTCCGAAGGGGAATTTGATAAATTCCCGAAGGGGAATTTGATAAATTCCCGAAGGGGAAGTTGATGAATTCGAAGAATTTGATAAATTCGAAGGGAATTTGATAAATTCGAAGAATTTGATAAATTCCCGAAGGGGAATTTGATACATTCCCGAAGGGGAATTTGATACATTCCCGAAGGGGAATTTGATACATTCCCGAAGGGGAATTTGATACATTCCCGAAGGGGAATTTGATACATTCCCGAAGGGGAATTTGATAAATTCCTGAAGGGGAATTTGATAAATTCCCGAAGGGAAAATTTGATAAATTCGAAGGGAATTTGATAAATTCGAAGGGGAATTTGATAAATTCGAAGGAATTTGATAAATTTCGAAGGGAATTTGATAAATTCGAAGGAATTTGATAAATTCCCGAAGGGGAATTTAATAAATTCCCGAAGGGGAATTTAATAAATTCCCGAAAGGGAATTTGATACATTCCCGATAGGGAATTTGATACATTCCCGATAGGGAATTTGATACATTCCCGAAGGGGAATTTGATACATTCCCGAAGGGGAATTTGATACATTCCCGAAGGGGAATTTGATACATTCCCGAAGGGGAATTTGATACATTCCCGAAGGGGAATTTGATAAATTCCCGAAGGGGAATTTGATAAATTCCCGAAGGGGAATTTGATAAATTCCCGAAGGGGAATTTGATAAATTCCCGAAGGGGAATTTGATAAATTCCCGAAGGGGAATTTGATAAATTCCCGAAGGGGAATTTGATAAATTCCCGAAGGGGAATTTGATAAATTCCCGAAGGGGAATTTGATAAATTCCCGAAGGGGAATTTGATAAATTCCCGAAGGGGAATTTGATAAATTCCCGAAGGGGAATTTGATAAATTCCCGAAGGGGAATTTGATAAATTCCCGAAGGGGAATTTGATAAATTCCTGAAGGGGAATTTGATAAATTCCCGAAGGGGAATTTGATAAATTCCCGAAGGGAAAATTTGATAAATTCCTGAAGGGAAAATTTGATAAATTCCTGAAGGGAAAATTTGATTAAATTCCCGAAGGGAAAATTTGATTAAATTCCCGAAGGGAAAATTTGATAAATTCCCTCTATTATTGCTGAGTGTGCAACAGGATATAGTAATAATGTTGAGAAAGAAGGCATTCAAAGCGAGTTGGGTGAAAATTACAATGCTGTTGTTCCCTCATCGGTGCCAAGGTTAAAAGTGATGGGCATGAGCGAGAAACTTTCCTCCGATGACTTCATTCAGATTTTAAAAGATCAGAATGAAGACATCGCTATCAATGATGTAAAAGTAATACGGGTGTTTGAAAATCCTCGTTTCAAATACAACAAGTACAACGTTGTGATTGAAGTCGATAAAGACAGTCATAGCTGTTTGTTGACCGCAAAGATAGTAAATATAAGGTTTGATCGGTGCCTTGTTGTTCCTGGAGATTAGTATTCTTAGGTGTTTCCAATGTGGAGAATTTGGGCACATGAGCACAGATTGCAAAACGCTATCGCGTGCTCTAAGTGCAGTGGACCTCACAAGACATCTGAAGGCACGTCAACTGGATGGAAACGAGTTAATTGTATTAAAAGGAATCAAGAGAGTAAAACAAATGTGGACGTTGACCACGCAGCAGTTAGTACTGAATGAAAAGTGTACAAAAGATTAGTAGATGGTAAACAGAGCAGCTTGCATTTCAATGAATAGCAACCAAGTTCTAGTATGAATGTAAATAAATTCGATATTTTGTATTTGAACATTGCAGGTCTCTCTACAGCAGCAGGGGGCAGCAGGGACTATGTCCAAGGGCTTGACGATCCCTCCCCAGGCCATCTGCGAGTTGTGGCGCCTACCTAGGATGTGGTGGGGTTTGACAGTGGGCCCTGTTAAACCTCTATAAAAAGCTGCATGTATCCGCAAGTAGGCTCCGCCAAAGCGACCGTGTGCCGCTCAAAGCGCACAAGCCCAAGTCCTGGTGTTAGGTGGGACGCTAAACAGCCCTGACACGACGGCCCTCCGACGAGACAGGAGGTTTGCGCAGGCCCAATAAGCCGCCTTTAAAAACAACTATTACGAACGACATAGAAGATAATACGACTCGATACAATCGGCAACGACCTAGGCGACGAATAAAGGATCACGATTGGAAGCTTGGAACATGGAACTGCAAGTCGCTAGGCTCCGCAGGTTGCGACAGGATAATCTACGATGAATTACATCCCCGCAACTTCGATGTCGTAGCGCTGCAGGAAATCTGCTGGACAGGACAGAAAGTGTGGAAAAGCGGGCATCGAGCGGCTACCTTCTACCAAAGCTGTGGCACCACCAACGAGCTGGGAACCGGCTTCATAGTGCTGGGCAAGATGCGCCAACGCGTGATTGGGTGGCAGCCGATCAACGCAAGGATGTGCAAGCTGAGGATAAAAGGCCGTTTCTTCAACTATAGCATCATCAACGTGCACTGCCCACACGAAGGGAGATCCGACGACGAGAAAGAAGCGCTCTATGCACAGCTGGAGCAGACATACGATGGATGCCCACTGCGGGACGTCAAAATCGTCATCGGTGACATGAACGCTCAGATAGGAAGGAAGGAAATGTATAGACCGGTCATCGGACCAAAAAGTCTGCATACCGTATCGCATGACAACGGCCAACGATGCATAAACTTCGCAGCCTCCCGCGGAATGGTAGTCCGAAGCACTTTCTTGCCCCGCAAGAATATCCACCAGGCAACATGGAAATCACCTAATCAAGTAACAGTAACGGAAAACCAAATCGACCACGTTCTAATCGACGGTAAACTCTTCTCCGACATCACGAACGTACGCACTTACCGCAGCGCGAATATTGAATCCGACCACTATCTCGTTGCAGTATGTATGCGCTCAAAACTCTCGGCGGTGATCAACACGCGTCGGAGTCGTCCGCCGCGGCTTAACATTGGGCGGTTTCAAGACGGTAGACTTGCCCAAGACTACGCGTAGCAGCTGGAAGTGGCACTCCCAACGGAAGAGCAGCTAGGCGCAGCATCTCTTGAAGATGGCTGGAGAGATATTCGATCCGCCATTGGAAGCACCGCAACCGCTGCACTAGACACGGTGGCTCCGGATCGAATGGTATGACGGCGTATGACGGCGAATGTGAGCAGTTAGTTGAGGAGAAGAATGCAGCATGGGCGAGATTGCTGCAACACCGCACGAGGGCGAACGAGGCACGATACAAACGGGCGCGGAACAGACAAAACTCGATTTTCCGGAGGAAAAAGCGCCAGCAGGAAGATCGAGACCGTGAAGTAACGGAGGTACTGTACCGCGCTAATAACGCACGAAAGTTCTATGAGAAGTTGAACCGTTCACGTAAGGGCCACGTGCCGCAGCCCGATATGTGTAAGGACATAAACGGGAACCTTCTTACGAACGAGCGTGAGGTGATCCAAAGGTGGCGGCAGCACTACGAAGAGCACCTGAATGGCGATATGGCAGATAACGGTGGCGGTATGGTAATGAACCTAGGAGCACGCGCGCAGGACATGCGACTTCCGGCTCCGAATCTCCAGGAAATCCAGGAGGAGATCGGCCGGCTGAAAAACAACAAAGCCCCTGGAGTTGACCAACTACCAGGAGAGCTGTTTAAACACGGTGGTGAAGCACTGGCTAAAGCGCTGCACTGGGTGATTACCAAGGTTTGGGAGGATGAGGTTCTGCCGCAGGAGTGGATGGAAGGTGTGGTGTGTCCCATCTACAAAAAGGGCGACAAGCTGGAATGTAGCAACTACCGCGCAATCATATTGCTGAACGCCGCCTACAAGGTACTCTCCCAAATTTTATGCCGCCGACTAACACCAATTGCAAGAGAGTTCGTGGGGCAGTACCAGGCGGGATTTATGGGTGAACGCTCAACGACAGACCAGGTGTTCGCCATACATCAGGTATTGCAGAAATGCCGCGAATACAACGTGCCCACACATCATCTATTTATCGACTTCAAAGCCGCATATGATACAATCGACCGGGACCAGCTATGGCAGCTAATGCACGAAAACGGATTTCCGGATAAACTGATACGGTTGATCAAGGCGACGATGGATCGGGTGATGTGCGTAGTTCGGGTTTCAGGGGCATTCTCGAGTCCCTTCGAAACGCGTAGAGGGTTACAACGGCAAGGTGATGGTCTTTCGTGTCTGCTATTCAACATCGCTTTGGAAGGAGTAATACGAAGGGCAGGGATTGACACGAGTGGTACGATTTTCACGAAGTCCGTCCAGTTATTTGGTTTCGCCGACGACATTGATATCATGGCACGTAACTTTGAGAGGATGGAGGAAGCCTACATCAGACTGAAAAGCGAAGCTAAACGGATTGGACTAGTCATCAACACGTCGAAGACGAAGTACATGATAGGAAGAGGCTCAAGAGAGGTCAATGTGAGCCACCCACCACGAGTTTCTATCGGTGGTGACGAAATCGAGGTGGTTGAAGAATTCGTGTACTTGGGCTCACTGGTGACCGCCGATAACGATACCAGCAGAGAAATTCGGAGACGCATAGTGGCTGGAAATCGTACGTACTTTGGACTCCGCAAGACGCTCCGATCGAATAGAGTTCGCCGCCGTACCAAACTGACTATCTACAAAACGCTTATAAGACCGGTAGTTCTCTACGGACACGAGACCTGGACGATGCTCGTGGAGGACCAACGCGCACTGGGAGTTTTCGAAAGGAAAGTGTTGCGTACCATCTATGGTGGGGTGCAGATGGCGGACGGTACGTGGAGGAGGCGAATGAACCACGAGTTGCATCAGCTGTTGGGAGAACCATCCATCGTTCACACCGCGAAAATCGGAAGACTGCGGTGGGCCGGGCACGTAGCCAGAATGTCGGACAATAATCCGGTGAAAATGGTTCTCGACAACGATCCGACGGGAACAAGAAGGCGAGGTGCACAGCGGGCAAGGTGGATCGATCAGGTGGAGGACGACTTGCGGACCCTCCGCAGACTGCGTGGTTGGCGAAGTGCAGCCATGGACCGAGCTGAATGGAGAAGTCTTTTATGTGCAGCACAGGCCACTCCGGCCTTAGTCTGATGATAAATAGATAAATAGGTCTCTCTACAAACTACGTTGCATTACGTCTGCTTGTAGAAGATAAACGTCCATTTTTAGTCTTTTTATCTGAAACGCATATCGTTGACAGTGATTCTTTCGAACAGTACAGTATCCCGGGTTACAGTGTAGCTGCTTGTTTATCACATTCAAGACACACTGGCGGTGTTGCTATGTATGTCAAAGAATCGGTTCAATTCAAGCTTAAATTGAACGAAGTTTGTGATAGTAACTGGTTCTTAGGCATTGCAGTTGAACGTGGCATGAAGATGGGTAACTATGGAGTTTTATATCACTCTCCCAGTTAAAATGACCAGCGATTTGTTGAAATTTTGGAGAACTGGTTGGAGATGTTCATAGATCCAAGTAAATTAAATATACTCGCTGGCGATTTCAATATCAATTGGTGTGACATCCATAATTCGAATCATTTGAAACGGTTAGCAGACTTTTTTGATTTGAAACGAAAGGTCTTCGATTACACACGTATTTCTCAGCACAGTAGAACTTTAATTGATCATGTATATTCTAATTTCGATTCCGTTAGTACGGTAACGATTTGTGATTTGAAAATAACCGATCATGAAACTCTAGTAATTAACGTAGATGATAATAGTGATAATAATAGTGATCTTATCAAATTAAAGTGCTGGAGAAAATATTCAAAACAAGCTATCTCGGGTCTTGTCGCAAGAAACGTGGATTTTCAATCAAACGTCGGTTCGTTAGATCAAAAATCAGCTGTTCTTACTGACGTTTTGAAAACCTGTACCAATAATCTAATAGAGCATAAATATGTATCTCTGAAAAACTCGAACAGCTGGTGCAATCTGGATCTTTTACGATTCAAACGTAAAAGGGACAAATTGTACAGAAAATTTTGTAGAAGTAATAATGCTATTCATTGGAATAGGTATCAGGTCGCGCGTAATAAATATTCGCATATGTTGAAAAAAACGAGATGCGAATATATTCAGAGGAAAATTGATCAGCATCAAAAGAACAGCAAAGAGTTATGGAAAATTTTGAAATCCTTGTTAAAACCTAATAGGAGCAAACCGCGATCCATAACCTTCGATGGTACATTAGAACAGTCAGAACAAGTTATTGCAGATAAATTCAATCAATATTTCGTCAACAGTGTCTCACTGATTAACCAGTCAATTGAGTTAGTTGATGAGCCTGACGAAATAAAACAGCCGATTAATTTTAATTGTAGATTTGATGGATTTCACCCAATAACATTAGAAGAACTTTAAAATATTTGCTTTTCAATTGGAAAAACGGCTGGAGTCGATAATGTTAATGCCAAGGTAATACAAGACTGCTTTGATGTCATCGGACACAACTTGCTGGACCTTATAAATGAATCTTTACGAACTGGGCACGTGCCACAAGTTTGGAAGGAATCTCTAGTGATTCCGATTCAAAAAGTTGCTGGGACGATTAAAGCCGAAGAGTTTCGTCCTATCAATATGTTGCACACATTAGAGAAAATTTTAGAACTTGTAGTAAAAGGCCAGCTGCTTGAGTATTTGAATAGAAATAACTTGCTGATACCGGAACAATCGGGATATCGAGAAGGTCATTCTTGTGAAACCGCATTGAACTTGGTATTAGCTAAATGGAAGGAAAATGTAGAGCGTAAAGATACGATTGTTGCTGTGTTCTTGGATCTAAAACGCGCTTTTGAGACAATTTCTCGGCCCTTATTGTTGAGCACAATCAAGCGCTTTGGAATTTCGGGATCTGCATACAATTGGTTTGAAAGCTATTTGTCTGACAGATCTCAAAGGACTGCTTTTAATGATTCTGTTTCTAGTCCCGTGGAGAACACGCTAGGAGTGCCACAGGGAAGTGTATTAGGGCCTATTTTATTCATTATGTATATAAATGACATGCGACGAGTCTTACGATTTTGTGATATAAATCTTTTTGCTGATGACACCGTGATATTCATTGCAGCTAAAAATTTAGCAGATGCCGTTTCACGCTTGAACGAGGATTTACACTCTCTAAGTAGATGGTTGAAATACAAGCAATTGAAATTGAATATTAATAAAACAAAATACATGATAATTTCGCGAACCCGAGTAAATGAGGATGTCTCTGTTAAAATTGATGATGAGACAATTGATCGCGTCCGCGATATTAAATATCTTGGCGTGATTATTGATGACAAGCTAAAATTTGACATACATATTGACAATGTTATCAAGAAAATAGCCAAGAAGTATGGAATGCTCTGTCGATTAAAACACGATTTGACTATTGGTAGCTAAATACTCTTGTATAAATCAATCATCTCTCCTCATCTGGATTTTTGCCCTTCCATCCTTTTCTTGGCTAACGAAACACAAATATCGAGATTGCAGCGCTTACAAAATAAAATAATGCGTTTGATTTTAAAATGTGATAGATTCACTTCCTCAACTTTCCTGTCGGACGCCTTTCAATGGCTGTCAGTGAAGCAAAGAATAGTGTACTTGACTATGGTGTTCATTTTTAAAGTAATAAACGGTTTACTGCCTCGATATTTGAGTGATCGAATTGAAAGAGGAAGTGATATTCATAGTTATAATACTAGACACGCGGATAATGTGAGAACACCCTATTTTCTGTATGGCGCTTCACAAAACTCTTTGTTTTTTAAAGGTATAAATGTTTTCAATTCGATGCCTTCACACATCAAACGTGCAGTCACGCTAACACAGTTTAAGAGACAATGTATTTCACACGTCAAAGCTGCCTTTTGAACAGCTACCCGGCAATTTTTTACCCGCTAACACATGTATCTTGACGAAGTTTTTAACAACGGATGATTTTTATGGACCATTTTTTATTTTTATTATTTATTGAGGCATTAATAAGCTATAACGTTCGCCTCGATGATGATGATGGATTTTAATTTATTGACGTAGTTTATTTTTTAACCTTTCTTTGTCTACAAAAGTTTGAGCATCGCGCGCGGATTACAGATATGAATGATTTTGAATTTATTTAAAAACTTGCATATTTCGAACTGTTGAATCATGCTCTTGAATTAGTAGTAAGCCTTCTGGTAGATTATTTTGTACTCGCGGTTGTTCCGAAACTTTCGTTATCGACGGAGCGGTTACACAAGTTTTGATGTTTGGTTGTCGAACCTAATAATCCATGTTCAGATACATGTGAGTTTTAGATTGCGATATTGGTTTGTGAAAAGAACGCGATGTTTGGCGGAGCTTTTGAAATCTGTGCGAGAGGTTTCACAAGTTTAGCTTTTGATGAGCTCCATGTATCACTACTGTTGATTACAAAAATTCTAGGTGTAGTTCTTTAGTTCATTTTACCAATTTATTTTTGCTGTACAGTATGGAATTTTATTTTGGATTTTATATCTGTATATACAATCGGATCGTTTGTTTGCAAAACCGATTATATTGATCTTATTTAATTATCTTAAAGATAACTCGTCCAGCTCAAACCTTTGTAGGGGTATGTGGCGGGACCATCATCATCCCGCAGGGAAAATTTGATAAATTCCCGAAGGGAAAATTTGATAAATTCCCGAATGGAATTTTATGATTTCTCGAAGGGGAATTTGATGAATTTCCGATGGGGAATTTGATAAATTCTCTAAGGGAAATTTGATAAATTCCCAAAGGGGAATTTGATTATTTTCCTAAGGGGGATTTGATAAATTCCCAAAGGGGAATTTGATAAATTCCCAAAGAGGAATTTGATCATTTCCCAAAGGAGTATTTGATCATTTTCCAAAGGGGAATTTGATCATTTCCCAAAGGGCAATTTTATCATTTCCTAAAGAAGAATTTGATCATTTCCCAAAAGGGAATTTGATTATTTCTCAAAAGGTAATTTGATCATTTCCGAAAGGGGAAATTGATCATTTCCCAAAGGGGAATTACATCATTTTCCAAAGGGAATTTGATCATTTCCCTTAGAGGAATCTGATCATTTCCCAAAGGGAATTTGATCATTTCCCGAAGAGGAATTTGATAAATTCCCAAAGGGGAATTCGATTAATTTCATAAAGGGAATTTGATAAGTTCCCACAGGGGAATTTGATAAATTCTCAAAGGGGAATTCAATAAATTTCCAAAGGGGAATTTGATAAATTCACAAAGGGGAATTTGGTAAATTCCCAAAGGAGAATTTGATAAATTCCCAAGGGGGAATTTGATAAATTCTCAAAGGGGAATTTGATCAATTCCCGAAGCGGAATTTGATAAAATCCCGTAGATGAATTTGATAAAATCCCGAAGATGAATTTGATGAAATCCCGAAGATGAATTTGATAAAATCCCGAAGATGAATTTGATAAAATCCCGAAGACGAATTCGACAAATTTCCAAAGAATACCGTCTTCGGGGGTGATAATGGGTCAAAGGGAGTGAGAATGGGTCACTGTTTCAACTACTAAGAATGCTTGTGGAATGGATTGAATGTATCTGAGATCAAGCAGACTAAAATATAAGAGACCTTTTTGAACGATTTCGCTTTACGACCTCCAAGCTGCCGGTGAGAACGATGACCCATTGTCACCCCCGATGGCGGTACTTTGATAAATTCTAAAAGAGGTTCCCAAGCGGGGAATTGTAAAATTCCCAACTTAGAATTTTTAAAATTCCCAACGGGGAATTTGTAAATTTCCCAACGTACATTTTTTACAGTTCACAACGGGGAATCTACAAACATTCTCAGAGTCTTTGCTAAATTCTCAACGGGGCATTTGTAAAATTCCCAATCGAGAATTCGTAATCCAACGGATAATTTTAAAATTCTCAACGATTTTTATTATATTCCGGAGGGATTTTGCTTAATTCCCGCGGGGGAATTTTCTTAATTCCCTAGCCTAAATTCTCGAGGCTTAGTTTGCTGAATTCTCTTGAGGGAGTTCCTCGAATCGAAACAAAGCTCATTTACTTATCATGAGGCTTACTATCTTTGATCATTTTTTGAATAGAAAAAAAACTGTTAATTTATATTTTTATATAATTTTAAATATCAAGCCTAGCCACGCCGATGCTACTGTAACTAAAGAGAGGATGGAAATGTTGATGTAGTATTTACTTAACTGGAGGCCTTCGACTCAACAAAACTCTCATAAGTACCACGCCGGTAGATATTGGGAAGGTATTCATTGGGTCAGGATTTGCCTGTAGCTGGTAATGTGACCATGATTGATTTTATCACGTAATACACCGCGTGAAGGTATCTACCCAGCTTTACGAATAAATTCCAAACAATTTATATAAAGAGAACAATCTCCGGTCAAATCTTACAATTTTTGAAGAATCATAAACGAATGAGATATTTTTAGATACGTTCATCTGGATCTAACAATTTTACTATACCATTTCGCCACTTCATTTTCCCCTAAATTCAATTATCAAACCATTTAACACAGTCAATGAAAGCACGCTGCATACAAATGAGCAATCCAATCAAGTCAACTAGCCGTCATACTATAGGATAAGCGGTCTAAAAGCTGACCAATATTATTCCTTTCTGTTTTAAGGCATATTGTTCGATATTCCGTGGAATAAAAATGTTGGTGCGTTCTAAAATCGATCCACCTGTCGGTTTGCTTCAATAGTCGCTTGAATGTATTTCATATTCCGTTGTCATTTTCGGTGCAGTTCAAATTATTGCTGAGGACTTTTAAGGGTTTTCAGAATGTTTCTCATAGGCTCAATTTTTTTTATTCATTTCGATAACATACATCTAGTAGAGCTGCGTAATAATTGTGGACAACTTTTTGTTCTAATTACTTCGAAGTGCGTCGACGCTACAAGGCGTTAGCTTTTATAGGCCTCTCGTCTCGTGTCAAAGGCCATGATATTGTCTCTAATATAAAACGGACTCTCACTGCCGGCAAATTCATCAAATTATATAACACGATCTGCACCGAAGGAAATCGTTGTCAGTCGTAACTTCTCCGCTTCATCATCTGAAACATCATCGTTCCCACCTCTTTCTTGGTGCACATCAAAACGACAATCGCTTCCGACGATGACGACGACGACGGACGGCTCCCTTCATTAGATCCGCGTGGTGTCGTTTTGGAGGAGGCGCACGGTTGTTGTTTCCGCCTCATCCTCTTAATTCAATAAGGCAAAGACAAAGGTGCTGTTTGAACGAGATGGCGCCACAACATTTAAAGTAAAATTAATTTCCTTGTATGGACAAATCATCCGTTCTCATTAACTACGCATCGCATCAATATGAAACCTAGGTCAAAAAGCAACAAATAATTTTTAGATTTTTTGTTCCCACGACTTGTTTTACAGTTCTAAACAATAAGAGATTTCATTGTACCTCCATACTAAATTCTAGCTGTATACTTTCAATTTCTTCAAGACTGTTCTCCACCTCGTGTGTGTGGAAGGAACATTGAAAGCTTACGATATCGAACAGCAGATGTCATTAGTGTATATGCAATATTACATTGATACAAACACACAGCAACACCACCTGTCGCCTGATAATGGTAATATTGCAATTATACCATCAGGTGTAGTGGCTGTTATTAAAATATTTAGGAAGGGCCTCAAGCGGATTTTTTGCTAGAATGCAACTGACGATCTCCTATTACCACCACCATTGCTGCGGACACCCATTCTTGGTGGCAGGGAGGGACAGGAAAACGCAAACAGGAACCACATCGGAAGAAGCTGGCGACAATTTTCTCGTTCGACAACCATCCTGCTGTGCCTCCCGCCGCCGTCGTCGACGACGACGACGACGGTTCGGTAGCTGCTACATAAACATTTACAGTAAAAGCATCCAACAACTGGTGATTGATTTCAAGCCGATGATGAAAAACTCTTACAATCGTTCCCAGCCTAATCTGGTGTCCTTCCAGTTGTTGCTGTAGGAAGCTGACTCATGATTCATTGGGCTTTGGATTCGGGGCAAACGTTGGAGAATGAGAAGTACAAGTTGTAGTTCTCACAGTGCCATTCCTGACCAAAGTATCGCCCCGTACCCCCAAAAGCTTATTCGAAATGATTTATTGGAATTTGATGGTGCAAAACTATTTGGATTCCGTTTTTTCCCTTCGGATGACGTCGTCGGCGACAAACGATCCAAAGAAGTTTAATGATTCGTGTAAAGCCAACAGTGAAATTCGACCGCTTTTTGCTCTACCAAGTGGAAAAACAAAATTGCACTGTTAAGTGCAATTCGATCCCGTTTTTATGTTGCCTAGTTATAAACAGTGGCCATGCTCCGGAAGTCCAATTAATTAGAACGATTTTCGCGAAAAAGTTCAGTCAATAAAAGTCGTTTCTCAAAGCAGCGACAGAATCACAAGAAGGCGGCAGTGGAGAGCATTGAACTACTTTTAATCGTCGCTTCCGAGTTAACGATTTTTGTTTGCTTTCGCAAGCAGTGAAGCGGAAAAGCATCGATTGCCCCTGCGGAATAGGAAATTAGAAGCAAGAAGCGATGAAAACGCCGAAAAGGTTCCATTCTCTCCTCCTTCAACGATCAACAGGTGGTGGTGGTATCAAATTATGGCTCGGTTCGATTCGATGATGATGGAGCGAGGGTACGACCCGAGTGCGAGGTACCGAAACCGAAAACGGTGTGAATGAAGTACGATGCCGTCGTATGAATGAAATACCGACCGGGCGAGGCGGCGAGCGAGCCAACAACAAACATGCGGCCAGACGACCGTAAAATATGATTATCGTAAAATGGGTTTCGCTTCGGTTGATAGCGAAGACAGCATCAATGTTAGCTGTTAGCTTGGAGTGGTGCCATCTGTGAGCAAACGAAGTAACTGGTGGGGTACACTGAAGTGAAAATACTCCGATCGATTGCGGATGATTTACTTGCAAAATTGTTTTTGTTCTTAGAATACACAAATGCACATGAAGCCAACAAGTACAGGGTGTCTGCAAATAAGGTACCAGTCAAAACGAATAATGCAAGAGATGGCGTTTTTTCAATGGTAGTAAAATCGAAATTTCATCACTATTAGACTACTAATCAGTGCAAACTAAGTGCAGGAGATAATATTTTCACCTCATACTTCATTCCTTATCACTACTTTCTTCTAAAACACCACCATTTTCCATAAATTTGCAAAATACCTGATTTTCCCATACATTTTATCGATTTCCAACTACCATTCTTCCATGAGCTTATGGTGAAAATTGTGAAAATCTCAAAACATAGAGTAACAGGTTTAACAACACAGATAGAAACGCCACTCAGTGACGAGTACCGTAAACATGGTGCACGGAAGGTTGTTTTCTACACTTTTAACGGCTGCTGCACCCTGGAAGTAAATGTCATCGAAGTAAACAGTCGGTCCCTCATTATCCATACAACAAGACAGGTTTTAAATATGTTTTTGGAATAAATTAAAGAACCAGCATGCATTGCATGTTATTATAATAGGACTACATAAACCAAGCTGAATTTGTTCACATTAAAATGACCCCTGTATCCTGAGTTGTACGCCTTCGATCGTGTTGGAAAAAAATCACGATGGCCCCACGTTTCTGAACAGATACTTTTCACACATTTTTTGACGATTGTGAACTGATTTCAAATGTCTCGATAATATGTTCGGCATTTTGATGGCTGTTGATTTCAAGATAGACCATGCCGAATGATAAATTCAATCCATATCGGGTGAGTATGAAGGCAATTCCTTTTTTATCGGAAACCCGAAAAAAAGCATTCACAAAGATTTTTTTTATATATGAAATAACGCTCAGTGTTCTCAGAATATACATAGCTACCGATTCAGTCCATTATTGTCTGTTTTTGATTTGTAGAAGCAAACTATCAAAATCTGTACGGATAATTTGCAGACACCCTGTATGTTATAAAACTCATTTACGCTAAATGTTCATGATTTTGGATTACAATAAGGACGATACTGAAGACGACCTTACTGAGATTTTATCAGCTATCAGTAAGTCTATGGAAGTCTAACAAACGCAGGTGTACTATTTTTATTTTTTATTGTCTGTTAGTGGCCGTTCAGAAACCACGTGGTTATGCATGGGGGGCGAGGGTTGGAAAACGACCACGATAAACCACATATTTAAGAAGAGAGGGGGAGGGTGGCTGACGGCTGAACCACGTGGTTATTTTTTTGTTTAATATTTGATATCACAAGAAGTTCACGACACATAGTATTAGGAGAATATGTAAAAAATACACATTATTCAATCAAACGTAAAAAAATCTCGACATTTTCAAGAAAAAAAATTAGTATGATGTGTAGGGGTGTTAACCGGTCCAAAAATCATCGGCCGCTGCATTTGTCAAAATTTATCGCGGGGACACCGGCGTTTTCGACATCACACCGGAAGCTAATTTAACGGGTAGCTGCAGTGATTTTTGTCTTTGCACCTTTATTAGAAAATATTATAAATTTTGCAAAAAAAAAATCAAGAATTTCCCCGAAATTCTGGATGTACTAAAATATATCTCCGAATTTCCTCGAAAAACATTATGACATTTCGATATGTTTCACTAATTTTCAATCCTTCAAAATTTCTCTTAATACATTTTTTCTGTATTGACCCGGAAAATTCCTCGAAATTTAATTTATGTGTTACCAAAACCCGGTAACAATACCTTCGTTGAGAATCAACGTACTTGCATCCAAAAATAACAACTACAAAAAACTAACGAAAATTTGTGAAACTCCGCATGTAGTGCCAACAAGGGAGAATAGACATCTATTTTATTAATAAAAATGACTATTCCTCCTTTAATAGTGTATTTACTAACGCTACTGTGGAACCCCGAATCCGAGCGAATTTTTATCGGGTAACCCAACCTCGAGGACGAAGTCGAAAGAAAAAGAAGGATGAGAGGGTGAAAAATCAGTCGGGAATAGACTATTAAGGTAGTCAGACGTGTCTCCCAAGTCGCCAACAGCACCGACAAGCAAGTGTAGGAAGTCGCCATCTTTACCGCCAGGTTTGGCCGAATGGGCCCAACTCCTCAATCGGCCGCAACGTATCTAACCCTAACCACTAACACTATACAAATAAGAGAATAAACATAAAGCTGGTCGTACACTTATTAAGTAAGCAATTTTTCTGGATTTTTCGACCCCCCCTCCCCCATGTAAGATTTTTTTCATACAAATGAATTTTTATTTATATGGAGCGTAAGATATTGACCTACCCCCCCCTCCCCCCATAAGTGCTTACGTAATATGTGTACGGCCCCTAAGATGAATTAAAACTTTCAATGCTTTTTTAATTAGCTAGTTAATTCCTTGCATGTCCGTACGTTGGTTCTTGTACCGTCCACTTCCAATTGTTAGTTCTCGTGTGTTCCTTTGAGCAGGTTGGTGTCGACCTTGAGTGATTTGTCTCGGTGAGCTGGTTAGGGACGTTTGGACGTCCACTCTACAGACGTGTGGACGTCACGAAGAGTTACAAATGGATCTTAATTCGACTGAAATATTATTCAGAATTTGCCCAAGAACTTTTTCGAAATGTCCACGGAAAGTTTTGGAATATTCACGAAAAGTTCTTCTTACCTTTTTGTTAAATATCTTGGCTGTGCATATGCACAGCATATGTTTCGAAATGGACAATGATTCTGATGGCTTTTCCGCAAACGTGACCTTTAAGTGGTCTTGTTGTGTAGGGGTTATCACGTCTATCTAGAGAGTAGGAGGTTGAGGGTTCGAGTCCCTCCAAGACACGTGGATTCTTTTTCGCAAATTTCATATCAATTTGTCCATTTCGAAACATATGCTGTGCATATGCACAGCCAAGATATTTAACAAAAAAATGGTTTTCGTACGGCCGAGTTGCCGAATAATATGCAATTAATTGTCTTCTTACCTTTTTCATGGAATTGTTCTGGTTTAAAATACCGCTATTTGTAATACCAATATGGATTCTATAATACCTCTCAATTTCAATGAAAATCTATTCAGAATTCTCCTTGGAACACTCCTCAAATCCTAATCTAAAGTTCCAATGCACATTTTTCTGAATTTCCTAGGGATTATGTTTTCGAATATTCAAGGAAAATTCTTTTAAATTTGCGAGGGTATTTTTATTCTTAAGAGAGTTGTTTTTGCATTCTCAAATCAAATTCTTCTGAATCTTTTCAAGAAATTCTTCGAATTTTCCAATGGACTCTTTTCTTACTTTTCAAGGGTAATTTCCCAGGGAATTTCCAATTTCCAAAGAAAATTCCATTTTCCAAGGAAAATCCTCAGTTTTAATAAACATTGTTTCGAATTTCCAAATGAAATTCTGCTGAATTTACAAGGGAAATTATTCAGGAAATCTTTTATACTAAGGGATTTGAATCTGTAGAAGTTTCTATTGAATTTTTACGAAAAAAAATCTTTCAAATTTTGATCAGAATCTGTGCAATAACTCTCCTATTTTAGAAACTTTGGAAAATTCCTTGAAACTTAGACTGCTTGAAGAGCATTTCCCAAAGCTTGCTTTACAACTGCCCTGAACAAGGAAATAATTAAAATTAAATTTATTTAATCTAATCTAATGATTATTTAAAATCTAATGAAATCTAATTTTTTTATTTCTCAACTTTGTATTATACCCATTATGCATGGCGATCAGTATATCAAAGCCTATTGAAGCCTACCCACCACAACCATGATAGTGTATGAGGCGCTGTAGGCAAAGGTTTAAAAGGACGAAATTCTTTTGAATCTGTAGGAGAAATTGCTTTTATTTTTTTTACGAAAAATTCTTTTAGATTTTGACAAGTATCTCTACAATAACTATTCCATTTAATATATTTTGGAAATTTCCGTATAAGCGTCTCGAAAGCCTCCTTCCAGGCTCGTAATATTTATTAAGAGAGGCTCCGAAGGAGGCTTAAACAGTCTCAGAAGTGTTCTTTCAAGATGCTCGGAAGCCTCCTATAAAGAGGTTCGGAAGCATCCATTTAAAAGGCTCGAAAGCCCCTCTTTCTAGAGGCTCGGAACACTAGATTCAAGAGGCTCTTTCAAGAGGCTCGTAAGCCTCCTTCCGAGATGCTCGGACGCCACCATACAAGAGGCTCGGAAGCCTCCTTTCTAGAGTCTCGGAAGCCTCCTTTCAAGAGCCACGAAAGCCTCCTTTCAATAGGCTCGGAAGCCTTCTTTCAAAAAGCTCGAGAGCCTCCTTTCAAAAGGCTCTGAAGCCTTCTTTCAAAAGGCTTGGAAGCCTCCTTTCAAAAAGCTCCGAAGTTTCCTTTCAAGAAGATCTGAATCCTTTTTTCAAGAGCCTCGGAAGCTTTCTTTCAGGAGAGTCGGAAGCCTCCTTTCAAAAGATTTGAAGGCCACCTTCCAAGAGGCTCGAAAGCTTCCTTTCAAGAGGCTAGGAAGCCTCCTTTAGAGATGCTCGGAAGCCTTCAAGTCTTGCTGGAAGCTTGATGTACGAAATAATTTTGCATTCAGAAAAAAATCAGATAACTTTTCGAATTACCTATATCACGTTAGTTTTCAGGTCAGTTTTTCACATATCTCTTAACTCATTGCTTATTTTCATTTACAGCGAAAAAATAGGGGGTACCTCACTAAATGTAAAAGTCCAAAGGAACACAGTGATCGTTCGCTAATTGGGGCACAACCTCACCCCAACTAGCGAATGCCGTTCATTAATTGGGGCGTTTTGACAAGCGTCAATGTTGTTTACTTTTTGCATTGAATAAAGGAAAATTTTACGCGCCAGAAAATATCGATCCCGCCAAACACGGAAACAAAACGTCAACGCGTTTTTGACATCACATTCTGACGTTTAGCTGCTTTTTAATTGTGTTTCGCCCCAATTAGTGAACCCCCAACTAAAAAGCGCCCCAACTAGAAAAAACGCAACTAGCGAACGTTCACTGTACCGCTCAAGAAAAACATTGAGAACCGCTGGCATATATTACCGTGGACCCCCGGTAATATGACCGCTTTTAATCTGAACACTTTTTAATTTGAACCCCGTTCGTTTGAACATCGTTCAAATTAAAAATGGTTCAAACGTCATTTAACACGTGGAATCAAGAAAAGAAAAATGGAACATCGTGAAACGGAACGCAGAATCAAAACAAACCAGCAAAGAGAGCAGCCAGAAACCAGTTTTTCTGATGCAAATAGAGTAACCAGAATGTTCAAATTAAAAATGAACCCCGTTAATTTGAATGAGGTACCGTTCAAATTATCGGGGGTCCACGGTATTGGGGTCCTGTACACTCCTGACATGATGGGCCTTCTTATGGACCTGTGCCCAGCACACTTTTTTGCAGAATTTTGTATAGTTCTTACCGAAAATACACAAGAAGTGGGAAATTTCAGATTTGCTTTTAAAATTCGTTTTAAAATTCCACGGAATTTTAATTGGAAATTCCTCACGAACTTCCTTTGAAAAAACTTCAAATTCTGGAATGTCTCTAACAATTTTTCAGGATTTTTTTGATAATTCCTCCAGTAAGTCCATTGGGTAATTCACATATTACATCGAAAATCCATTCAAGAACAAATCCGAAAAAAATCTCAAGGGATTCAAACCAGGGAATTACGATTTTGGTGAGTTTTGTGGCATTTCAGAACGATTTTCGAGTTGAATTTTTGACGGAATTTTGGGGAAATACCTAGAGGAACTTTCAAGTTAGTTTCTAAAGATGCTGTATGGGATTTCCCTGGTTTGGTGTTAGGTAAATTTAGAAGAATTGCCGAATTTCTGAAGAGTTCTTGAAGTAATGTATGAAAAGTTCTTGGGAAAATTTCTGAAGAAACTCCAGGTAGAATTGGGGAAGAATATTCATGAAGAATTATTGAGGGAATTTCTATTTGTGGAAAAATCTGTAGAAATTCTGCTGTGGATTCTAGTGAATTTCTGGGGGAGAAAATTTCGAACCGATTCCTGGACGCTCTTTTGGACAAACTTCTGGAGGAATTTGAGAACAAACTTCTGTAGGAAATCCTGTAATAACTTCCGAGGGTACATCCAGATAAATTCTTGGATGAAGCTCACAAAGAATAGTTATTCCTGGAGGAAGTTCAAGAGCAATTCCAGAAAGGTTTTTTTTAAGAATTCCTGGAGGAACTTTCGGAGGAATTCCTGGAGAAACTTTCAGAGCAATTCTTGAGGGATCTTCCATAAGGAGATTCCCAACGAATTTTGGAAGGATTTCTCGTAGAAAACTTGTGGAGAAGCTCCTGACGGAATTTCCAAATAAATTTCTAGACAAACTTTTGACAAACTTCAGAAGGAATTCCTGAACAAACTTCTGGAGAACTTCCTGGAAAAACTTCTGATGGAATTCATCGATAAATGTTCGAAGGAATTGCTGAAAATCTCAAGGAAAATCTGAAAGAACTCCGAAGACCCCTGAAGGAGCACCCGGAGGAACTTTTGAAGGAATCCCTGGAGGAACTTCCGGAGGAATTAATGGAGGAACATCCAGAGACATTCCTGGAGGAGCTTCCGGAGGTATTCGTGGAGGAACTTCTGAAGGAATTCCTAGAGGAACTTCCGAAGGAATTTCTTTGAGGAACTTCTGGAGGAATTCCTAGAGGAACTTCCGGAGGAATTTCTTGAGGAACTTCCGGAGGAATTCCTGAAGATACTTCCAGAGGAATTCCTTCCGGAAAAGTCATGGTTGAACTTCCGGACGAATTCCTGGGGAAATTTCTGGACGAACTTTTGGAGGAATTTTTGGAGGTGTTCCATAAGAAATTCTGGAATTTTTGCAAGGATAAAATTAGCCCACGCCGACTCACGCCGCCGTGCCGCCGTCACACAGTGTTGCTTTTTGCCGATTTCGTGCGCTTTTTCAATAGCATCTTTTCTGTTGATTTTTGTGTTGTAGTTTGTCTTTTCCACATTCTATATAATAAAAATGAAATGGTCTGTGTTCGTATCCGCATAACTCAAAAACGGCTGAATGGATTTTCTTCATTCCTTCAGCAGATATGTTCGTTATTGTTTCCGACGGGTTTATATGACATTTCTTCCTACAAAAATCACAACTTATGTTGAGTAAACCGTGAAAAATTAAAATAAAGATTCGTATGGAAATTTTGCATGGTTTACAGCGCGCATTTCCGCCTACTATGCAAGACAACGTCTGCCGGGTCGACTAGTTAGATATGAAAATGGCCTATTTTTGAGATAATCTGTAAAATGATTAATTCGTCTAAAAGTGAGATAAATATTTTGCTTAACCATCGAAACCAGATATGAGCCTAGTATCTTTAGGAAAGTTGTAGCGGATGGTATTTCAAGCCACTTTGCCAAAGACACTCCATACCTATGACTTATATAGTACGATATATGTGACATGTTCTGTGGAAGGTCCCTGGAATCAGTTTTTTGAGCATAACTTTTTTTCTTTGTTTCAGGCACCACCTTCTACAAAGTTGTTTTTTCTGCTAACGTTTTTGTAGAACATTGCAAAGCACTGGTCTACCTTCTTATAGCTTCAAATTTATATTAAATTGACCTAAACTGTTAGAAATATGGAAATAAAAAATCAAGAACACTGTAAAAGTAATGTGAACATTGTTGGGATATTGCAAAACATGGGCTTCTAGTACAGTAATACTTTAGAACTTTCCCAATTCTGAGATTCGGCAAAAAGACCTTAGATTTTAAAAAACACAAATAAATTTCTAATATTACGAAACACATTAATAAAGTAAAAAAAATCTAAGATTATGATTTGATTGACAGACTTTCAAGGTAACTTCAAATATTACATTGAAAAGGACAAGTCAGGAATTCAAGGACTAATCGTAAAATGTTTAACAAATCCAAGAATATTTCTGAAACAAATGAATCATATGAAAATCACAAAAATATCGCAAAAAGCTCAAAGTACAAAATAAATCGGACTCCAAGATAATGCCTAGAACTTGTTAAACACTACCTTTAATTGTCAACTGTTCAATTTTTTAGTTTTCGTATTGTCATTTTTTTTAGCATTTGGTTTATTTGGTTGGAGAACTACCAAAATATGTGAGATAGAAATCTTGCTCCAATTGTTCGGATAAGATTTTTTTGTTTTTTTGATTTTTTTGATTTTTTTTTACACGTGCTCATAGTAAGACCAGCAAAAGACCACAATAAACCACATGGTGAGAGGGGGTCAAAAATCCGCAAAAAAAAAAATGATCACGTGGTTTCTGGGCGGCCCCTTATTCGCCTTAAAAAAATATTGGTGCTTTTAAAAACTGCGTGCACTGTATGATCTGGATGTCGAAGTGGGGAACACATTTTTTTAACTAGGCTGGCTTATGGCGACTTAAGAACGGAGCGAATTGGGAATAACGACGAGACGAGACTCTACGATTTTGACCATCTTCTTCTTCTTCTTATTGGCATTACATCCCCACACTGGAACAGAGCCGCCTTGCAGCTTAGTGTTCATTAAGCACTTCCACAGTTATTAACTGCGAGATTTCTAAACCAGGTTACCATTTTTGCATTCGTATATCATGAGGCTAACACGATGATACTTTTATGCCCAGGAAAGTAGAGACAATTTCCAATGCGAAAATTTCCTAGACCGGCACCGGGTATCGAACCCAGCCACCCTCAGCATGGTCTTGCTTTGTAATCGCGCGTCTTACCGCACGGCTAAGGATTTTGACCATATGCACACTTTTATTTGATCTTTCTTTTGCCACTGGGTTTCGTATAGGAGAGTCGATACCGACAAATTTACACTTCGACATAATCATCATTTTACTACAAAAGTTCAATGTAATGGACGCAGTGGTTCATCCCGAACAAAAAAAAAATCATCACTTCTTATAAGTAGCATAAACTCTGTCTGATACTCGATTTATGCATATGCACAACATGTGAAAGATTTAGTTTAAAAACGAACAGTGGGTAATGTCTGTGACATAACCGCTAAGTGGACGTAGGACTTGACTTGACCATGCCTTTAAGATACACATTATGTCCAAATTTCTCACATCAACTATTTTGGATGAATAATCGGCGTTGCATACCATTCCTTGGCAAAATCTTCTCATCAATGATTAATTATTTTAGAGCGTCTTAGGGGAAATGCTACAAGGTTAAAAAACTATTATTCTTCCATTTACTTCCACTATTAACTTTTTTATGTATCAACAAGCAGATACGTATTTCGTTTCCTACTTGGAAACTTCTTTAGTGTTTGTTGTCGACAAGTCGACTCGGTTCTGTCTAATAAGTTTCCATGTAGGAAACGAAATACGTATCTGCTTGTTGATACATAAAAAAGTTAATAGTGGAAGTAAATGGAAGAATAATAGTCTATTAACCTTCTCATCAAACCGACACAGAAATCAAATCTACCTCGAACAAAAATCATCAAAAAAAATTCAGGAAGTATCTGTCCGGTCACGAAATATTAGCCTCGACAGTGGCAACCTTCCCACTGAAGGACTGTCTGAAATAAACCACAAGTTGGCTCAGCAGGGATGTAGACTGTATCTCAGCCCTTCCAATAGCGACTGAAGGAGAACATTATTTTTAACTTTTAGAGCCTTGAAAAAGGCTGTTTGCTTCGGCTAAGTGCAAAAAGTAAGAAAACGATCTTTTCAAATAACCGCGAATTTCTAGTGATGATATAAAACTGAATGCTCTGCGAGCGAATGCACTTTTCTTTTATACTACTTAATTTTGAATCTCCTCTGCTTCCCAATTGGTGGGCCAACCAGCTAGTGTCTTGTATCCCGCTTCTTTGTCAGCCAAAGCGTCATCATCATCAACGTGTTCGAGAAGGGCTTCTTCTTTTTTACGCTTGTTGCTCGCTGCTGGCGTCTATTTCTTAACGGGACTTTTCGCTTGATACATGCCAATAAGCCGGGCAAGCGAGCTTAGAATTGCAGTTCAGGTGGGAAGTAGGGTGTTCTTTTCTGAGACAACATTGTTAGTAGTAGAAGGAAGGAAACACCCGGACATGGGATTTCGGGTGATAAGATTTAGAATTCATAACATGGGACGATCATTCAGTCACGTTCGCTTTGTGTGCGGTCAGTATCAAACAATGTTTTTCTATATATTTTTTTTTATCAATGCCAATATTGCATTGATTAATGCATTGATATTTAACGTGTATTTGCTTAGAATTTAGTTTTAAATCGCGCGGGTTTGGCGCAGAATGGATTTTCATGTCGCGCGGAAATGGCGTGGATTTGATTTTAATCGGCGCGGATTGGGCGCGGAAAATATTTCAGATTCTCCGTAACAACCCTGGAATTTCTATCCCGAAGGGAATTGAAAGCTTTGATATTGATCTCTATCGTTGGCTCTCTGAAGAACCGTTTGTTTTTTGGACATACATGCTGCATCATGTGGCTTTTCTTCAGCCTGTCTCGGCTCATCACCGATGCCGGCCGGTCTCGGCTCGACTCTGCTGCTGCTGCCGGTATCTGCTCAGCATTGCTGCTTTGTCGGGTCTGTAGGGTGGACTGCTGCTGTACTGGCTAGGTTTCGGCTGATGATGGTGGCTTCGATGACTTCATTCCCTGCTAAAAGGTGTGAGTGCTGTTCAATCGATGATGCGGTTGCTTCGCTTCTCCCGGTCAGAATGAAAGGAAAAAATCGCGTTGCGCTATTTTATGGCTTCTCGGCAGACCTAGCGGCTGCTCATTCGCTGGTGTCTGCACCAATCAGAACGTGGTAATGGAATGATGCAAGAAATATGCGGTACCCATATTTATAGGTTCCCTTGATCTCAATGTTTTTCATTGAAAACAGTTTCATGCCTATTGAAACAAGTTTTTCGGGTCTTATCAAGCATGGACATGAAAGGCATACTTGAAATCTGTCGATTGAGGGGCTTACAGCAGAAATTCGTCCACTGAGACGAAGCGCTATTAAACTTTAAAATCTTTCAACACAGCGTAACGCAGTCGATTTGAATATTTTGAAATGACACCCGGTATAGTAAAGAGAGACGTAAGTCCTACGTCAAAAATGTATTGTAGGGTAACCACTTCCTTCGGTGGGGTTTGATCCCACGAAACCAGTACGCTAGACTAGGTAGGCATTGTGGTCACGTTTACAGAAGCACTAAACACTGCGCTTCATTTCTTAGCAACGGGTGAGTCGGTAAACGTACTGAGCATAGGGACTTCCCAGAAAGCGATCAGTAGTTAGGCTAGCTAGATCTTGATGGCTTTAAAGTGACGAGATTGGGCGAGAGTTCAGCATACTTCCAATATGAGCCACCGTTGTAGTTAGCTTCGCCAGCGTAAAACATCAGCTACCTAGGGTTCTACGTAAGTTCAAAAGAGTGTGGCGTTTCGTGGCAAAGTTTCTACAGCTTCCGCTGCTGTAGTTCTTCGTAAGGTGTGATTCCACCTGACAGTTGAAGCACGATCCGTTTTTCTTGGCCAGCTCCAATCATTGTTACACGTCCATTCCGACGAACTGATCGCATTTGAAAAGAGGATGAGTTTGCTTATAGTCGGTGTTGGGAAAAGTACAGCAGATCACTGGGATTCCCACCCCTTCGTTTCCGTCGCGATATAGGTGGGAATCGGTTTAAATTTCATCGGTCTAGATTCTACGGACTGATTAGGCGCCTCCAGTGGAATCTCGATGGTTGTTGGAATAACCTTCCGAATCTAGAGCTGTTGTCTGACGACAGGTTCCCTTCGGTTATCGACCTCCAAGAGGTGATCCGTGTCTCCGCAGACTCAATGGACCTTTCCTTGGAAGGGAAATATAAATGGGTTACTAGGGTAGGAACCAACATTCGGCATTCCGTTGCTATATGAGTCTTTCGAGAAATCCTTTTTGACGTAATAGAGCTCAGCAAAGACTCACCAGTCATCGGATTCCGTTTCCGAGGAAACATACCAATTAGGGTAACGGTACCAATAGTGGAGGTATTAGTAGAGCCACAAATGAAAATATTTTTTAAAAATTGATAGGGTTACTGCTCCTGGACTTCATCTCATAGCTCCGATATTGGTCTCACGAAAAACAAAGCAATGAAAAGGTATTTTGTTTGTTTATTATTTTTGTGATTCTTTTCAGCAGTGAGCATGCATGTTAGCAAAAAGAAGCGACGAAATTGATGCGGAATTTCTTTGTTTCGCTAAGAGATGAATATATGTACAGTGAGATGGAAAACGGAACAGTTCCCCTAATTATTGAAAATTTACAGCTTTATTATCTTAGTCTGAGCATGAGCATGAGCAGGATAACCGTACAATTCGTAGTTGCTACTCCGTGATTGATTAGAACTTGCGAAATTGCACAGGGAACCAATTGAATGGAGTTTAGTTTGGATTTAGCTATCATTCTCAATGTGCAAATTTCGGAAATTCAATGCATTTTACTAAGTCAATTACGGCGCCGGCCACGTCCTTACGGTCATCAAGGGAAGGAAGGATTATTAGTTCAACTCTCGTTGCTACTAGAGACCGAGTATACCTCTGCATCTCCACGATAGTCTTAGGATAGGATATTGTGTTAGTATGAAGGAATATATTATCTGGATTCACTTTGGTAAGTGATGCGATCTATGGGATAGGAATATATGAATGAGAATTAGAAGTACTAGAGTAGTGAGAAAGTATTAAAGTGAATTCTAATGGGATTCATTTTTTACAATTAGAATTTGAATGCTATTGGATTCTAATACCACGCACACGTTCATTACACCATCGCTACCCGCACATCAACCTCACACATTCTTACTTGTATGAGGCCTGCACGAGCATAGCGACCGTATATAGCATTCATATGCGGGTACAAATGAATACCAATCTATTTTTACATTTTTATTTACTGCTACTAAGTAACAGGCAGCGTTTTATAACAATTCTATATTTTAGAATCATACTTGCTAGCAATGAGAATTTGATTTGCAAAGAGATTGAGTTATATGATTAACGAAATTATCTAATAGGAAATTGGAAAGGGCCAGGGATCAAACCCTTAATCTCCTGCTTATGAGGCAGAAGCAGTGACACAAGGCCACCAAGCACCCTTACAGCTTTATTATCTTAGTCTATAGATAAACTAATAAAATTACTAACAGAAATGAGATAGATATCATTTAACATCGACAATTACTAAATATTGCTTGCACCAATATGGGTACACTGTTCCTTTAGTGGCGGTAAAAATTAATGTTGGTTCCCATAGTGGTGCTATTCATTGGTTTCTTATGAGACTCGCCACTATTGGTACAGTTGCACCACTCAGGGTGGCCACCGAACCGGGAAAAACGGGAAAAGCGGGAAAAGACGGGAAATTGAAGTCACCGGGAAAAACCGGGAATTCAGGACATGTACCGGAAAAACACAAATTTTCGTCGAATACATTCAAAATTCTTAAGAGTTTTTAATGAAGCTGACACAAGGATAAAATTTACTCTTCAATGTTTATTACACAGTCGCATTCAAACTAAATTATTTGATTTTAGTACATGGTGTGAGGTACATAAATTAAATAGATCTTTTTCCCAAATCCAGTTTTCGTGTTACAGATCTAGTTATAGATAATTTTGATATTGATTATGAATTACATATATCATAAATATTGTGTTATAAAGCAAGCATAGAATCAAATATTGAAATATTCCTTATTTTAAATGAATGTATTCAACTTTAAGTTATTCTTCTACTGGTCAAGCTTGCCCTCCTTTTTTTTTCAATTGCACAGAATTCGAAAAAAAATAATAATGTAATGTACATTTTAAAACATGCTCAAACGTTGTTTAGAAATATACTTAAAAATTCTACAATTCATTGAAAAATGGTATTTTTTTATACTTTGTGATTTTGTCTGTAATAGCTATGAATAAACTATCTTTAGTTTAGTATTTTTTCACTACTAACCTAACATAATCAAAGGTTATGCTGGTGAGTAACATACTCCAAGATATTTTTTTAACTTGTCTCATGGAAAACAAGGAATAAATCCAAAACTATGAAAATTATAATAATCTAAAATTGATTTTATTTTAATGGATAGAAAACTAAAAAAAGAAAACCAAAATCCTAGAAATTTAAAATGTAAAATTGATTAAATTACGAATCGAATGTTTTGATTGTCCTGAATGTGCTTAAATCTATTTTAGAAAACAAAATAATGATTTTGAACGGAAAAAAAAGATATGGGTCTTCGGGTTAAGCTGTGTTTCAATTAGTTTTGTGGATTTTTAAGAAAAGTAGTAGCAATAACTTTGATGAAGTTATACACTGCTTTACTTACTTCATTGCTTAGTTCTCTAAGTTAAAAACATCGATTTAATTTGATTTACTTTATAATAGAGAATTGTGTCTTTCCTCACCGTGGTATTACCGTATTGATTAAATGCAGGTTGACGCTAGCACAAGATGGCGACTAAGCGCACAATTTCAGTGTGCCAGTTGATTTTAAAACATTCCGCATAACTAGGCGCAGCTACGGTTTGATCTGGAAATAAAACACCTAATTGAAGTTTTAAAACACTTATCCTTGTTTTTTTCAAGTTAAATAAAAACCGGGAAAATTTGCCAAAACTTATCGGGAAAAGCGGGAAAAAACCGGGTCGAAAATCGAATTTCAGTGGCCACCCTGACCACTATAGGTGCAAGGGAGTCAATTTTGTTAAGGAAAATAATTGTTTCCAATAGTTTTTCAAGTGACATCTTAAGATAAGTTGCATTTAACATGATATTTCAAGCAAGACGCATCAACTGAAACCATCGTAAAGTGTATAAATATGATAAATCTCATTAAAACCCCACTACCTCCACTATTAGTGCTACCTCCACTAAGGGTACGGTTACCCTAGTCTGATGAACGTATATCTTTCCTGTGACATCCAATAGTAGGTGAGCGATCTTTCTGGGAGACATGATCGCACACCATCCAGTCTGGGGCGATTCAAGATCGGACCCCCGGTTTGGGATGGTTTCTAGCGTATCACTCACTTTCTTCAACGGTCACTCTGCTAGCGCTATAGATGTGACCACTGCTACACAGTTCCTCCTTCCTATCCTGAAATGGCAGGTTTTTCTCCAATCTCTGTGGAACCATTACCCGATTTAGGTTTCAGCCCATCATCACCATCATTAGGAGGCCACTATGCACATAAATATAAATAAAGAGCAATATCTAACCATATCCCATTCTGCGAAGGTTGTCAACGCTCTGGAGGAATATTTTGCATCCCTGGTTACGGTAATTAGTAATACAGCGAAATTTCAGAGATCCTCAGCCACTGGGTCAGTAACACTTGACTATTTCCGTCATCCCGGAATGTGCCTTTTTCAGCAGCTGAGTTATTTTTCGTCCTATCCAGAACCAGAGGGAAGTCATCCGGTCTGGACGAGTTAGCGTACCCCCCTTCTGCCAAGTTGTTGTTTCTGGACCTGGTGAACCGAGCCTGGACGAACCGGGCTTTTCCGGACAAGTGGCGGCAAAGTTTTGTAATTTTGATCCCGAAGAACAACGTATCTAACCGGGTCGCTTCCAACTACAGCCCAAAATCGTTGGCTTTCGAGCTGTTATGGTGAGCTATAAGACCCAACAGGGTCTGCGGATCATTCTGTTTCAACTTCTCGATGTTGGGAAGCCAGCGTTCCTTTTGGGCCAAGTCATGGCTTTGGTCCCGAAATTACACGTCGGATATCGTGTCGGATATTGGAATGATTAAAGAAATCCCCTCTCAATTAACTTTATTTTGTCTTTATTAGCGAGACTTTCAGCCCAAGGCGGCCCCAATTAACTGAACTTAGAGACAAAACGAGAATAAGGAATTAAAAAAAAAATCCTCTAAATAAATGACAATCACGTGATTTTTTACAAAAAATATATTTTTGTGATTTGTTGGATGCTTAATCGTGCGTCCATATTAAATACAAGAAGATATTGAATCGTTCATTTAGAATGAGCAAATTATTCAGCTCACAACAGCTGAATAATCCAAAGATTTTACCCAGTGCATTTCTTTTCGCCAAGATTCGTGTCTTGACTCAGTTAGTTCCAACCTTTTCCACACTACAGCGCTTGTAGCATCAAAAGTAATTCAAACGCTCTTTCTATCTCTACTCTCAGTATCAAATAATTCGCTCACACTTAGTTTCTCTCCATTAATTTTGCCCGCGCTCGCTCGCATCGTTTCAGATCCTCATGTGGGCGAAACCGGACATCAACACGTGTCGCGACCCATACGAGTGGGCCTGCGGTCGCTTCGAGGAAAAGTACATCGCCCACAACCTGTTCGGGGTGAACAAGGGGGAGTGGAACTTCGATGCTCATCAGGATTACGAAGGTTGGTTGCTGGATGGAGATGTTCCCATTGATGTTCATTAATTATGTTTCCTAATTTTGATTTTGCAGATACAACCGCTGCGTATGATTTCATCTCAAAGCTACCGTCGGTGGGGATGACCTACTCGATCCAGGCTATGCTGAAGAAGTTGCACTCGGTCTGTACTACGGTCGACACGGTTAGCACCAACGAGGTGATAATTTCGCTGAAGCGGGCGCTTAATGATTTGGGTGAGTAGAAGATTGGATACACAAAAAAAAATCAATCGTTGTTTGTATTTATTTTGTTTCCATATGGTACAATGTTGACTTTTTTGAGAGAGCTGCACAAACACGGTTATCTTCATCGCTGGTCTTATCCTAATCGAAATTAAATCTATTCTACCTTAGTTAACCTATAGTCTTCCTATTCGTCGTCATCCGATTCGTTCATCTAACTTAAATGAGCTAATCGATGCAATCACTTAAAAGTTTGGCGAACCAGTAGTGCTGATGAAAGTCGGAGTGCTTCCAAAGACGGTTCCAGTCCCGGCATCAAAACTACGACTGAATGAGCTCGATCCGGCTGAGCTGGATGCCGATGATCCACCACCGCCTCCGGCTCCGAAGCCAGAAGAACCACCGCCGAAACTGGAAGAACCGCCACCGAAGCTAGAAGAACCAGCACCTCCGAAATCGCTTGCAATGCCACCTCCGAATCCAGATGCTCCACTATTGTAGGTTGAGACTCCAGAATTACCAAACGAAGAAGCATCAGAACCCCCAAAAGCAGCGCCACCAAATCCAGAACCACCTCCAGAAGCCCCAGCCGAAGTCCTACTACCAAAAGCACCAGATGAACCACCTCCGAAGCCACCGGACGAACCTCCTCCAAATCCACCGGCCGAAGCTCCTCCGAAGGCACCAGCACCGGCACCGGCGGAAGCACCTGCACCTGCAGCACCACCAGCTCCACCATTTTTGCCCTGGTATTTGATGAAGTATACTTCGGGTTTGGCGCTGGCATAGGTATCAACGGCGGCATCAGCGCCAGCTTCACCCTCGGCGTCTGGTTTGTTGACCAAAACGTAAACAATGGTCTTCTCTTGGGTGCGTGTACGGGCGGCGGCACGAGCAGCAGCTCCAGCGGATACAGATGGGGCCTTGATGAAGAGCACCTTGTAGTGAGTCTGAGGTTGGATTTCAACACGAGCTTCGGCTTCAGCTTCCGCTTGAGCTTCAGGGGCCACGTGATAGTAGAAGTGCTTCTTGACTATCTCTGGCTTGGTTATGTAACGAACATTGGCTCCAGCCGAGGCAGATGCACTAGCTTTAGCACCACCGAAAGCACCAGCTCCGGCACCACCAAATGAACTAGATTGAGCACCACCGAATGAACCACCGCCGCCGCCACCGAATGAGCTACCACCAGAACTACCGAAAGAGCCACCTCCTGCTCCACCGAAAGAGCCAACACTGGAGCCACCGAATGATCTAGTTCCAGCGCCACCAAAGGAGCCCCCTCCAACAGATCCTCCACCGCTGCGTCCGAAAGATGATCCACCGCCGAATGATCCACCACCAAAAGATGATGAGCCACCGCCGAAAGATGATGAGCCACCGCCGAAAGATGATGATCCACCACCGAATCCTAGACTTCCACCTGAAGAGCCTACCTACAATACACAACACGGTTCAGAACAATGGACTCCTCTTCTGTAATCGCGAGCTTACCGAGCCAAATCCTCCTCCAGAGGATCCACCAACCACGGTCTGATCATAGGCTCCCGGTGAGTAATCTACGGAGAACGCCTGAGATCCGCTCGAAGCTCCACCAAAACTGCCTCCGCCAAAGCTGCCTCCGGAACCGAAGCTCTGCGCGGAAACTACCGCCAGGCAGGCCGAAACAATCTGCAACAACGGATAAGCACAACACATAAGGTTCACCTTTCTTGCACTTCTTCACATCCCAAGCCACATCCCTACTCACCACAAAAGCACGCATCACGACCACTTTCTTCTACCGAACTGCTATCTCTGTTGGACGACCGAAGAATCGTTCCAGACTGACTTAGAACGGGAACTCCCGGTCGCTTTTATACCGCCGTGTCGCGATCGTTTTTTTTTTCTTCATTCACTTCTCCCAGCCAAAGATGAACCCCCATTTGGTGGCGAGATGCACTCTCTTGGAAAGCTTCTCGTCGCGTCTCCTCTGTGCATATACATGATTCTAAATTCAAGTTTTCAACGTTTTACTGCTTCCCAATTTGTGCACTTTGCTGCTGTCGCATCGAAAGTTCGGTGGTGTTGAATGGACATCCTTGAGACAGGTTTGGATTTTTTTTTGTTGTGCAGCTAACGCATTTAGAAGAAGAGCAAGCGTGAACGGATGGCTTCTTGTTTTCTATTTATTCGCTTACCAATCGCGACATCGAAATAATTTTCGTAAAATTTAGAATATGCAACGATGTTCGGATTTTCTTCTGGTGCAAACTCGGACAAATGCAAATGCATGCGTTCAGTTCCAGTGAGAAGATCCAGTTTAGTTTCTCCTTTATGTGATTGTATTTTTGTCTGGTGTCTGAATGAAAAGGATATGAGTGAAGTTCTGTTTATATCGTCAATAGAAAGGGAAGAAGTGTGTCTAAATAATGGGTAATAATCCCTAGGAATCAGTATCAAAGTTTGTAAACTTTGATTTGTGACATTTTTTGGAATTTGAATCCCTATGAAGTTGGCGCACAACTAATCTCCCTTACCTCTTTTCATCATTTGTAGGTCGATCGTAATCAAAACAAATCTTCGCTATTGAAGAATGCTTTGCTTTCATTCAGATGAGTGATTAATCCATAAGCTATGTCTGTGCCTCACGGACGGAAGTAGTAACATCTACCTGCGAATTACTTAAATACTAAATCTAAAACTCAAAATTCGTCAAGCATATTATCCGTGATTTTACTGAACTAACAAAGTGGCATACAGAACCAATAAAAGAAGCTCAATGTGCACATTTTAAGAGTATCCAACAAATCCGCATGGGTGAGATATACTCAATAGAGGTGACACAGTTTCAACATTTGACTATGGATTATGCTTAAGAGTTTTAAAAGGAAAATGTGATAACTTGAGAATAACTCTTCCGGATTTTAACGACTTTAATGTCAAAATAAATTCTATTTAGTTAGAAAATATGAAGCCAACAAAACTTTCCCAAAAAAGTTGACAACTTTTATCCAGAAAAGTTCGTAAGACTTTCCTATGGAAATTGTCAAAATTTACCAAAGAAAACATTTCCCGGAAGTTTGAAATTCTAACCCGAGAAGCTTAGAACACATACTCCAGTAGTTGCATCGGGAGTTGGAAAAACTTTCCCCGGAATACGAGAACACTTTCCCTGGAAGTTGTAAAAACATCTCCCGGAAATTGGGAAAGTTCTCTCAGACGTGGAAAAACTTCCCCCGAAAGTTGGGAAAACGCACCTCTTAGATTGTGGAAGCTTGCCCAAAAAGTTGGGAATTCTTCTCCCGAAATTTGGGAAACTTCCCCCGGAAATTAGGAAAACTAGCTTCAGAAGTTGAATATGTCAATTCCCAAGAAAAAATAATGCACTTTCCGAGGGGAACTTTGGCCGTTTATTGGGAAATTAGGCAATTCCCGAGAGGGTTTTTGCAACTCCCGAGGGGGAATTTGGCGATTCCTGAGGGAGAATTCGGAAATTGCCGAGTGGGAAATCGAAAATCCCGAGGAGAGATTTGGTAATTGAAAGACTTGGCATGTCTCAAGAAGGAATTTGGCATTTCCCGTGGTAGAATTTTGATATTCCGAAGGGGGATTTTGGTTATTCCCGATGGAAATATTGGGAATAATCTAGAGAGAGTTTGACAATTTCCGAGGGAGAGTTTAGTGATTCCGGGAGGGGGGAGGGCGATTTGGCCAACTCCCGAGTGAGAATTTAGCGATTCCGAAGAGAAGTTTGTCAATTCCCAAAGGGGAACTTGATAATTCCCTAGATGCAATTTTGAAATTCACTAGGGGGAATTTAGCAATTTCCATTTTTTTTGCAATTTTGGAAAAAACATCTTTTCGAAAGTAATGAAAATTTCAAACGAAAGCTGAGGAAACTTCCCTTGAGAAATTGGGAAAACGTTCCATCGGAAGATGGCAAATCATCCCTTCGGAAAATGGGAAAACTTCCCCTGGAAGTTGGGAAAACTTCCCCCGAAAGTTGGGGAAACTTCCCCCGGATGTTGGGAAAACTTCCCCCGGAAGTTGGGAAAGCTTCCCCGGAAGTTGGGAAAAATTCCCCAGAAAGTTGGGAAAATTTCCCTCGGAAGTTAGAAACTTCCCCCGGAAGTTGTAAAATCTTCCCCCGGAATGTTAGGAAAACTTCCACCGGAAGTTGGGAAAAATTCCCCCGAAGTTGGGAAAAGTTCCCCCCGGAAGTTGAAAAAATCTCTTCTGGAAGTTGGGAAAACTTCCCCCGGAAGTTGGGAAAACTTCCCCCGGAAGTTGGGAAAACTTCCCCCGGAAGTTGGGAAAACTTCCCCAGGAAGTTGGGAAAACTTCCCCAGGAAGTTGGGAAAACTTCCCCAGGAAGTTGGGAAAACTTCCCCAGGAAGTTGGGAAAACTTCCCCAGGAAGTTGGGAAAACTTCCCCAGGAAGTTGGGAAAACTTCCCCAGGAAGTTGGGAAAACTTCCCCAGGAAGTTGGGAAAACTTCCCCGGAAGTTGGGAAAACTTCCCCGGAAGTTGGGAAAACTTCCCCGGAAGTTGGGAAAACTTCCCCGGAAGTTGGGAAAACTTCCCCGGAAGTTGGGAAAACTTCCCCAGGAAGTTGGGAAAACTTCCCCCGGAAGTTGGGAAAACTTCCCCCGGAAGTTGGGAAAACTTCCCCCGGAAGTTGGGAAAACTTCCCCCGGAAGTTGGGAAAACTTCCCCCGGAAGTTGGGAAAACTTCCCCCGGAAGTTGGGAAAACTTCCCCCGGAAGTTGGGAAAACTTCCCCCGGAAGTTGGGAAAGCATCACCCGGAAGTTTGGAAAGCTTCACCCGGAAGTTGGGAAAATTTCCCCGGAAGTTGGGAAAACCTCCCCCGGAAGTTGGGAAAACTTCCCCTTGAAGTTGGGAAAGCTTTCTCAGGAAGTTGGGAAAACTTCCCCCGGAAGTTGGGAAAACTTCCACCGGAAGTTGGGAAAACTTCCCCCGGAAGTTGGGAAAACTTCCACCGGAAGTTGGGAGAACTTCCCCCGGAAGTTGGGAAAACTTCCCCCGGAAGTTGGGAAAAATTTCCCCGGAATTTGGGAGAACTTCCCGCGGAAGTTGGGAAAATCTCTCCGGAAGTTGTGAAAACCTCCCTCGGAAGTTGAAAAAACTACCCCGGAAGCTGGAAAAACTTCCCCCGGAAGTTGGAAAAACTTCCCCCGGAAGTTGGGAAAACTTCCCCCGAAAGTTGGGAAAACTTCCCCCGGAAGTTGGGAAAACTTCCCCAGGAAGTTGGGAAAGCTTCACCCGGAAGTTGGGAAAACTTCTCCCGGAATTTGGGGAAACTTTTCCCGGAAGTTGGGGAAACTTTTCCCGGAAGTTGGGACAACTTCCCTGAAGTTGGGACAACTTCCCTGAAGTTGGGACAACTTCCCTGAAGTTGGGACAACTTCCCTGAAGTTGGGACAACTTCCCTGAAGTTGGGACAACTTCCCTGAAGTTGGGACAACTTCCCTGAAGTTGGGACAACTTCCCTGAAGTTGGGACAACTTCCCGCGGAAGTTGGGAAAATTTCCCCGGAAGTTGGAAAAACTTCCCTCGGAAGTTGGAAAAACTTTCCCCTGAAGTTGGAAAAACTTCCCTTGGAAGTTGAGAAAACTTCCCCGGAAGTTAAGAAAACTTCTCCAAGAAAATGGGAAAACTTCCTCCGGATGTTGGGAAAACTTCTCCCGGAGGTCGGAAATACTTCCCCTGGAAGTTAGGAAAACTTCCCCAGGAAGTTGGGAAAAACTTTCCCAGGAAGTTAGGGAAAAACTTCCCCAGGAAGTTAGGAAAACTTCCCCCGGAAGTTAGGAAAACTTCCCCAGGAAGTTGGGAAAACTTTCCCAGGAAGTTGTAAAAATTCCCAGGAACTTGGGAAACTTCCCCAGGAACTTGGGAAATTTTCACGGAAGTTGAGAAAACTTCCCCAGGAAGTTGGTAAAAACTTTCCCAGGAAGTTGTAAAAATTCCCAGGAAGTTAGGAAAATTTCCCCTGGAAGTTGGGAAAACTTCCCCAGGAAGTTAGGAAAATTTCCCCAGGAAGCTGGAAAAACTTCCCCAGGAAGCTGGAAAAACTTCCCCAGGAAGCTGGAAAAGCTTCCCCAGGAAGTTGGAAAAACTTCCCCAGGAAGTTGGAAAAACTTCCCCAGGAAGTTGAAAAAACTTCCGTCAGGAAGTTGAAAAAATTTCCGTCAGGAAGTTGGAAAAACTTCCTCCAGGAAGTTGGAAAAACTTCCTCCAGGAAGTTGGAAAAACTTCCTCCAGAAAGTTGGAAAAACTTCCTCCAGGAAGTTGGAAAAACTTCCTCCAGGAAGTTGGAAAAACTTGGGAAAACTTCCCCAGAAGTTGGGAAAACTTCCCCAGGAAGTTGGGAAAACTTCCCCAGGAAGTTAGAGAAGCTTTCCCCAGAAGTTGGAAAAACTTCTCCAGGAAGTTGGAAAAACATCCCCTGGAAGTTGGAAAATCTTCCCCCGGAAGTTTGGAAAACTTCCCAGGAAGTTGGAAAACTTCCCCAGGAAGTTGGAAAACTTCCCAAGAAGTTGGAAAAACTTCCCAGGAAGTTGGAAAACTTCCCCGGAAGTTGGGAAAACTTCCCCGGAAGTTGGAAAACCTCCCCGGAAGTTGGAAAACTTCCCCAGAAGCTGGGAAAACTTCCCAAGGAAGTTGGGAAACTTCCCAGGAAGTTGGGAAAACTTCCCAGGAAGTTGGGAAAACTTCCCAGGAAGTTGGGAATACTTCCTCCGGATGTTGAGAAAACTTCCCTGAAGCTGGGAAAACTTCCCCAGGAAGTTGGGAAAACTTCCCCAGGAAGTTGGGAAAACTTCCCCAGGAAGTTGGGAAAACTTCCCCAGGAAGTTGGGAAAACCTCCACCATGAAGTTAGGAAAACTTCCTCCGGATGTTGGGAAAACTTCCTCCGGATGTTGGGAAAACTTCCCCCAGAAGCTGGGAAAACTTCCCCAGGAACTTGGGAAACTTCCCCAGGAAGTTGGGAAATTTTCACCGGAAGTTGAGAAAACTTCCCCAGGAAGTTGGGAAAACTTCCCCAGGAAGTTGGGAAAACTTCCCCCGGAAGTTGGGAAAACTTCCCCCGGAAGTTGGGAAAACTTCCCCCGGAAGTTGGGAAAACTTCCCCCGGAAGTTGGGAAAACTTCCCCTGGAAATTGGAAAAACCTCCCCCGGAAGTTGGAAAAACTTCCCTCGGAGGTTGGAAAAACTTCTTTCGGAAGTTGAGAAAACTTCCCACGGAAGTTGCGAAAACCTCCCCCGGAAGTTAAGAAAACTTCCCCCGGAAATTGGAAAAACTTCCCCAGAAGTTGAAAAAACTTCCCCCCGGAGGTTGGAAAAACTTCCTCCGTAAGTTGAAAAAACTTCCCCCGAAGGTTGGAAAAACCTCCTCCAGGAAGTTGGAAAAACCAGAAAAGTTGGGAAAACTTCCCCAGGAAGTTGGAAAAACTTCCCCCAGAAGTTGGAAAAACTTCCCTCGGAAGTTGAGAAAACTTCCCCAGAAGTTGAGAAAACTTTCCCCGAAAGTTGGAAAAACTTTCCCCGGAAGTTGGAAAAACTTCTCTTGGAAGTTGAGAAAACTTCCCCAGGAAGTTGGAAAAACTTCCCCAGGAAGTTGGAAAAACCTCTCCCGGAAGTTGGAAAAACTTCCTCCGGAATTTAAGAAAACTTCTTCCGGAAGTTGGGAAAACTTCCCCCGGAAGTTGGAAAAACCTCCCCCGGAAGTTGGGAAAACTTCCCCCGGAAGTTGGGAAAACTTCCCAAGGAACTTGGGAAACTTCCCCAGGAAGTTGGGAAAACTTCCCCAGGAAGTTGGGAAAACTTCCCCAGGAAGTTGGGAATACTTCCTCCGGATGTTGAGAAAACTTCCCCCGGAAGCTGGGAAAACTTCCCCAGGAAGTTGAGAAAAACTTCCCAGGAAGTTGGGAAAACTTCCCAGGAAGTTGGGAAAACTTTCCCAGGAAGTAGGGAAAACTTCCCCAGGAAGTTGGGAAAAACTTCCCCAGGAAGTTGGGAAAACTTCCCAGGAAGTTGAGAAAACTTCCCAGGAAGTTGAGAAAACTTCCCCAGGAACTTGGGAAACTTCCCCAGGAAGTTGGGAAATTTTCACCGGAAGTTGCGAAAACTTCCCCAGGAAGTTGGGAAAACTTCCCCCGGAAGTTGGGAAAACTTCCCCAGGAAGTTAGGAAAATTTCCCCTGGAAGCTGGAAAAGCTTCCCCAGGAAATTGGAAAAACTTCCCCAGGAAGCTGGAAAAACTTCCCCAGGAAGTTGGAAAAACTTCTCCAGGAAGTTGGAAAAACTTCCCCAGGAAGTTGGAAAAACTTCCCCAGGAAGTTGGAAAAACTTCCCCAGGAAGTTGGAAAAACTTCCCCAGGAAGTTGGAAAAACTTCCCCAGGAAGTTGGAAAAACTTCCCCAGGAAGTTGGAAAAACCTCCCCCGGAAGTTGGAAAAACCTCCCCCGGAAGTTGGGAAAACCTCCCCCAGAAGCTGGGAAAACTTCCCCCGGAAGTTGGGAAAAGTTTCCCCGGAAGTTAGAAAAACCTCTCCCGGAAATTGGGAATACTTCCCCAAGAAGTTGGAAAAACCTCCCCAGGAAATTGGAAAACCTTCCCCGGAAAGAAAAACCTTCCCCGGAAGCTGGGATAACTTCCCCCGGAAGTTGGGAAAACTTCCCCAAAAGTTGGGAAAACTTTCCCCAGAAGTTGGGAAAACTTCTCCAGGAAGTTGGGAAAATTTTCCCCTGAAGTTGGGAAAACTTCCCCAGGAAAAAAAGGAAAATCTCCCCAGTAAGTTGGGAAAACTTTTTTTCGGTTGTTGGAAAAACTTCTCTCGGATGTTGGGAAAATTCTCGTAGAATTGGGTAAACATTTCCAGCAGAGAAATATTTTTCTCCGGAACATGGGTGGGTCAATTTTCCGCCGAAAATTGAGAAAACTTTTCGCCAACGGGTGGAAAAACTTCCCGCCTGAACTTGGGAAAACTTCCCGCCGGAAATTGGGAAGTTGTGAGTCGTTCAAACTTTTCGACGGTAGTTGGGAACACTTTCACCACAAATTTGGAGTACTTCTCGCTCGAAGGTGGGAATACTTTCCGCCGAAAATTGGAAAAAAAAATCCAACGGAACTCTTAACCGAAATTGGAAAAAACATCCTTGGAGCTTTGAAAATTTTCCTCCGGAAGAGGAATACTTTCCGCCGGGACAATCTTGACGCTCGAAGTTAGGTAAACTGTTAGCCGAATGTTAGAAAAATTTTCCACCGGAACTTCCGACTGGAAATGAAAAAAAAAACTCTTTACTAGGGGGAAAGACGGCTTTGGCAGGTTTTGTTCTATTATTGGCAGGGGTGTTTTTATGACTGACTAGGCTAAAATTTGGCCTGAACATTCTTTGCATATCAAAGAATATTGTGGCCAAATTTCATAATATTTGGTCGACAAAAACCCCCCTGCCAATAATAGAACAAAACCTGCCAAAGCCGTCTTCCCCCTACATGTTGGGAAAACTACCTCTTTTTTAAATTTTCGCCGGAAGTGGAGCAACTTTTCCTTATAAAATTGGGAAACATTCTCGCCGGAAGTTGAGGAAACGCCTCTTGCCGAAATTGAGAAAACATTCCCTTCAAGTTAGGAAAACCTCCCTCGGAGGTTTGTGGCGATTGAACTAAAAGTATAAAAAGTGTGATCTTCAGAAACGGATCAGCTCCATAACATACATTACGTAGCAAAAATAAAGCAAAAAGTAATACGCTTCTGGAATTGCTTCAAAGTTTTTGTTTTATTTCTCACTGTGAGAGGAATTATGAACGCAGTTTTGAAATTTGAAGATATTTAGATATTTAGAACTATGATGACCGAACAAAAACTTCATAGTCAAATTGGTTCGGAATCCGTTGAATAAAATTTCAAAAACAGTGACATCACAGACAAACAAACGTAATGTTATTCGACCAATCGTCACGACAGCAATTATAATATCTCTTGTTAGCTCGACTTGAATAAATTTCAGCGTACCATGAGTTGTCGTCAACTAATAAATATTTTGATTAGTCTATGAATCATTATATTCAATATATACGTATGGTCAAATATTATCTAATGCTATGACTGTTTGTCTGCTACCACAACAGGTTTTTTTTTCGATGGATCTGATGATGAAATAAATATGAACACACAAAAAACGATAAGTAAATTCATTTTTTTATTTCTTTTTTATTTTTCGTTTGTAAACATTAATCTCACAGATCTAAGTATTGTACAAAGTTGGCTTCGTTCTCGCTTTTTCGTGCTTCGCCATTTTGCCTATCATACATCTACTATGGCAGTCGTATTTGGAACATGATTCTCGTTCAATCCCTCACTCGTTCCCACATTCTCTCGTTTAGTTGATTCCTAAAGAAAAGTAAATCTATTCTATTCCTCTCTAAGAGTCATTTTGTGTCATTCTTCCACGATTTTCCTATGATTTGGCCACGTGCGCTTAGAATTGTTGATAGGAATTTCCGCCAAAGCTGTCATCATTTGATTGCCCTCCAAAGGAAGAGGAAGATGAAAAAGCGCCAGAAGAGCTACCATCGATGGAGTTTGACGAACCGCTAGACGCGTCGGCACTAGCTCCCGAAAGGAAAGTTGGACTGCTTTCGAAGGTGGTTCCACCGTTTCTGATATCGAAGGAGGTGGAAGAGCCGGAGAAACCTGCAGCACCAGCATCAGCAGAGCCACCCGATTGGAAGCCACCGGCTCCGTCGAATGAGGCACCAGCACCAGCACCAGCATTGGCACTAGCACCAGCAGAAGCAGCGGCGCCAGCGCTAAATAATGAAAGAAAAATCGAAGTCAGTTTTGAACTTTTTGGGTAAACGAGAAAATTGGATCATACTTTTGGTTCTTGCCCTGGTATTTGATGAAGTAAACTTCGGGTTTGGCGCTGGCGTAGGTATCAACGGCAGCATCGGCGCCCGAGTTGCTTTCGGCTTCGGGTTTGTTGACCAAAACGTAGACAATGGTCTTCTCCTGGGTACGAGTACGGGCGGCGGCACGAGCGGCAGCTCCGGCGGACACAGATGGGGCCTTGATGAACAGCACCTTGTAGTGGGTCTGAGGTTGGATTTCAACGCGTGCTTCGGCTTCAGCTTCTGCCTCGGCTTCCGGGGCAACGTGGTAGTAGAAGTGCTTCTTCACTATTTCAGGCTTGGTGATGTAACGAACATTGGCTCCGGCGGAAGCCTTAGCGGAGGCTCCAGCTGCAGCATTGCCTCCACTGAATCCACCGAACGATCCAGCGTTGGAACTGGAACCACCTCCACTGAATCCTCCGAACGAGCCTGCACTGGAACTGGAACTGGAACTGGCACTGGAACGTCCAGCTGCTAGTCCAGCTTGGAATCCAGCATCGTATTCAGCACCACCACCACCACCACCGCCGCCGGAAGCAAAAGCATTACCACCAGAAACGGCTCCCGAGAATCCAGATTGACCATCGGAAAAACCATCCGCAATAATCTGATCGAAACTGGTTGGCGAGTAATCAACCGATACCGAACCTTGGCCAACATCATAGCTGGACAGACCGGAAGCTCTGGCGGCGGCGGCAGCTTCCGCGGCTTGACGTAGCTTCAAGCCTATGTCGGCGGATGCGACCGCCAGACAGGCGGAGAATATCTGTGAACAAATAACTCTCCATTAGTTTCTGCCGACGTCCGTTAGATGAACTCCATGAACAGGATCTCCAAGTGAAAAGAAGCCATCCCGACCGATCAACCAGTTCGACGAACTTCACACAAATTTTACACAATTCAGTCCATTTCAATGTTTAGCACTCAATCACTTGATCACTATTAGCTTCTTTTCACTTGAATCTGCTTATCATTTTCCAATCGGGTTCCGGAACCTTACCACTAAAGCGCGCATTGTCTGCTGAAACGGGGAGCCAACTCTTGCTACTAGAACGAAGAACCGAACTTGAATGAAGATGAGATAATATGATCGGTTTTTATATACCGCCCGTGAAATCCGACAAAAAATAACCGGTCCAAGAGCCTTGCGTCGTTTATTTTCTGAAGCCGCCAGAAGACAGTTCTCTCGCAACCGTTAAATATTTCGATATAGGGATGTGGTTTTTCGGGGCTGTGCTTCTGTGTTCTGTGCATCGCCCCGCCGTGTCGCTTCTTTTATCGGAGCATATCCCCAGAGCAGAAGGAAGACGCGATCCGTGCGCCCGCGCGGCGGTGCGAATAATCTCAGATCTATGTCGATTGTGGTTCATTATTAGTTTGTTAGATAGCGTGCGTCGCTACGCCTACCGCTGCTGGCTCCCGTAAGCCGGTTCGGCACACAGTGGAATAGTGGCTTTATTTGCGTATAAAAAATGTGGAAAATGTCATTGTGGGAAGTATTTGATCAGAAATTGACTGCGAACAAATGGTCGATTAGCAGTGTCTTAAAGACGTGGAATTGTTCCTACATCAAATTAATTCCTGGTATTCGGTTTTGATTGATTATTCAAGTGTAGGCAACGGGAATGTCTAGTTAGAAAACTTTGACAAACAATGATAGATACCTAAGTTGATTTTAATGACTAGTCTTTAATGTCTTATTTAAGACAAACGACGCTAGTAAACAATTAGTGAAAAAGTTATTTTATACAAAATTTTAATAAATTATCTCGAATTGCTTTTATTTACATTCTCCCACTATCCACTATTTTTTAAAATATATTGTCCTTTTGAATTTGTATCCCTATTCGTTATCTGTTAGTTGCACAAAAACTGATTATTAACAAACCCATGGTTTTATTATTTTTCACATTTGTTAAACGAATACTTGAAAAAAAAGTTCTACTGGTCTCATGAGAAGCGTCTGGAAGCATTTTCTCATTTTCCTCTTTCTTTTTCCATTTTATCCATATTCTATTCCGTCCGTCGTGCCATTTCAATGTATTTACATTTTTTATGCCATGCAAGATTTATTATGGTGTCGTGCAACATTGATCCATACAATGTGTTTCTACCTCGTAGGTACATAATTTTGTTTCAGTGGAATGTTCCTGCAAGACTAAGAGAATTTGATCTCTTTTCTTCACTTTTCCAAAACCTAAACATTTATGGGGTTTTTCTTAAGATTTCGGATGGAGTCCGAATCCACAACGAAGTGCGTATAGAGACCACATCGAATTCTGGTTGTAATCCAGAACGGATTCCGGATGGACACCAGCGGAATCCGGAAAGATTCCGGGTGTAACCCCTTCCGGATTCCAAATGAAATTCCCACCGGAATCCGAATAGATTCCGGATGGAATGCCGAACGAATATCCGGATTACGGATTCCGGATGGAATCCCGAACATATTCCGGATGGAATCCCGAACATATTCCGGATGGAATCCCGAACATATTCCGGATGGAATCCCGAAAGGATTCCGGATGGAATCCCGAACGGATTCCGGATGGAATCCCGAACGGATTCCGGATGGAATCCCGAACGGATTCCGGATGGAATCCCGAACGGATTCCGGATGGAATCCCAAACGGATTCCGGATGGAATCCCAAACGGATTCCGGATGGAATCCCGAACGGATTCCGGATTCCGGATGGAATCTAGAACGGATTCCGGATGGAATCCCGAACGAATCCCGGATGGAATCCCTACCGGATTCCGGATGGAATCTCTACCGGATTCCGGATGGAATCCCTACCGGATTCCGGATGGAATCCCTACCGGATTCCGGATGGAATCCCTACCGGATTCCGGATGGAATCCCTACCGGATTCCGGATGGAATCTCTACCGGATTCCGGATGGAATCCCTACCGGATTCCGGATGGAATCCCTACCGGATTCCGGATGGAATCCCTACCGGATTCCGGATGGAATCCCTACCGGATTCCGGATGGAATCCCTACCGGATTCCGGATGGAATCCCTACCGGATTCCGGACGGAATCCCTACCGGATTCCGGATGGAATCCCTACCGGATTTCGAATGGAATTCCGAACGGATTCCGGATGGAATCCCTACCGGATTCAGGATGGAATCCCTACCGGATTCCGGATGGAACCCTACCGGATTCCGGATGGAATCCCTACCGGATTCCGGATGGAATCCCTACCGGATTCCGGATGGAATCCCTACCGGATTCCGGATGGAATCCCTACCGGATTCCGGATGGAATCCCTACCGGATTCCGGATGGAATCCCTACCGGATTCCGGATGGAATCCCTACCGGATTCCGGATGGAATCCCTACCGGATTCCGGATGGAACCCTACCAGATTCCGGATTCCGGATAGAATCCCTACCGGATTCCGGATGGAATTCCTTCGGGATTCGGGATGGAATTCCTTCCGGATTCGGGATGAAATCCCTACTGGATTCTGAATGGAATCTCTACCGGATTCCGAATGGAATCTTTACCGGATCTCGAATGGAATCTTTACCGGATTCCGGATGGAATCCCCACCGGATTCCGGATGGAATCCCCACCGGATTCCGGATGGAATCCCCACCGGATTCCGGATGGAATCCCCACCGGATTCCGGATGGAATCCCCACCGGATTCCGGATGGAATCCCCACCGGATTCCGGATGGAATCCCCACCGGATTGCGGATGGAATCCCCACCCGACTCCGGATGGAATCCCCACCGGATTCCGGATGGAATCCCCACCGGATTCCGGATGGAATCCCCACCGGATTCCGGATGGAATCCCCACCGGATTCCGGATGGAATCCATACCGGATTCCGGATGGAATCCCTACCGGATTCCGGATGGAATCCCTGTCGGATTTAGAATGGAATCCCTACCGGATTCCGAATGGAATCCCTACCGGATTCCGAATGGAATCCCTACCGGATTCCGAATGGAATCCCTACCGGATTCCGAATATAATTCCCACCGGATTCCGAATGGAATCCCTACCGGATTCCGGATGGAATCCCTACCGGATTCCGGATGGAATCCCTACCGGATTCCGGATGGAATCCCTACCGGATTCCGGATGGAATCCTTACCGCATTCCGGATGGAATCCCTACCGGATTCCGGATGGAATCCCTACCGGAGTCCTGATGGAATCCCTACCGGATTCCGGATGGAACTCTACCGGATTCCGGATGGAATCCCTACCGGATTCCGGATGGAATCCCTACCGGATTCCGGATGGGATCCTTCACGGATTCCGGATGGAAACCCCACCGGATTACGGATGGATGGATTCCGGATTCCGGATGGAATCCCTTCCGGATTCCAGATGCAATCCCCACCGGATTCCGGATGGAATCCCCACCGGATTCCCGATGGAACCTCCACCGGATTCCGGATGGAATCTACACCGGATTCCGGATGGAATCCCCACCGGATTCCGGATGGCATCCCCACCGGATTCCGGATGGAATCCCCACCGGATTCCGGATGGAATCCTACCGGATTCCGGATGGAATCCTACCGGATTCCGGATGGAATCTGGATTCCGGAAGGTCCTACCGGATTCCGGAATGGAATCCTACCGGATTCCGGATGGAATCCCTACCGGATTCCGGAAGGAATCCTACCGGATTCGGAATCCGATTCCGGAAGGAATCCTACCGGATTCCGGAGGAATCCCTACCGGATTCCGGATGGAACTCTACCGGATTCCGGATGGAATCCCTACCGATTCCGGATGGAATCCCTACCGGATTCCGGATGGAATCCTACCGGATTCCGGATGGAATCCCTACCGGATTCCGGATGGAACTCTACCGGATTCCGGATGGAATTTCTACCGGATTCCGGAAGGAATCCCTACCGGATTCCGGATGGAATCCCTACCGGATTCCGGATGGAATCCTACCGATTCCGGATGGAACTCTACCGGATTCCGGATGGAATCCCTACCGGATTCCGGATGGAATCCCTACCGGATTCCGGATGGAATCCATACCGGATTTCAAATGAAATGCCTACCGGATTCCGGATGGAATGCCTACCGGATTCCGGATGCAATCCCTACCGGATTCGGGATGGAATTCCTTCGGGATTCGGGATGGAATTCCTTCCGGATTCGGGATGAAATCCCTACTGGATTCTGAATGGAATCCTACCGGATTCCGGATGGAATCCCTACCGGATTCCGGATGGAATCCCTACCGGATTCCGGATGGAACTCTACCGGATTCCGGATGGAATCCTACCGGATTCCGGATGGAATCCCTACCGGATTCCGGATGGAATCCCTACCGGATTCCGGATGGAATCCTACCGGATTCCGGATGGAACTCTACCGGATTCCGGATGGAATCCCTACCGGATTCCGGATGGAATCCTACCGGATTCCGGATGGAACTCTACCGGATTCCGGATGGAATCCCTACCGGATTCCGGATAGAATCCCTACCGGATTCCGGATGGAATCCCTACCGGATTCCGGATGGAATCCCTACCGGATTCCGGATAGAATCCCTACCGGATTCCGGATGGAATCCCTACCGGATTCCGGATGGAATCCCTACCGGATTCCGGATGGAATCCCTACCGGATTCCGGATGGAATCCCTACCGGATTCCGGATGGAATCCCTACCGGATTCCGGATGGAATCCCTACCGGATTCCGGATGGAATCCCTACCGGATTCCGGATGGAATCCCTACCGGATTCCGGATGGAATCCCTACCGGATTCCAACCTCTACCGGATTCGGATGGAATCTCTACCGGATTCCGGATGGAATCCCTACCGGATTCCGGATGGAATCCTTACCGGATTCCGGATGGAATCCTACCGGATTCCGGATGGAATCCCTACCGGATTCCGGATGGAATCCCTACCGGATTCCGGATGGAATCCCTACCGGATTCCGGATGGAATCCCTACCGGATTCCGGATGGAATCCCTACCGGATTCCGGATGGAATCCCTACCGGATTCCGGATGGAATCCTTACCGGATTCCGGATGGAATCCCTACCGGATTCCGGATGGAATCCCTACCGGATTCCGGATGGAATCCCTACCGGATTCCGGATGGAATCCCTACCGGATTCCGGATGGAATCCCTACCGGATTCCGGATGGAATCCCTACCGGATTCCGGATGGAATCCTGACCGGATTCCGGATGGAATCCTGACCGGATTCCGGATGGAATCCCTACCGGATTCCGGATGGAATCCCTACCGGATTCCGGATGGAATCCCTACCGGATTCCGGATGGAATCCCTACCGGATTCCGGATGGAATCCCCACCGGATTCCGGATGGAATCCCCACCGGATTCCGGATGGAATCCCTACCGGATTCCGGATGGAATCCCTACCGGATTCCGGATGGAATCCCTACCGGATTCCGGATGGCATCCTACCGGATTCCGGATGGAATCCCCACCGGATTCCGGATGGAATCCCCACCGGATTCCGGATGGAATCCCCACCGGATTCCGGATGGAATCCCCACCGGATTCCGGATGGAATCCTTACCGGATTCCGGATGAAATCCCTACCGGATTCCCGAACGAATTCCGGATGGAATCCCGAGTTTTATATTGTTTTATTTTGTTTAAGTTCAAGTTTTATTTTGCATTCATTTGCTTCTCGTGATGCTTTTATGTCTACAATAGAATAGTCAGAATTTAATCCGAACCTACCGTTAGCTTTTATAACAGCATAAAAATTCGCATAAAGAAGCAAACCCGCTTGAAGCCCCAAGCCAATCAAACATCTTCTGTACGATATAGGAAAAAAAATATTGTCAGTAGGTATTTTCCATCGTGGAAGACGCGATTATGAGCGGGATAACTTATGATGCTCTTCAAAATCGTGAAGAGATTTTCTGTTGATGAATGATAATGGCTCTTGTCTGCTTCATTGCTGCTTTTCAGGTTCAAAATGTCACACCTATTGAGTCATTCTGTCTGCCGTCACGTCGATCGGACAAGTGCGCAGCCTAAAACTTCAAAGTCTCATCAAATTTTAGAATGCGAGCATTTTCTAGTATCGGTTTTGAATAATTTATTTATCAAATTGAAAGCGTTTGAGGGCCAGAAACCGGTTTATAAAGTCCCCCACCCTTAACCAAATTGAACAGCAAAGCTTGGCGACAAATAATTCGGTGCAAAATTTTGAATTTTGGAGCAAAACCAAACGGATTTCATTAGGGGAAAAAAACCTCGCTAAAACCCGATTCCCAAAAAGAACCGGATTAGCCATCGCATGGGCACAGATCAGCAGCACTCACGAGATGGGTGTTTTCAGATTGTCTGCCTTATCCCCGGAGAACGATCGCCTGTCTTGCGCATTTGCATATTTTCTCAAACTTCTAAAATATGCTAATTTAGGCATTTGACAATTTTGTTGGACGTTGTGGCGGCGCGGCGCGGTAGATCAACACCAAGTGTTCGTGTCATTGATGCGTTTTGTTGTGTGAAACATATTGGAGCTCTAAATTCTTGGAGGAAGATTCACAGAAAAATGTGGCTGAGGATGGCGGTTCTTTATTGAGATCATGTTGACCAATAATTTATAATGCTGGTTAGATTTTTGCCATATTTCATACTTCACTAATGAGATTCACATTGCTCGGTGATCGTTCTTCTGACCTTTCAAAATTTCGAACACAAGAACTTTTTCCGAGAAAGAATGAATTAAAATAGCTGTGTTGAATTGTTGGTTGCTGGTGACCACTTTTCAAATGCTGATTTTTTAAAGATTTTTCGTCGGTTGTTGAACGAGAAACTGCGGGTGTATTTTCTTATTGCAGAGCAGAAGAAAACATGAATTGTGGAACGCCAATGCTATTTTAACACAAATCGTTGTTGTTGTGTTGATTGTTGTTAAAGCTGTCAACCGTAGGTAGTGGTTTGTCGGTCCATCAATAAGTTACAACATTTCAAATGAATGAAGCAAACAATAATCGCTGAACTTTTCAAGAAAAGGTTTTTTCCCTATTGTTTGCGCATGAAATTGATTTCGAGTATTTGTTGTTCTAGAGCCACCACGCGATCCACATTTAATGAGCAGCATTGAACGCACTCTGCCGTGTAATTAAGTTGAGTTAGTGTGTAAGATAGTCACAAATACAATTGCTCATCAACCGATCGACAGTCCACTTCGGACCTGCTCGAATCAGCTACCACTGTAGCATAGAAACGTAGATACGGCAGAGTTTTAGTTGTAAATAAACCGCGATCGCGTACACTCGAATAAAGCGAGAGTTTTAGTTTCGTTTGAAATAAAGGGTGTTTGTTTACGTAGCCCGCGAGTGTTTCACTGCATAGATTCCGCTGATCAGTGTCCGTTTCGGTTATGTACGCAACACCTATAAAAATAAACATTTGACACACAATAGAAAGAGCATTAAAACATATGAAAATTTCCATTTAATGAGAAACAAAACTGAGGATTTTTCATAGATGAACCCTTGTTTAAAAGCGTTTATTATTGTTTTCCTTCTAGTTTTCATGGAAATTTTCCAATTTTTAATTGCTCATTGTTCATTTTTTTGTGTAATATTAATTTTGCAGAAAATTTTGCCGTTGTTTATCGCTAATATGGATAATGAATGGAATTTTTGTATTTTTTAACAATGTAAACTTGTATTTCTTTATAGAACTTTTTTTTTCGACATTTACTACCTGACCGCCAATTTCATGGAAAACTAAATTTTCAAAATAATGGTTCTCAGCAGGTTCTTGCATCGGAAATTGGTTCTGTTTTCTGCAATCGGTCAGACAATTCCTACAGTTTTTGGGGCATTGGTCATCATTTAGAAAATTGAGGAGCCTTCCAAGTCTCTTGAAAGAAGGATTCCGAGCCTCTTGAAAGGAGTTTCCAAGCCTCTTGAAAGAAGGCTTCCGAGCCTCTTGAAAGGAGGCTTCCGAGCCTCTTGAAAGGAGGCTTCCGAGCCTCTTGAAAGGAGGCTTCCGAGCCTCTTGAAAGGAGGCTTCCGAGCCTCTTGAAAGGAGGCTTCCGGGCCTCTTGAATGGAGGCTTCCGAGCCTCTTAGAAGGAGGCTTCCGAGCCTCTTGAAAGGAGGTTTCCGGGCCTCTTGAAAGGAGGCTTTCGGGCCTCTTGAAAGGAGGCTTCCGGGCCTCTTGAAAGGATGCTTCCGGGCCTCTTGAAAGGAGGCTTACGGGCCTCTTGAAAGGAGGCTTACAGGCCTCTTGAAAGGAGGCTTCCGGGCCTCTTGAAAGGAGGCTTCCGGGCCTCTTGAAAGGAGACTTCCGGGCCTCTTGGAAGGAGGCTTCCGTACCTCTAGTACGGCTAGGGGCCTCTTGAAAGGAGCCTTCCGGGACTCTTCAAACAAGGCTTCCGGGCCTCTTTAAACGAGGCTTCCGGGCCTCTTGAAAGGAGGCTTCCGGGCCTCTTGAAAGAAGGCTTCCGGAACCTCTTGAAAGGAGGCTTCCGGGCCTCTTGAAAGGAGGCTTCCGAGCCTCTTGAAAGGAGGCTTCCGAGCCTCTTGAAAGGAGGCTTCCGAGCCTCTTGAAAGGAGGCTTCCGAGCCTCTTGAAAGGAGGCTTCCGAGCCTCTTGAGAGGAGGCTTCCGACCCTTTTGAAAGGAGGCTTCCGAGCCTCTTGAAAGGAGGCTTCCGAACCTCTTGAAAGGAGGCTTCCGAGCCTCTTGAAAGGAGGCTTCCGAGCCTCTTGAAAGGAGGCTTCCGAGCCTCTTGAAAGGAGGCTTCCGAGCCTCTTGAAAGGAGACTTCCTAACCTCTTAAAAGGAGCTTCCGAGCTTCTTAAAAGCAGGCCTCCGATCCTCTTGAACGGAGGCTTCCGAGCCTCTTGAAAGGAGGCTTCCGAGCCTCTTGAAAGGAGGCTTCCGAGCCTCTTGAAAGGAGGCTTCAGAGCCTCTTGAAAAGAGGCTTCAGAGCCTCTTGAAAGGAGGCTTCCGAGCCTCTTGAAAGGAGGCTTCCGAACCTCTTGAAAGGAGGCTTCCAAACCTCTTGAAAGGAGGCTTCCGAGCCTCTTGAAAGGAGGCTTCCGAGCCTCTTGAAAGGAGGCTTCCGAGCCTTTTGAAAGGAGGCTTCCGAGCCTCTTGAAAGGAGGCTTCCGAGCCTCTTGAAAGGAGGCTTCCGAGCCTCTTGAAAGGAGGCCTCCGAGCCTCTTGGAAGGAGGCCTCCGAGCCTCTTGAAAGGAGGCCTTCGAGCCTCTTTAAAGGAGGCTTCCGGGCCTCTTGAAAGGAGGCTTCCGGGCTTCTTGAAAGGAGGCTTCCGAGCCTCTTGAAAGGAGGCTTCCGAGGCCTCTTGAAAGGAGGCTTCCGAGCCTCTTGAAAGGAAGCTTCCGGGCCTCTTGAAAAGAGGCTTCCGGGCCTCTTGAAAGGAGGCTTCCGGGCCTCTTGAAAGGAGGCTACCGGGCCTTTTGAAAGGAGGCTTCTGGGCCTCTTGACAGGAAGCTTCCGAGCCTCTTGAGTGGAAGTTTCCGGGCCTCTCGAAAGGAGGCTTCCGAGCCTCTTGAAATGAGGCTTCCGAGTCTCTTGAAAGAAGGCTTCCGAGCCTCTTGAAAGGAGGCTTCCGGGCCTCTTGAAAAGAGGCTTCCGGGCCTCTTGAAAGGAGGCTTCCGGGCCTCTTGAAAGGAGGCTTCCAGGCCTCTTGAAAGGAGGCTTCCGGGCCTCTTGAAAGGAGGCTTCCGGGCCTCTTGAAAGGAGGCTTCCGGGCCTCTTGAAACAAGGCTTTCGGGCCTCTTGAAAGGAGGCTTCCGGGCCTCTTGAAAGGAGGCTTCCGGGCCTCTTGAAAGGAGGCTTGCGGGCCTCTTGAAAGGGGGGGTCGGGCCTCTTGAAAGGAGGCTTCCGGGCCTCTTGAAAGGAGGCTTCCGGGCCTCTTGAAAGGAGGCTTCCGGGCCTCTTGAAAGGAGGCTTCCGGGCCTCTTGAAAGGAGGCTTCCGGGCCTCTTGAAAGGAGGCTTCCGGGCCTCTTGAAAGGAGGCTTCCTGGCCTCTTGAAAGGAGGCTTCCGGGCCTCTTGAAAGGAGGCTTCCGGGCCTCTTGAAAGGAGGCTTCCGGGCCTCTTGAAAGGAGGCTTCCGGGCCTCTTGAAAGGAGGCTTCCGGGCCTCTTGAAAGGAGGCTTCCGGGCCTCTTGAAAGGAAGCTTCCGGGCCTCTTGAAAGGAGGCTTCCGGGCATCTTGAAACGATGCTTCCGGGCCTCTTGAAAGGAGGCTTCCGGGCCTCTCGGGCTTCTCGAGTAGATGCTTCCGAGCGTCTTGAAAGGAGGCTTTCGAGAAGCGTAGAAGGATGCTTCCAATCCTCATGCAACGAAGCAACTGAGCTTTTAAAAATAGCCTTCATGCCTCCAAGATGTAGGGTTCCGAACCCTAAGATCATGGATTTTACTTCAGAGCATATTCTTAACATATTATTCAACATTTTGTTTCGATCAGGTGGATTGCAAAATGTTTAAATTTGTTCATTTGGGTGGGTCAGTATTCAATTATCTTTGATTTACTCATCTCCATGCATATTATTTACAAGACAATGTTTTGAAATAAAAAAATAAACCTTTATCGAAATTTTTCTAATAGGGGAAATGCACCGGTTTTGGCCAACTTAGTGCCTAATTTGGCCAACCATGAAAAATACATATTTTTCCAAAATAATCAATCAGTTTAAAGCAGCGTTGAATCGTGAGGGATATATCTCTTGTTGGAACTAATAAAACCCTCGCGATTTGCTTTATTTTTGCAGTTATTTGCAAAATTGGCCAAATTAGGAACATGGCCAAAACCGGTACAGTTCCCCTAGTTGACTGGGGTGGTTGGGAAATCCTTACATTTTGGGCTCAGCCACAGTTACCCTTAAAGTCGATGTCTGTGAACTAGCGGCGTACCTTTTCCTTAATAAGATCGCCATATTTTCCATCTCTAGATCGCACTGATCTTCGAGTTCTTGGACTAGCTTGCCTGCTTCTGTTATCTCATTCGAACCTCTTCACTGGATGGTAATTTGTGGGCATAAGGCCTATATTCCTTTACGCGTGAATTTTCTGTGTCGTATATTTTTTCAGTACAAAGATCATCTCGGTCTTTTGTATTCACCTGATTCCATTGACGTCTCCGCCTATACAACCCTGAAGCGCATCAGTGGGTTCGTCGTCTGACACAATCTTTCGAGTGACCGGCGTCTACCGAGCAAGCGAACGAGACGGAGCAATCTGTCATCCGACAGCACCAGTCAATTATTAATTGAAAGAGTTTTGAATAAGGATTCTAATATGTTTGTTGTGTAAATCGTCCACCTATTTATCATAATAATAACATCTTTCCTTCAGAAAAAGGTCAAATTTATTGAAACAATTCATTATACGCATGAGTTATTTAATCTGCGATTGCGATCGTATTTCTATTCAGAATAGCTTCAAATGGGCGTAGTTGATTCTGACCTTGATTTTCTGAACTGTTTGAACTATTTTGGTAAACTTATGTGCCCTACAAAAAAAATCCGATATATCAGATAGTAACGTCAGTTACACGAAATATGTTAATTTGAAAGAGTATAAGTCGTTCCAAATTTCAAGGTCAAACACAGTTAGGACTATTTGAAGAAAAAAGTTCCTAGATTTGATCTCTTCTTTGCTATCATTTTGCTGGATTCCGCCTTGTTGTAGCAGAACTACATCATTTTGGAAGATTATCCGGACGTTTTTCCACAGACATCAGCCAACATTCAAAAATACCATTATCCTCCCTGGTGGCCTTGATCTTGCCTTATGCAGAATGATGTACTGGCGAAGATCAAGCTTTCGGAATAGGAGACTTCGTACAATAATAATATCCGTATCATCGCATTCCCACAAAAAAACACACACAAAATCAGAACCAGCTCTCATGATCGACCTTTGGCAACCAGGGAACCAACCAACGCAATCGCCCGATGAGAGCGACGTGAAGATGAACACCACCCGTCGGACACATCACCGAAGCAAGCGGACAAAAACGATCAGCGTTTGTCGCTACCACTTACTTGGTCCAGATGTTGCTCTGGTGGTGATGGTGATCCGTGGGAGATTTAATAATCGCGTGCCATCATAGGATTGGACTCATGATTTTCTACCTGTTCGAAAAAATATTATAAGCCGTTAATTCCGACTGTCATTATCGGTGTCGTTGTCCGTAAATCAATGCGGCTGTTTTTTTTCGTTGTCTTCGACGCACCTTTGCTCTGCTCGTCGTCATTCATCATCCATTTGGTGATGCCGCGGCGTGATCTCGACCGCAACCTGTGACATCGTTGCCCTCTATCTTTCAATCAGCCGTGGCGGCGGCGACGCGGTTTTCGGCTAGGCGATGATTTGTGACCGACACAAATTTGTCAATACATAGCGCGCTTTTGGCGCAATAATCGCCACCACAATGGAATTCATTCAGGGCGGAACCGGAGAATAAGAGCGCATTGATGAACTGGCACTATAGGAACCGAACAAAATCGAACACAGCTTTTGCATTGTTTTGTTTGTGTGATTGATGTGTTCTCGGAGGTCCTGCACAAATGTTCCATTTCCTTATTCCGTGAGAATGTTCGAGAAATATATTGTGAACTATTATGAGTTCTATTGTCGTATAGAGAAGCGTGAATTCTTAGAGTTCGAACAATCAGCATTGATCAACACCCACAAATAATTCTATAGATTTTTTTTTGTTTTCAAATGAGCAATATTGATTTTACATTGAGTTCTATACCGGTGAATCCCCAATATGTTCCATTCATTCAAAAGTACTTGCAAATAATTAAGAATCTAAGGTCAAAATCAGGCACCCCCTTAGGAACAAGATTTTTACAATTGTTACTATCTGGTTATGGATCAGTAAACATGAGAAAAATCTTGTGGGCCGCGTGTTCAATTCAATGTTTTTGTAGTCACTTCACTGTTTAATTGATTTTTTTTTGTACACAATCCACTGGATTAGGTGATGCAAACACAAGTCTTGTTCGACGAGTCAGCCGGAACCTACACTAGCAGTTCCCCAACTTGCTGGAGTTCTATGTCTACATAAATCTGTCAAGTTGCTTCAAGCTTCTTTTTTGTCATCATTTCGTTGTTGAATGAGCATCGACTCACTGACCCGAAGCATGTTAAAGTGGTTCAACAAACGCAATATTTAGCTTGATAGAGAAGAGATTGTAATCTTCTGCGAGCTATTATACTGAACAATAATTCAATGTAAGAATCAATTTGTTTTCGAGGAATTTTGCAAGAAACAGATTCCAAAATTGAAACGAACATGCATTTTTTTTTATCGATATTTCTCAGAGGAAGCAGCTTCACCTGCATGTTTTAGGCCATGGAATCTTCCAAAGGGTTAATCATCTGTTTGACAATAAGTAATCCTCGCTCACCATAGTTTAAATACGCTATTTATTGATTTAAAGTATCGAGGGCCAGCACTTATTTCAGTCATAGTGATTGCTTTTCCGGCATACTTCAAGTTTCCTCGGCATATACTTCAAAACCATTTTTTCTCTCGTTCTCCTAATCTCTCGGAACGGAACCGAAAATAAACGTATCATTTTTCCTTTGTTCAACTGTCAAAATCACCGAAAATTTGTAAAATTATTCACCGAACAGTTCTGCTGTTGAGATTTCGGTGAAATTTCACAGAAAACTGCGATTTATTTTAAGTGTGTAGGCTTTCAAGCCCCTTGAAGAGAGACTTTCGAGCATCTCGAAAGAAAGCTTCTGGGCCTCTTGAAAGGAGACTTCCGGGCTTCTTGAAAGGAGGCTTCCAGGCCTCTTGAAAGGAGGCTTCCAGGCCTCTTGAAAGGAGGCTTCCAGGCCTCTTGAAAGGAGGCTTCAAGGCCTCTTGAAAGGAGGCTTCCAGACATCTTTCAAATAGGTGTTTGTTCCTAATAAATTGCATTGAAGATACTGGCAATACATCGAGTCACATTAAAGCCACTTCCCAGTTTCAGAAAAACACAATGTTTCATTTCCGTTTAAGTGGCGTCGCAATATTCTACCCATCTGACTTCTTGGATGGTTTAAAATTCGATGTGTTTCATATCAGAAACAAAACAGATAAGTTGCAGAATTATTAACACTTTCATTGCTGTTACGACAATGTTTCTGATATGTTGCAAAACACTTTGAGCTCAGCTGAGCAGTATTTTATTTTTGACAGTCCCCTGCATGTTCCGTAGAAGGTACAATGAAGTTAAAAATGACTTTGTTGTTCATGTAGTGCATTTGTAGCAGAATCTCCAAATAGAATTGATGGTGTGATGGTTATTGTAGAAGGTTGCAAGTCTCAAGGTTCATGGTTCGATTCCCAGTTGGTTTTTTGTTTTATTTTCATTGAAGCCGCAAGATGTTGCAAATAAGCTCCACCTCTTGCGCTTTTTGTGTCACAAAGGAGTTCCAAATACGACGCTTTGTGCATAAGTCAGACCTTTAGAAAGTCACACCACAGTTGTTGTTACTCACTGAGAAACAAGAGGTGTTGCTTGGGCAGGCCTCTTGAAAGGAGGCTTCCAGGCCTCTTGAAAGGAGGCTTCCAGGCCTCTTGAAAGGAGGCTTCCAGGCCTCTTGAAAGGAGGCTTCCAGGCCTCTTGAAAGGAGGCTTCCAGGCCTCTTGAAAGGAGGCTTCCAGGCCTCTTGAAAGGAGGCTTCCAGGCCTCTTGAAAGGAGGCTCCAGGCCTCTTGAAAGGAGGCTTCCAGGCCTCTTGAAAGGAGGCTTCCAGGCCTCTTGAAAGGAGGCTTCCAGGCCTCTTGAAAGGAGGCTTCCAGGCCTCTTGAAAGGAGGCTTCCAGGCCTCTTGAAAGGAGGCTTCCAGGCCTCTTGAAAGGAGGCTTCCAGGCCTCTTGAAAGGAGGCTTCCAGGCCTCTTGAAAGGAGGCTTCCAGGCCTCTTGAAAGGAGGCTTCCAGGCCTCTTGAAAGGAGGCTTCCAGGCCTCTTGAAAGGAGGCTTCCAGGCCTCTTGAAAGGAGGCTTCCAGGCCTCTTGAAAGGAGGCTTCCAGGCCTCTTGAAAGGAGGCTTCCAGGCCTCTTGAAAGGAGGCTTCCAGGCCTCTTGAAAGGAGGCTTCCAGGCCTCTTGAAAGGAGGCTTCCAGGCCTCTTGAAAGGAGGCTTCCAGGCCTCTTGAAAGGAGGCTTCCAGGCCTCTTGAAAGGAGGCTTCCAGGCCTCTTGAAAGGAGGCTTCCAGGCCTCTTGAAAGGAGGCTTCCAGGCCTCTTGACAGGAGGCTTCCAGGCCTCTTGAAAGGAGGCTTCCAGGCCTCTTGAAAGGAGGCTTCCAGGCCTCTTGAAAGGAGGCTTCCAGGCCTCTTGAAAGGAGGCTTCCAGGCCTCTTGAAAGGAGGCTTCCAGGCCTCTTGAAAGGAGGCTTCCAGGCCTCTTGAAAGGAGGCTTCCAGGCCTCTTGAAAGGAGGCTTCCAGGCCTCTTGAAAGGAGGCTTCCAGGCCTCTTGAAAGGAGGCTTTCAGGCCTCTTGAAAGGAGGCTTTCAGGCCTCTTGAAAGGAGGCTTTCAGGCCTCTTGAAAGGAGGCTTTCAGGCCTCTTGAAAGGAGGCTTTCAGGCCTCTTGAAAGGAGGCTTTCAGGCCTCTTGAAAGGAAGCTTTCAGGCCTCTTGAAAGGAGGCTTCCAAGCCTCTTGAAATGAGGCTTCCAGGCCTCTTGAAAGGAGGCTTCCAGGCCTCTTGACAGGAGGCTTCCAGGCCTCTTGAAAGGAGGCTTCCAGGCCTCTTGAAAGGAGGCTTCCAGGCCTCTTGAAAGGAGGCTTCCAGGCCTCTTGAAAGGAGGCTTTCAGGCCTCTTGAAAGGAGGCTTTCAGGCCTCTTGAAAGGAGGCTTCCAGGCCTCTTGAAAGGAGGCTTCCAGGCCTCTTGAAAGGAGGCTTCCAGGCCTCTTGAAAGGAGGCTTCCAGGCCTCATGAAAGGAGGCTTCCAGGCCTCTTGAAAGGAGGCTTCCAGGCCTCTTGAAAGGAGGCTTCCAGGCCTCTGGAAAGGAGGCTTCCAGGCCTCTTGAAAGGAGGCTTCCAGGCCTCTTGAAAGGAGGCTTCCAGGCCTCTTGAAAGGAGGCTTCCAGGCCTCTTGAAAGGAGGCTTCCAGGCCTCTTGAAAGGAGGCTTCCAGGCCTCTTGAAAGGAGGCTTCCAGGCCTCTTGAAAGGAGGCTTCCAGGCCTCTTGAAAGGAGACTTCCAGGCCTCGTGAAAGGAGGCTTCCAGGCCTCTTGAAAGGAGGCTTCCAGGCCTCTTGAAAGGAGGCTTCCAGGACTCTTAAAAGGAGGCTTCCAGGACTCTTAAAAGGAGGCTTCCGGCCCTCTTGAAAGGAGGCTTCCGGCCCTCTTGAAAGGAGGCTTCCGGCCCTCTTGAAAGGAGACTTCCAGGCCTCGTGAAAGGAGGCTTCCAGGCCTCTTGAAAGGAGGCTTCCGGGCCTTTTGAAAGGAGGCTTCCGGGCCACTTGAAAGGAGGCTTCCGGACCTCTTGAAAGAAGGCTTCCGGGTCTCTTGAAAAGGGCTTCCAGGCCTCCTTTTGAAAGCGGCTTCCGGCCCTCTTGAAAGAAGGCTTCCGTCCTTTTGAAAGGAGGCTTCCGGGCCACTTGAAAGGAGGCATCCAGGCCTCTTGAAAGGAGGCATCCATGCCTCTTGAAAGAAGGCTTCTGGGTCTCTTGTAAGGAGGCTTCCGAGCCTCTTGAAAGGAGGCTTCCGAGCCTCTTGAAAGGAGGCTTCCGAGCCTCTTGAAAGGAGGCTTCCCGGCCTCTTGAAAGGAGGCTTCCAGGCCTCTTGAAAGGAGGCTTCCAGGCCTCTTGAAAGGAGGCTTCCAGGCCTCTTGAAAGGAGGCTTCCAGGCCTCTTGAAAGGAGGCTTCCAGGCCTCTTGAAAGGAGGCTTCCAGGCCTCTTGAAAGGAGACTTCCGGGCCTCTTGAAAGAAGGCTTCCGGGCCTCTTGAAAGGAGGCTTCCGGGCCTCTTGAAAGGAGGCTTCCGGGCCTCTTGAAAGGAGGCTTCCGGGCCTCTTGAAAGGAGGCTTCCGGGCCTCTTGAGAGGAGGCTTCCGGGCCTCTTGGAAAAAAGCTTCCGGGCCTTTGAAAGGAGGTTTCCGGGACTCTTGAAAGAAGGCTTCCGGGCCTCTTTAAAGGAGGCTTCCGGGACTCTTGAAAGAAGGCTTCCGGGCCTCTTTAAAGGAGGCTTCCGGGCCTTTTGAAAGGAGGCTTCCGGACCTCCTGAAAGGGGGCTTCCGGGCCTCTTGAAAAGAGGTTTCCGGGCCTTTTGAAAGGAGGCTTCCGGGCCTCTTGAAAGGGGGCTTCCGGGCCTCTTGAAAGGGGGCTTCCGGGCCTCTTGAAAGGAGGCTTCCGGGCCTCTTGAATGATGGTTTCCAGGCATCTTGAAACATGGCCTCTGAACCTCTTGCAAGTACGTTTCAGAACCTTTTGAAAGGATGCTTCCAATCCTCTTGAAAGGAGTACTCTGAGGTGCTTAGAAGGAAGCTTTCGAGAAGCGTAGAAAGATGCTTTCAATCCTTTTGCATCCAAGCAACCGAGCTTTTCAGATAAAAAAACCTTCATGTCTCTCAAGTGGAGGCTTCCGAACGTATACACCCAGGTTTTTTTTTTACACGGTTGGAATTCTTTAATTTCTCGGTTAACCCGAACTTTCACAGCTTTTTAAATACCACCTGAATTTTCTTTGATTTTTTGTGAATTTTTTCGTGGGGTTAACTCATTGTTTCATTGACGTTGAAGGTCTTAAACGACTAAAACCAAACCGTGTAAAAAAAACCTGGGTGTACTCAAAATGTATACTCTAAATTTCAGTTCAGAAGCATATTCTTAACATATCATTCAACATTTTGTTTCGATTAGGAAGATTACATAGAAGATATTTATTATTTGTTCATTCGTCATCCTGTCCTTTTGATCTTTTGACCCACAGACCTCCACTGGAGTGGAGGGCAGGATTCGAGAGATGGGCAAAACGGATCACTTTGATGAACGGATCAGATCTGGGTCATTCATTCTGATGATCCGGATCTTTCAACCGGATCGGATCCTTAGAACAAAACGCAAGAAGAATGCAAAATAGTGAAACGTTCGTCAATCAGACTCACATTTTTTAACCGTACTGACAGTAATTTTACCTTTTCTTGTTTACAAGCGTGTGAATTACAAACAATGAACTTTTTATTTTTATTATTTCCTTATAAATGGTCATATAATTTGCAGATCAGGTGAGCCGGATCTTTTAAAAAATGAACTCAGCTCAATCACTCACTTTAGAGATCCGGATCATTTTAACGGTTCCGGATCTGAACGCCCATCTCTCCATTCGATAGTCTCTGAATTACTGATCGCTATGCATATTAGGCACAAGACAAAATTCTGAAATTAAAAAAAATATACATATATCAAAACTTTATCAATCAGTTTTGATTAAAATTGTAATAAATCCGTTATTATGCATTTTTGTCCGAGGTACCCCTAGGGGTACATGTACCCCACGTGGAGAACCGCTGCTTTACAGCAATTCAGCATCGCTTATCCGAGATCCTTTTAATCGTACGCTAAGGAATGGGATTTTAATCAGACGGTACCCATTAACTTCTACACAGACCGTTTGTCAACGATTTAGACTACATTTTCAATCTTTAAAAAAAGTTATGATGGAGTCCGCTTTCTTAAAGTGCTTTCAGAAATGTGCCTTTGTCAAAGCGTATTCAGTAGATTAAACAGAAATTTCCTGAGAATGGTTTAGAGAATCCATATCCTTGAGTACGGATTCGACTTCTTTTGCTATGTACCAGATTACCGTGTCCATCGCGTAATACAGTGGTATCTAAACAAGCCAAACTGGGTTATGATGCTTTCGGATAATGGACAGTAACCGCCGCTACAAGTATTCTTGAACGTACACATCAACTGTTATTGTATCGATCGCTGCAAATGGATTTGAGAACATTCCACACTTACAAATTGCTTACAAAATCATTGCTTTTTTACAGAATTTTCCTAAACAAACTTTTTTTATCAACATCGTCAACACATTACCAGCAACACTATCATGTTGAACTGGTCCCGTGGAAGCGTCTTATAATCGAATTTAACTCATGGTTGATCATCATCCTCACCTTGCATAACGATCTTTCACAAAACAACACAACACAAAAGATTATCGTATAACTTATGGGCCCAGGTTCTGACATATGAGGCATTTTATTGACTTCTTGTTTCTTCTTCTGCTTCCTCGAAGTCCGTAGTTTATTTTGTGTCTTGTTCGGCCGACTTTATTCTTTGATGTTTTCAGCTTCTTCCAAATCTTGAACAGACGAACCATTTTCAAGGGAAAAGATTGAACAATTTTCCAATCGAGCAAATAGCTCATAGAGACCGATTTACGTTCAGATTTTTTTATGTCCTGAAATGAAAACTCCTCACCATACTTCCGAATCGCATTGCAAACTGCTCCGATGCTCTTATCTTCTATTTTCGCCATCTGACTGATAAATGTTGGAAATGGTGCACCATTCGTGCAAGGTATGTTTGCGCTTTTCAAGAAAAAAGCTTTGCATTTCCATAAAAACTTCACCAAATGGCACTTTTGAATCGATAGAGCGACATATTATAAGGTAAACAATGATGTTCGGTAATTACCTGTCATTTAAATTTCATGAAAAAATAGGAGCGCATCAAAATCGTGCTTATACTTACTGGGACACCCTATATGTGAATAAGTAGGTACAACTAGTGTAACAAAATTTCTGATTAGTGTTGTAACACATATTTAGCATAGAAACTTTGATTTGTATTCAATATGTAACTCTTTTTGTATAACCTCATAATTATTCAAAAAAAAAACGAGATGCGAATTTGCTTTGATTTATTATTAAATGCAAAAAAAGAAAAATACTTTTACTTAGTAAAGTATATGAAAACTACTTAAAGTCCTTATTGAATTCCTTCGTTTGCCGGTGAAACAATAGCCGTTGATGTTGTTTATCAGATTATGAATATTTAACCCTTTCAGGACGACTTTTTTCACATTGATTCAACGTACAGATTTAGGGTTTTCCGCTCGATCCTGCCAAAACTAGTATAGAACTAAAAAGGTGTTAAAATATTTTTTTCGGATGTCCTAGGCCGTCCAAATTGTTCTAGAGCACATATCCTCGAATGCATCAGAAAATATGTCTAGAAATAAAATGTCCAAAGTCGATAATATGTCCAAAAATATGTATGTGATCATAAGACATGAAATTATCGAGTTTTGAACTAACGTTACCTATTTTAGGATTTTCAAAACGATTTGGAGTTCAGAACCTACCCAATGAACCAAGCCCTGAACGATGTATCCGTCCATCGATTAACATCCCAGCAGCTTCATTGAGCGCTGATAGGATTTCACTCATTACTTTTACAAGCTACTACAGGCCTTTTTGGTTCTCCAAAACGTCCTGGAGTTCAAAACATGCGTTCAACCCGATCAACCAAGTCCTGAACGATGTATCCGTGCATTGCTAAACATCCCAGCAGGTCCATTGAGCCGAAAGAGTTTCACTCATTATGTTTACTAGCTACTACAGACCTTTTAGGTTCTCCAAAACGCCCGGGAGTTCCAAAGATGCGATCTACTCATTCAATCAATTCCTAAATATGCAACGCTAAACATCCCATCCCATTTAGTCGATAGAATTTCACGTATCATGGTTATTAGGTACTAAAGACCTTTCTAGTTGTCCAAAATGCCTGGGGGTTCAAAAGATGCAATCTACCCGATCAATCAAGTCCAGAATGATTTAAACGAGCATCGCTAAACAACCCAGCAAGTCAATTGAGCCGATAGGATTTCACTCAACACTTTGACTAGCTACTATAGGCCTTCATAGTTCTTCAAACCGACATGGAGTTCAGAACGTGCGATCTACTCGGTCAACCAAGCCCTGAACTGCCGTTCTACGCATAATTGTCCCATGTTACCTTTGATGAAAAAACTCAAACTCGAGTCAATTTGTCCCACTGAAAAAATGAAGTTGTTATTTGATGATAATTGAGACTGAAAACCGTTTAAATAAGTAGGGATTCGTTGTATGTCTTGGAAAAGTGTTGACTACGCTTATAACTTCCCAAAAATATTTGTTAAATTTCCGGATCCATCGATTCTAAAATTAATGGGACAAATTGGCTATTTGACTCGAATTTGGATTTTTTCATTAAAGATAACATGGGACAATTATGCGTAGAACGGCAGTGAACGATGTATCTACTTAGCGCAAAACATCACAGCAGGTTCATTGAGGCGATACGATTCATTATTTTCACTAGCTACTTTAGGACCTCCATGATTCGATGTTCTTCGACTCGATGTCGACTAACTAAAATTGCCATACTAAAATTATTTTCTCGGTTACTCTGATGGTTCTTTCGAGCAATTTTCCAAGGAACTTATGTTCCACATATCAATGTATGCTTGAGTCAATAGTCCTTTCATTAACGACTCATAGAGGATAGGTTGTCGTATAGACCCTTTTAAGAGATCGGATCATGTGATCTATCCAATGTAACAACCTATGAATGATGTGTGATATGATATCCCAGTAGGTGCAGTGAGTTGATATGACTTCAATCATTATTCATAAAAGCTACTATAGACCTTTTAGGTTCAACAAAACGTCCTGGAAACCGTAACGATTGAGCTACAGTCAAACCACCACGAGTCGATATCGAAGGGATCATCATCGACTCATGGAAATATCGAGATGTGGAAGAGAAAATACTTGGACAGCTATTTGAAGGGATCATCACAGTAATTCAGAAAATATTTTTTTTAATATAGCATAATTTGCTTCCATGAGTCGATATCGAGTCATAGAACATCGAATCATGGAGGTTTGACCGTAATTGATCATCCAAGTCCGTGTACGCGGAACAAATCGCAGGCTAACCTGATGGTCATTGTGCATCTTGACTCAAGATTGTTTTGGAGCACCTTGGACATTGGATCTCATGTTCATGGAAATTAGGATCACATGCTTATTACACCGGATTGGGTAAATACCGATAAAAACAGGGTGACCAGCGAATCGGGAGAACCGGAAGAAAGTCGGGAATAGAAAATCACCGGGAAAATATCGAGAATTTATGAATTTATGAAGGATTTTCTGAAGAAGAACCTGAGGGAGTTTTCGAACAGAATTTCTGTGAGCATTACTGAACAAATTTCCGAAAAAAATCTCAAAGGCATTTACGATGAAATTCCTGAAAAATGCCTTTATTTCTCCAATTCCTTTGGATGCTTCTCCGGAGTTTATCACAATTGGAAGAAAATATTTTTTTAGAATAATTTTGGTGTTTATATCACAATTCTAGGAAATATTCAATTTGATGAGTCATGTGCATCCCTAGTGGAATTTAGTATGGAAAACTTAATCGTGTTGTTTTCCTGCTATATCGCAAACGAGTTTGCTCACCCATGGAGAATAAATGAATGAGATTTTAATATGAATTAACCAGCACTAAATATGCAAAACCAGAAACCACTCTTCTGTATTCTGCAGTATTTTATAAAAATAATTTATTAAAGTGCTATTTTGCAGTACAATGAATTGACCTTTCCTGTCAAAAATTGTATCTCGTGTTATTGTCTCAGTCAATTCTTTGGCTTAAAGCCTGTCCGATTTTTTTAAATTTTCAGAAACCACTGAGAAGATCAATTTACACGACAGTTGAATCTCTCCCCTTTATGTCATTCTTTCAGCGGGGTTTCCTTTTTGTCCAAAGAGAAAAATGGCTACAAATCAGTTGGACATTGTCTCAGTGTCCGAAATTTAACGTGGACAGGCTTTATTTAAGGTCAACTTTCCCAAAGAACCAATACTTATCAAAGCCACTAACTATTTTTAAAATCGAAAACAAAAACCAAAAAAAGGCTGCACATGTGAATCGGCCTGGAAAATTCGAATAATGTCCGTTCAAAATCGGGCCAATCTTAAAAAAAACAGGACTTTTTCGATTTTTGTTAGAGGTGTCAAAATATGCGTTCTTTGGGAAAGTTGACCTTAAATAAATCAAAGAATCGATCGAGCGAATAAACAATTTTGACGGGAAGGGTCAATTGTTTCTAATAAAAAGATTCGCTTAAAATAAACTACTTCTGGTACTGTAGGTAGGAAGGGAGGAAATGTATAGACCGGTCATCGGATCGGATAGTCTGCACACCGTATCGAAAGACAACGGCCAACGATGCATAAACTTCGCAGCCTCCCGCGGAATGGTAGTCCGAAGCACCTTCTTCCCCCGCAAAAATATCCACAAGGCCACATGGAGATCACCTAATCAAGAAACGGAAAACCAAATCGACCACGTTCTAATCGACGGTAAATTCTTTTCCGACATCACGAATGTCCGCACTTACCACAGTGCGACTATTGAATCCGACCTCTACCTCGTTGCAGTATGCCTGCGCTCAAAACTCTCGACGGTGTACAACACGCGTAGAAGTCGGACGCCACGGCTTAATATTGGGAGGCTACGAGACGGTAGACTAGCCCAAGGATACGTGCAGCAGCTGGAAGTGGCACTCAGAACGGAAGAGCAGCTAGACGCAGCGTCTCTTGAAGATGGCTGGAGAGATATTCGATCCGCCATTGGTACCACTGCAACCGCTGCACTTAGCACGGTGCCGCCGGATCATAGAAACGACTGGTATGACGGCGAATGTGAGCAGTTAGTTGAGGAGAAGAATGTAGCATGGGCGAGAATGCTGAAACACCGCACGAAGGCGAACGAGGCACGATACAAACGGGCGCGGAACAGACAAAACTCGATTTTTCGGAGGAAAAAGCGCCAGTAGGAAGTTTGAGACCGTGAAGAGACGGAGCAACTGTACTGCGCTAATAACGCACGAAAGTTCTATGAGAAGTCAAACCGCTCACGTTAGGGCCACGTGCCACAGCCCGTAAGGACATAAACGGGAACCTTCTTACAAACGAGCGTGAGGTGATCAAAAGGTGGCGGCAGCACTACGAAGAGCACCTGAATGGCGATGTGGCAGCCAACTGTGGCGGTATGGTAATGAACCTGGGAGCACGCGCAGGACATATGACTTCTGGCTCCGAATCTCCAGGAAATCCAGGAAGAGATCGGCCGGCTGAAAAACAACAAAGCCCTTGGAGTTGACCAACTACCAGGAGAGCTGTTTAAACACGGTGATTGGGCACTGGCTAGAGCGTTGCACTGGGTTATTACCAACGTTTGGGAGGATGGGGTTCTGCCGCAGGAGTGGATGGAAGGTGTCGTGTGTCGCATCTACAAAAAGGATGATTGTAGCAACTACCGCGCAATCACATTGCTGAACGCCGCCTACAAGGTACTCTCCCAAATTGTATGCCGCCGACTAACACGAATTGCCAAAGAGTTCGTGGGGCAGTAGTACCACGCGGGATTTATGAGTGAACGCTCTAACACAGACCAGGTGTTCGCCGTACGTCAGGTATTGCAGAAATGCCGCGAATACAAAACTGATACGGTTGATCAAGGCGACGATGGATCGGGTGATGTGCGTAGTTCGAGTTTCAAGGGCATACTCGAGTTCCTTCGAAACGCACAGAGTGTTACGGCAAGATGATGATCTTTCATGTCTGCTATTCAACATCGCTTTGGAGGGAGTAATATTATAAAAATAAGGGCAGGGATTGAGACGAGTGGTACGATTTTCACGAAGTCCGTCCAGTTATTTGATTTCGCCGACGACATTGATATCATGGCACGTAACTTTGAGAGGATGGAGGAAGCCTACATCAGACTGAAAAGTGAAGCTACATGGACTAGTCATCAACACGTTGAAGACGAAGTACATGATAGGAAAAGGATCAAGAGAGATCAATGTAAGCCACCCACCACGAGTTTCTATCGGTGGTGACGAAATCGAGGTGGTTTGAAGAATTCGTGTACTTGGGCTCACTGGTGACCGCCGATAACGATACCAGAAGAGAAATTCGGAGACGCATTATGGCTGTACTTTGGACTCCGCAAAACGCTCCGATCGAGTAGAGTTCGTCACCTTACCAAACTGACTATCTACAAAATGCTTATTAGACCGGTAGTTCTCTACGGACACGAGATCTGGACGATGCTCGTGGAGGACCAACGCGCACTGGGAGTTTTCGGAAGGAAAGTGCTGCGTACCATCTGTGGTGGGGTGCAGATGGCGGACGGTACGTGGAGGAGACGAATGAACCACGAGTTGCATCAGCTTTTGGGAGAACCATCCATCGTTCACACCGCTAAAATCGGAAGACTGCTGTGGGCCGAGCACGTATCGGTCAGGTGGAGGACGATTTGCGGACCCTCCGCAGACTGCGTGGTTGGCGAAGTGCAGCCATGGAGCCGAATGGAGAAGACTTTTATGAGATGATAATGTTTTTTCATACTATGTTTAGCTGTACAAGTTCAAATACAATTTCATCATTTCGCTTCAGTGCTTTGTTTGCAAAGTCTTTTCTAACACCAAATTACTTCGACTTATCTTTAAAACTTGTGAATTTTAGATTTCTGTCCCTTTTTTCTTAGTTGTGGATCTTTACGCTTTGGACGAAGTCTTATTTCGGCCGGAGATACGGGTTTAACATCAAAACTTGGAGATTCACATGCGTACTCTTGCCCCACCCGTTCCTGCGTACTTTTACCCCACAGTCCCAAAATTTATTCAAGTAATGGTTTTGACTTCTTGGAAACCCAACCAGATTGGTGTTCTGCACCATAAAGTACTCTATACAATAGGTTATCGAAATGGTATAATGTTCACCTGATTGAACGTATATATGGTAATGAAATACTAGTTGCGGAAACACAATTATTTTTAGCAAATTGACCAAAAAAATATCTAACTCCATATCTCCCTTGTTGTTTATTCAAATCGTTCACAATTACACATGATAATAGTTGGCCGGAATACCTGTCAAACTGATGCAGTGCTGCTAGTTTATCTTGTTTTATTACTTCAAAAAATCGAAAACGTACTCTTACCCCACGCGCACTCTTGCCCCACTCTACTCTATGGGTGAATATTTTCATCGGCGGTAATGTGAAATCAATCGGTGTCGCCTACTTATCACCAGAGATTTCTTACGACGTATCCTCCATTGAGAAACATGTCGAACCTGCCACGAACATAGCAAATTCCCTGAAGTCTGGTGATAGCCATATTCTCCTAGGAGACTTTAACAAAACGGACATCCACTGGGTACACTCTTCGTCTGGCTACTATTATGCTGATCCATCAAGTTCCAGATTGAACCAAGCAAGCTGTTGTCTTTTGGACTGCTTCGCCTTTCTAAACATGAAACAGATGAACAACGTAATGAACCATTGCAACCGAATGTTGGACCTAGTCTTCGTGAATTCGGAGATAGTATCGAATTGCTCGGTCGTTTCTGCACTAGATCCTCTTCTGGAACTAGATCCATTTCACCCAGCCCTCGTTATGTCGCTCACCTGCAACCTCCTTGTCCAACTCGAAGAGGTCGAAAGTCATAAAGAATTTGACTTCCGTAGGACTAATTTTGAATCGCTGAATAACTCTATCGCACTAATGGATTGGACCTCATTATCGGCTGCACCTGACGTCGACAGCGCAGTGAATTTCTTCAGTTGTTTTACTCTCATGTTCATAATCCTCTGCCTCGAAGGAAGCCACCATGGTCGAATAGCCATCTGCGCAATTTAAAACGACGCAGATCCAAAGCATTGCGAAATTACACAAACTTAAGAAATCTGGAATCGAAGCGTATTTTCAACTTAGCAAGCAACAGGTACCGAATATACAATCGACTTCTGTATACCCGCTACTCCAGGAGAACTGAGGCAAACCTCAAACGGTACCCGAAGCAGTTTTGGTCGTTCATGAATTCCAAAAGAAAGGAAGTTGGTTTACCTAAAACAGTGTTCTTGAATCATAAAGTAGCAGATACATGCGACGGAATCTGTAAACTATTCGGTAAACATTTTTCGGGAGTTTTCGAAAACGAATCACTGTTCGCTGATCAAATCGATGAAGCTTTGCTTGATGTCCCTCGTGATGTTTTTAACTTAAGCAGATGCATTTTTTTTCAAGATGATGTTCTTAACGCTCTCAACAAATTGAAATCTTCGGCAGCCCCTGGTCCTGACGGTATACCATCAATAGTGTTAAAAAATGCGCGATGGCACTTTGTACTCCACTCACCATCATATGGAAGACAAAATGGAAGGAGTCCCATATGTTTCATGTATTCAAAAAAAGGAGATAAACGAAACGTGAATAACTACAGAGGTATTACTTCACTCTGTGCTGGATCTAAGTTGCTTAAAATTCTCGTTGGAGAAGTCCTGTTCTGTGCATCGAACTCATACATCTCTCCGGATCAGCATGGCTTTTTTCCTGGCCGTTCGATACCAACCTTGTGCAGCTTACGTCTCACTGTCTGATAAATATCGAAGAGGGTAATCAAGTGGACACAGTTTACACTGATCTGAAAGCTGCATTTGATCGAGTTGATCATGTTATCCTGTTATCTAAATTCGATCGTCTGGGAGCTCCATCAAGCTTAACACGTTGGCTTGACTCGTATCTGACTAAACGTCGTTTATCTGTTCAAATTGGCGTAGCACAATCGGAGTACTTTACTAACCGCTCAGAGGTACCCCAAGGGGGGCAGCAGGGACAGCAGGGACAGCATGGACCATGTCCAAGGGCTTGACGACCCCTTCCCAGCTGTCTGCGAGTCAGGGAGAACTGCCTAGGGCGTGGTGGGATTTAGCAGTGGGCTCTGCTAAAATCCCTCCCAAAAAACCACAAGTGCCCGTAATCAGACTCTATCAAAGCGACTGTGTGCCGCTTCAAAAGCACAAGCCCAGGGAGTGCCAATTGGCATGGGGAGTGTCCCTACTTCGGTAGGGTAGCGCGTGAGCTGCTTCGGCAGGGAGTGAGTGATCTGGTTGTGCTGAGGCAGGAGTGTCATAGCGTGTCGCCGCTATTGTCACCTCGAAGCGCAGCAGAAGTCTGAGTATGGACTGCACATGCTGAGGTAGGAGTCGAGGTACCCATCGACACCTCGAGGCATTGCAGTGGAGTGTTAGAGTGAGCACCCGAAAAAGGGTCACATGGAGCGAATGGTCTTTGGAGAAGCTGCTTCGGCGGCAGGGTAGCAGTGGGTTGTACCCACACACCTACAGTTGTGCACATGTGGTGCATGGGGAGTGTCCCTGCTTCGGCAGTGGTGTGATTGATCTGCTCGTGCTGAGGCAGGAGTGTCGTAGCGTAATATCTGTAGGCCCAGGCAGTTACCGCTATTGACACCTCGAGGCATGGCAGCGGAGCGCCCGGGAGAGCATCCAAGTAAGACTCAAATGGAGTGAATGGTGTGCGAGCACCCAAGTCAGTCTCGCATGGGACGAGTGCCTGTGTGAGCGATAATGAGCGAGTACGCTTAGTACTGCCATCCCCCCAGAAGTAGTACTGCGAGGTAGTTCCTGGGGGAAACGATGGTGGAGCCCAAGGGAGTTTAGTCGGTATTACCGGTATGGTCGAGTCCGACACTCCAGTACACTTCCGTGTGGTAGTTTGGCAACTACAATGCACGTGTACTGGGTTAGTGTGTAAATGCATTCTCCCTTGTAAAAAAAAAAAAAAAAAGAGGTACCCCAAGGTAGTAACCTTGGACCGTAACTATTTTCAATATTTATCAACGATGTATGCTGCTTACTTCCTGCTGGATTTCGCATTGCTTATGCAGATGATCTAAAAAAAATTATTGTCGTTCGTTAAATGGAAGATTGTTTTGAGCTGCATCACATGATTGATCTGTTTCAGAATTGGTGTCTAAGAAACCGCATGACCATAAGCGCTCAAAAATGTTCAGTTATATCGTTCAACCGGAAAAAATCCCTATTTTATGGGATTACGAAAGTGGGCTTTTTATTATGCAGGTCAATGTATGCCCTCGTATGAAACGCGTTGCAGTCTCCTTGCTATGAAATCATTACGAGATCGACGAACATCCAGTAGAGCACTTTTTGCTGGAAAACTATTGTTAGCTGTGGTTGATGCTCCGTATATCCTAGAAAAACTGAACTTTAACGCTCCATCAGTTACTCTACGACCGAGAGATCCATTGCGAACTGATTTTCGGAGAACATACTATGGACTCAACGTACCCATTACTGCGATAACCAAAGAGTCCAACAAAGTGTACCTGCTTTTTGACTACAACATCTCTGCATCTGTTTTCAAAAACCGACTTAAACAGCTGCATCTTCAACCTGACTCAATCCACGTCTGAAACAGCAACAGTAAGGTGAGTTTCTGTCCATCACTTTTCAATTGTCAGAGTTTTGCTACTTCGTCTTTTTTTTCTCTCTCGGTCTAAACATCTCCGTTCAATTCACTCGAACGAAAAGAAATTTGACTTGTTTTTTTTGACATGTTCATCTTTTTGACCCTTCCTTCGGAAGTGTCTATAATTTCACTTTGTATGCGTTACGCAGGTGTGTTACGTATTAATCTATCAAGAAATCTCGTTAATTATTAAATAAAATGTATGGTATTTAAAACAAATTCACTTTGACATTGAAAATATAATTATAACAAATGATATGATATGGAATTATGCCTATTTTTCTGATTTGTTTCAAAGAAACAAATGATTTTTATTGAGGAACATATAGAAGCATGTACAAAAAAATCTTCTCAGAAAGGCAAAACGTAAAAATTGAAAGGGATTTCAAAAATTTCTTCAGTAGAAGCTAGATAGCAAATGTGAGCATGTTTTGAGACACTAATAGATCACTTGTATGCATGTATGTGTGCGTATGTGTGCAAATTCTGAAATTTACTACCATAAAAATCTCGCTCATTTTTAAGGTATTGAACAAGTTTAGTTTTACCAAATTAGGCATCCATAAGGTGAAATATATGTTATTATTGAACGCTATTGAGTTTCGCTCAATGACTGATTTAGTTAGTTCTGGATTAATTAATATCGAGGTCTCTGGAAATTACGAGTACAATATATGCAACCAGCGTTACGATAGTTGCTAACCATGTCACAATTCGCTTTGACGAAGCTGGGCTGTTGCCATCTAGCGGTGACGGATGTGTGTGTGTGAAATCACTGTATTTTAACATGGTGAAGTATAGGAAGTATATTTTCAAATGCTTCTAAAATGTTATTAACAGTGGTATATTGAAAACTTTTAAATAAGTAGGATTAGAAATTTGAAAAACTACATGTTAGACTATTTATCTACATATGTTTTTTTAATCAAAATAATTCAATTCTCGTGTTGCTTATTTAAAAGAAAATTAAATTTCTAACCCGAAAAAACGAACTATGTTCAGCTAAAATGTATTTTAACGTTTTAATAAGCATTTTAAAATTGATGTCCTATAACCCTTGCCGGGTGAAATAGAAACGCATCATCCGGCCCCCATTTTGTTTTCTCGCTTTCGTCAGGGCCAACAGTTATTCAATCCGACGAGCGCCTTATAGATAGGCAGCATGAAGTACAGTACGTTATCATTCGTTAAGTTGTCACTCAACCCAAGACATCCGCCTTTGGGTAGGCAATTATTTTGTCACTTTCACGGTAAATCACCGTGGGAAGCTGAGTAGTTTTATCTCGTTTTAAATACTGGAGTCTGGAAAAAAATTCCTTATAACTAAGGAAGGGTCAAAATCTCACTGTAGGTGGATTAATCTGGGTTTTAAAAGACAGGGACACCGTCTTCGACCAGAGGTCGTACAGACTGAATACTTAACACCTAGCATGAGACAACGGACAGGACACATAACACCCAGTGGACCAGTGGAGAATTTTTCAATCACGAAAAGTTTCCTCCTTACCGCGGCGGGAATCGAACCCACACTCCATAGCACATGCGTCTAGACGATTGACGTGCCACGAAGCCCACATTGTTAAGTCAATTTAATTCAACTGAGTTGTTCAATTCACCAGCCCTATCGAAACGTTGCATAAGGATTCTAGTCCTCTGGGTTTCGAAATAGTTAACACATTTCAAGTTATTGTTCGTCAATATTATCATTTACCAAATTTTGATCTACGTGTGACAAATGCCATCTAAATAACCTACTAAGAACCTTGTATCGATGTTAGTTCGAGTGTGTTCGGAGTCGTCAACTGTTCTTATCACTCGATCCAAAATCATGCTATTGCAGGCCTCGAAACCCTTCAATTGACTGGGATATAGCCATCAACTATTTTGGCTGAATTTGAAAGTCAGTTCTGCTTGAACATATATCTGTTTACTAGTTTTATCAATTGATAAAATAATGTATCTTGATATGAAACCACAGATAGAAAAATCTACTGAAATTTACGCTGAAGGTCATGCACATAAATGGAACGCCATTATTAGCGTAAATTCACACGGGATATATCCTAAGCGTATACAATATTTGACGTGAATCGTCAATATTGCATGCAAGTTGTAAGCAATCTTGTTAGGAAGAGGACAATTTCAACGTAGAATAGCGTAAACATCCGCATGTCATGTTTTATGCGCTGTTTATTTTTCATTATTTTTTTCTGTGCGTCATGTACTTTATTTTCAGTGAAATTTGAATCTGTGAACTTGGACATCAAAACACTATCTAGTGGGAAAGCCTGGATACTATGCTATTAGGAATGCAAAGATCCATTTATTTATAAACTATGAAATTATTTTTGATTCACCAGTTAAAACAACATGCAACATAATTTTTTTTATACCGATCAAACATTGATAGATTTAAAGCAACAGTATTGAAATTTTGCATTGAAATGTGTTTTTACGTGATAAGGCACTTATTTTTGCTTGTCGCGGTTTTGTTTTTGTAGTCGCGGATTTCATTTTGTTAATCGCGGATTTCGCGGATTGGAATTTGGTCAGTTTGTAACAGCCCTGCACTCGTAATACATATTACTAGGTGTTTGTCCCCTATCCTTGCTTTTCTCACGTAGGATCACTATCCATTGAATTGGCTGAGTTTATATAACTCTAAATTTATGCATGAATGATCAATCTTATTTAGGTAGCAAAACACTGATTCGTTGCAACGATTCGAATTCAGTGATAATCTACAGAATTTGTTCTGCGCAGCAGTGCTGAATTCCAAGCAAAGCCAATAAACCGAATAGCTCTGCATTTATTCTTCCTAATTTCTTCCTCTTTTGGTTCTGGTATTTTGATAGTAGCTTAATGTTATTCATCGCAAACCAGTTTAGAAAGAAAACCCCCTAAACGCCTAAAAGTGGAGCCAAAAATCACCCAATATCAACGCTCTCAAGGATCACCAGCTAATCTATTTGAAAGAGTCGTCGCCTCCACCGGACAATAACAATCCTCCCGAGGGCTATGCAAATATGACTAATCTTTTTTCCGCTTCTTCTAAGCCATGACAATTAATAGAACTTGATTCGCGACGTTAAGGCCAGGTTATTAACTGCTTCGGAAATCTAAGGGTTTATGGTCTCCCATCCCATTATAGTTCTTTGGTCGAATGGATCAATTCATAAGCCCTATCGTCACGTGTTGAAATCTTGTTTGGATGCCAACTCAACACATAACGAAACTCACCATCAAAAATTTATTTAAAAAAATATTTGAGTGTAATAATTGCCCAGATGCATTTTAGGTTGATCACAAATATTAAATAAACGGTCAATCAATTTGTTGCACCAATAATTTAGCGAAATATCGGCACGATCTGCTTATGTCAATAATCATTTAAATAACCACCCAGGAGAGCAAATATTGCTGACAGCAGCCGAATATTTGGAACTCTCCGTTCGTCGAACATACATTATCTATCTTTCTAACTCATCCTTGGTAATTGATCAACCGGCCCAAGCTCAAGCTCAAGGAAATCGATTGTGATTTATGCTAATTTATGATTGTACGGTACGGGGGATCTCCGAACATATAAAACGGGCTCCAGTTGGAAATGCATCCAGTTGGACCGCCAGATTTGAATTTTGCCATACGAAACCGGCAGCAGCATCTTTTCGCGCGCTGATAACGACATTGGAAATAATGACGCTGATGGAGACACGATGATGGTAGGGATCGATTCGTTTGGCAGAATAGAAAGGTTCACGTGCTGGCGGAGGAGTCGATCAGGTCTAAACCGGTTTGGTTAGAAACAAAAAATGAACGAAAATACATGGCAAATTCGTTGGAAAATATTTCGCCAGGGCGAATAAATAAACATGACTTGACTTTTTTGGAGCAGTTTCATAGCTTCTAGATGCTAATATTATCTAGCAATTAAAATGCAAATATTGGAAGCATATTTTTTTGTTCGCATTTGAGATGGAACTTTTTGATTCTTATTAGATTAATAAAATATGGGATCGCTTATATTCAGAAATAAATTAGAAGATATTTCGTATTAGAATCGTTGATCAGCACGTTTCACAAATTTAAACTTCTACAATTGCTCATTTCTTCATTCTATTTATATTCGCAATTTGCTCGCTAAGATTTCATTTTTTGAGGTTCAAATGCGAGTCCCTTGGTCCTGTTTTTTTCCATTTTCTCGGCAGGTCATCGAACGTGTAGTGTTCCCCAAACTTGTTGACCATGGATATCACAGTCGCGGGGTTGATTACGAAACGCTTGGCCAAATTATTCATCGTGACATTTTTCATATGGAGGCATGTGGTCAAAACTCGTATTTTGATATCTCTTTTAATTCGCGACGACACAACGGAAACAACAAATTTAACAAGTTCTGATTTGAACTTTGACAGATAAACATGTCAAATTGAGGTGAACACAAACCAGAACCTTTTTCTTCTTCTTATTGGCATTACATCCCCGCACTGGGACAGAGCCGCCTCGCAGCTTAGTGTTCATTAAGCACTTCCACAGTTATTAACTGCGAGGTTTCTAAGCCAAGTTACCATTTTTGCATTCGTATATCATGAGGCTAACACGATGATACTTTTATGCCCAGGGAAGTCGATACAATTTCCAATCCGAAAATTGCCTAGACCGGCACCGAGAATCGAACCCAGCCACCCTCAGCATGGTCTTGCTTTGTAGCCGCGCGTCTTACCGCACGGCTAAGGAGGGCCCATAACAAACCAGAACCAATCGGGAAAAGCGGCTTTTAACCACATGTTTAAATCCAGGGAACCTTCGTTACTATCATCGATTTTGCTTGCGTACCAACCCAATCCACACTGAACTGTGTTCAGAGTTCAAACTAAGAACACCAAGTCATGCTCTTGGCTCATGTTTTATCCAGGATGCATCTCTCCTTGGAATCATCCTTTAATGCGGCACGGAAGCCTCCTTTCAAGAGGCTCGGAAGCCTCCTTTCAAGAGGCTCGGAAGCCTCCTTTCAAGAGGCTCGGAAGCTTCAATTCAAGAGGCTCGGAAGCCTCCTTTCAAGAGGCTCGAAAGCCTCCTTTCAAGAGGCTCGAAAGCCTCCTTTCAAGAGCCTCGGAAGCCTTTTTTCAAGAGGCTCGGAAGCCTCCTTTTAAGAGGCTCGGAAGCCTCCGAGTGAACCAAACCGCGGGCTGTTATGGCAGCCTATAACCATGGAGCACCTGAACGACTTCGAATTGGCTGATGACGTTGCACTCCTCGCGCAACGGCGCTCTGATGTGCAGAGTAAGCTCAAGATCCTTGCCGAGCGCTCCTCCTCGGCAGGTTTAGTCATCAACGTCAACAAAACCAAACCGTTGGATGTAAACACGGTTACTCCTTCCAGTTTCATAGTAGCCGGGCAACCAGTGGAGAATGTTGAAAGCTCCCAATATCTTGGTAGCCAAATGGCGTCAGACGGCGGTACCAAGATCGACATAGGCGCACGGATAAGCAAGGGCTGCCTTTGCGAGTTTAAGAAATATCTGGAAAAATAGGCAGATAAGTGAACGCACCAAAATACGAATTTTCAATTCTAACGTGAAATCTGTGCTGTTATACGCTAGCGAAACATGGTGTGTATCAGTGGAGAACACTCAACGGCTGCAGGTGTTCATTAACAGATGCCTGCGGTATATAATTCGGGCCTGGTGGCCTCACAACTGGATCTCAAACAACGAGCTCCATCGTCGTTGTCATCAGAGGCCGATAGCAACAGAACTTTGGGATCGGAAGTGGGGCTGGGTCGGCCACACTCTACGTAGGGGCGGAAACGAAATCTGTAAACAAGCATCAGACTGGAACCCAGCGGGACATCGCAGCAGAGGCAGACCCAGAGGCTCATGGCGGCGAAGCCTCAATAAATAAATAAAAGAAGTCGACCGAAATCTAACCTGGCAACAGGTTAAAGCGATAGCCGGGCAACGCTCAGGATGGAGATCTTTCAAGTCGGTCCTTTGCACCACCGGAGGTGTACAGGATCCATAAATAAGTAAAAAGGAAGCCTCCTTTCAAGTGGCTCGGAAGCCTCCTTTCAAGAGGCTCGGAACCCATCTTTCAAGAGGCTCGGAAGCCTCCTTTCAAGAGGCTCGGAAGCCTCCTTTCAAGAGGCTCGGAAGCCTCCTTTCAAGAGGCTCGGAAGCCACCTTTCAAGAGGCTCGGAAGCCTCCTTTGATGAGGCTCGGAAGCCTCCTTTCAAGAGGCTCAGAAGCCTCCTTTAAAGAGGCTCGGAAGCCTCCTTTCAAAAGGCTCAGAAGCCTTCTTTCAAGAGTTTCAGAATTATTCTTTCAAGAGGCTTGGAAGCCTCCTTTCAAGAGGCTCGGAAGCCTCCTTTCAAGAGGCTCGGAAGCCTCCTTTAAAGAGGCTAGGAAGCTTCCTTTCAAGTGGCTCGGAAGCTTCCTTTCAAGTGGCTCTGAAGCCTCCTTCCAAGAGGCTCGGAAGCCTCCTTTCAAGAGGCTCGGAAGCCTCCTTTCAAGAGGCTCGGAAGCCTCCTTTAAAGAGGCTCGGAAGCCCCCTTTGAAGAGGCTAGGAAGCTTCCTTTCAAGTGGCTCGGAAGCCTCCTTTCGAGAGGTTCGAAAGCAACCTTTCAAGAGTGTAGTGCATAAATTAGTTGAGTTGCATATTGCCAACAGATGTGGCACAGCAACAATAATTCCCATCGTCAAGGTCTTGCAACGTGGGCAAGAACACCCAAGTGCAATAGCCCATGTTGCAACCGCCAACGATGCTCTTTTCCCAAGCTCAATATTCCCAGGCTAAATGATTCTCGAATTTCACCTATCGACGGGTTGTCAACTGCAATATAATTTTAACGCATATCGATGTTACCATGCGCCTCCTATTTACCGATTCTCTCATTCTCTCGATTTGTCTCTGTGAAACCAATTATGTAGTTTAGAATTAAGGCTCAATAGATTTCTTAGACTTGAATAAAATTCATTCGTATCGCAACCACGGAGTTGAGCACTTCGGATGACCTCTTCGATATCATACGTAGTACAAGAGGCTCGGAAGCCTCCTTTCAAGAGGCTCGGAAGCCTCCTTTCAAGAGGCTCGGAAGCCTCCTTTCAAGAGGCTCGGAAGCCTCCTTTCAAGAGGCTCAGAAGCCTCCTTTCAAGAGGCTCGGAAGCCTCCTTTCAAGAGGCTCGGAAGCCTCCTTTCAAGAGGCTCGGAAACCTCCTTTCAAGAGGCTCGGAAGCCTCCTTTCAAGAGGCCCGGAAGCCTCCTTTGATAAGGCTCTGGAAGCCTCCTTTTAAGAGGCTCGGAAGCCTCCTTTCAAGTGGCTCGGAAGCCTCCTTTCAAGAGGCTCGGAAGCCGCCTTTTAAGAGGCCAGGAAGCCTCCTCTCAAGAAGCTCGGAAGCCTCCTTTAAAGAGGCTAGGAAGCTTCCTTTCAAGTGGCTCGGAAGCTTCCCTTCAAGAGGCTCGGAAGCCTCCTTTCATAAGGCTCGGAAGCCTCCTTTCAAGAGGCTCTAAAGCCTCCTTTCAAGAGGCTCTAAAGCCTCCTTTCAAGAGGCTCTAAAGCCTCCTTTCAAGAGGCTCTAAAGCCTCCTTTCAAGAGGCTCGAAAGCCTCCTTTCAAGAGGCTCGAAAGCCTCCTTTCAAGAGGCTCGAAAGCCTCCTTTCAAGAGGCTCGAAAGCCTCCTTTCAAGAGGCCCGCAAGCCTCCTTTCAAGAGGCCTCAAGCCTCCTTTCAAGAGGCCTCAGCCTCCTTTCAAGAGGCTCGTCCGCCTCCTTTCAAGAGGCTCGGAAGCCTCCTTTCAAGAGGCTCGGAAGCCTCCTTTCAAGAGGCTCGGAAGCCTCCTTTCAAGAGGCTCGGAAGCCTCCTTTCATAAGGCTCGGAAGCCTCCTTTCATAAGGCTCGGAAGCCTCCTTTCAAGAGGCTCGGAAGCCTCCTTCAAAAAGGCTAGGAAGCTTCCTTTCAAGTGGCTCGGAAGCTTCCTTTCAAGTGGCTCGGAAGCTTCCTTTCCAGTGGCTCTGAAGCCTCCTTCCAAGGGGCTCGGAAGCCTCCTTTCAAGAGGCTCGGAAGCCTACTTTCAAGAAGCTCGGAAGCCTCCTTTCAAGAGGCTCGGAAGCCTCCTTTCAAGAGGCTCGGAAGCCTCCTTTCAAGAGGCTCGGAAGCCTCCTTTCAAGAGGCTCGGAAGCCTCCTTCAAAAAAGCTAGAAAGCTTCCTTTCAAGTGACCTCAGGCTTCCTTTCAAGTGGCTCAGGCTTCCTTTCAAGTGGCTCTGAAGCCTCCTTCCAAGAGGCTCAGGCCTCCTTTCAAGAAGCTCAGCCTACTTTCAAGAGGCTCAGAAGCCTCCTTTCAAGAGGCTCAGGCCTCCTTTCAAGAGGCTCAGGCCTCCTTTCAAGAGGCTCAGAAGCCTCCTTTGATGAGGCTCAGAAGCCTCCTTTCAAGAGGCGCAGGCCTCCTTTCAAGAGGCTCAGAAGCCTCCTTTCAAGAGGCTCAAGCCTCCTTTCAAGAGGCTCAGAAGCCTCCTTTCAAGAAGCCTCCTTTCAAGAAGCTCAGAAGCCTTCTTTAAAGAGGCTTGGAAGCTTCCTTTAAAGAGGCTAGGAAGCTTCCTTTCAAGTGGCTCGGAAGCCTCATTTCAAGAGGCTCTAAAGCCTCCTTTCAAGAGGCTCGAAAGCCTCCTTTCAAGAGGCTCGAAAGCCTCCTTTCAAGAGGCTCTGAAACCTCCTTTCAAGAGGCTCAGCCTCCTTTCAAGAGGCCTCTGCCTCCTTTCAAGAGGCTCGAAAGCCTCCTTTCAAGAGGCTCGAAAGCCTCCTTTCAAGAGGCTCGAAAGCCTCCTTTCAAGAGGCTCGGAAGCCTCTTTTCAAGAGGCTCGGGAGCCTCCTTTCAAGAGGCTCGGAAGCCTCCTTTCAAGAGGCTCGGAAGCCTCCTTTCAAGAGGCTCGGAAGCCTCCTTTCAAGAGGCTCGAAAGCCTCCTTTCAAGAGGCTCGGAAGCCTCCTTCAAAAAGGCTAGGAAGCTTCCTTTCAAGTGGCTCGGAAGCTTCCTTTCAAGTGGCTAGGAAGCTTCCTTTCAAGTGGCTCTGAAGCCTCCTTCCAAGAGGCTCGGAAGCCTCCTTCCAAGAGGCTCGGAAGCCTCCTTGAAAGAGGCTCGGAAGCCCCCTTTAAAGATGCTAGAAAGCTTCCTTTCAAGTGGCTCGGAATCTTCCTTTCAAGAGGCTCGGAAACTTCCTTTCAAGAGGCTCGGAAGCCTCCTTTCAAAAGGCTCGGAAGCCTCCTTTCAAGAGGCTCGGAAGCCTCCTTTCGGAATGGCTCAGAAGCCTCCTTTGAAGAGGCTAGGAAGCTTCCTTTCAATTGGCTCGGAAGCTTCCTTTCAAGAGGCTCGGAAGCTTGCTTTCATGAGGCTCGGAAGCCTCCTTTCAAGAGGCTCGGAAGCCTCCTTTCATGAGGCTCGGAAGCCTCCTTTCAAGGGCTCAGAAGCCTCCTTTCATAAGGTTCAGGCCTCCTTTCAAAAGGCTCGGAAGCCTCCTTTCAAGAGGCTCGGAAGCCGCCTTTTAAGAGGCCAGGAAGCCTCCTTTCGGAGTGGCTCGGAAGCCTCCTTTGAAGAGGCTAGGAAGCTTCCTTTCAAGTGGCTCGGAAGCTTCCTTTCAAGAGGCTCGGAAGCTTCCTTCCAAGAGGCTCGGAAGCCTCCTTTCAAGAGGCTCGGAAGCCTGCTTTCAAGAGGCTCGGAAGCCTCCTTTCAAGAGGCTCGGAAGTCTCCTTTCAAGAGGCCCGGAAGCCCCCTTTCAAGAGGCTAGGAAGCTTCTTTTCAAGTGGCTCGGAAGCCTCCTTTCAAGAGGCTCGGAAACATCCTTTCAAGAGGCTCGGAAACCTCCTTTTTAGAGGCTAGGAAGCTTCCTTTCAAGTGACTCGGAAGCTTCCTTTTAAGAGGATCGGAAATCTCATTTCAAGAGGCTCAGAAGCCTCCTTTCAAGAGGCTCAGAAGCCTCCTTTAAAGAGGCTCGGAAGCTTCCTTTCAAGTAGCTCGGAAGCTTCCTTTCAAGAGGCTCAGATGCCTGCTTTCAAGAGGCTCGGAAGCCTCCTTTCAAGAGGCTCGGAAGCCTCCTTTCAAGAGGCCCGGAAGCCCCTTTTCAAGAGGCTAGGAAGCTTCTTTTCAAGTGGCTCGGAAGCCTCCTTTCAAGAGGCTCGGAAACATCCTTTCAAGAGGCTCGGGAACCTCCTTTTAAGAGGCTAGGAAGCTTCCTTTCAAGTGACTCGGAAGCCTCCTTTCAAAAGGCTCGGAAGCCTCCTTTCAAGAGGCTCGGAAGCCTCCTTTCGGAATGGCTCAGAAGCCTCCTTTGAAGAGGCTAGGAAGCTTCCTTTCAAGTGGCTCGGAAGCTTCCTTTCAAGAGGCTCGGAAGCCTGCTTTCAAGAGGCTCGGAAGCCTCCTTTCAAGAGGCTCGGAAGCCTCCTTTCAAGAGGCTCGGAAGCCTCCTTTCAAGGGGCTCGGAAGCCTCCTTTCATAAGGTTCGGAGGCCTCCTTTCAAAAGGCTCGGAAGCCTCCTTTCAAGAGGCTCGGAAGCCGCCTTTTAAGAGGCCAGGAAGCCTCCTTTCGGAGTGGCTCGGAAGCCTCCTTTGAAGAGGCTAGGGAGCTTCCTTTCAAGTGGCTCGGAAGCTTCCTTTCAAGAGGCTCGGAAGCTTCCTTCCAAGAGGCTCGGAAGCCTCATTTCAAGAGGCTCCAAGCCTGCTTTCAAGAGGCTCAGAGCCTCCTTTCAAGAGGCTCAGTCTCCTTTCAAGAGGCCAGAAGCCCCTTTCAAGAGGCTAGGAAGCTTCTTTCAAGTGGCTCAGAAGCCTCCTTTCAAGAGGCTCAGAAACATCCTTTCAAGAGGCTGAGAAACCTCCTTTTAAGAGGCTAGGAAGCTTCCTTTCAAGTGACTCAGGCTTCCTTTCAAGAGGATCGGAAATCTTATTTCAAGAGGCTCAGAAGCCTCCTTTCAAGAGGCTCAGAAGCCTCCTTTAAAGAGGCTCAGGAAGCTTCCTTTCAAGTAGCTCAGGCTTCCTTTCAAGAGGCTCAAGCCTCCTTTCAAGGGGCTCAGAGCCCTAATTTCAAGAGGCTCAAAGCCTCCTTGCAAGAGGCTCGGAAGCCTCCTTTCATAAGGCTCGGAAGCTTCCTTTCAAGAGCCTCGAAAGCCTCCTTTCAAGAGGCTCGGAAGCCTCCTTTCAAGAGGCTCGGAAGCCTCCTTTCAAGAGGCTCGGAAGCCTCCTTTCAAGAGGCTCGGAAGCCTCCTTTCATAAGGCTCGTAAGCCTCCTTTCAAGAGGCTCGAAAGCCTCCTTTCAAGAGGCTCGGAAGCACCCTTAAACTGGCTAGGATGCTTTCTTTCAAGTGGCTCGGAAGCTTCCTTTCAAGTGGCTCTGAAGCCTCCTTCCAAGAGGCTCGGAAGCCTCCTTTCAAGAGGCTCGGAAGCCTTCTTTAAAGAGGCTCGGAAGTCTCCTTTCAGGAGGCTCGGAAGCCCCCTTTAAAGAGGCTCGGCTTCCTTTCAAGTGGCTCGGAAGCTTCCTTTCAAGAGGCTCGGAAGCCTCCTTTCAAGAGGCTCAGAAGCCTCCTTTCAAGAGGCTCGGAAGCCTCCTTTCAAGAGGCTTGGAGCCGCCTTTTAAAAGGTCAGGAAGCATCCTTTCAAGACGCTCAGAAGCCTCCTATCAAGAGGCTTGGAAGCTTCCTTTCGAGTGGCTCGGAAGCCTCCTTTCAAGAGGCTCGGAAGCCTCCTTTCAAGAGGCTCGGAAGCCTCCTTTCAAGAGGCTCGGAAGCCTCCTTTCAAGAGGCTCGGAAGCCTCCTTTCAAGAGGCTCGGAAGCCCACTTTCAAGAGGCTCGGAAGCTTCTTTTCAAGTGGCTCGGAAGCCTCCTTTCAAGAGGCTTGGAAACCTCCTTTTAAGAGGCTAGGAAGCTTCCTTTCAAGTGGCTCGGAAACTTCCTTTCAAGTGGCTCGGAAGCTTCCTTTCAAGAGGCTCGGAAACCTCCTTTCAAATGGCTCGGAAGCCTCCTTTCAAGAGGCTCGGAAGCATCCTTTCAAGAAGCTCGGAAAAGCCTCCTTTCTGGGAGCCTGCTTTCAAGAGGCTCGGAAGCCTTCTTTTAAGAGGCTCTTCCTTTCAAGGTCTAGGCAAAAAATGAGTTTTTTTTTTAAATAGACGTTGCAGTTGTCGTAGAGTGAAAAACCCATAAAGTAAAAATTAGACATGATTGTCGCAAAATTGCAGGCATGGTAGCCAAACTCTCCAAATAACGAATGTGGAGAACTTATGATAACGATAGGCGATAGACCTTACGACCCTTGACAAAGGCCAAAACCAATCGACCGAAACGTCGGGATTGTAAATAATAAATCGTTATTGAGTTTATGGACTGAGAAAGCCAAGTTAACAAAGTGATAATAATAGTAATAATAATAGTTTTGCTTTGAGTCCCTAGCACGTTGACGGAACAGACGCTGTTACTAACATTGATGAATAGACTCTCGATTAGATTTGCACCTTCGAATAGGTGCAAACCTTTTCTTCCCTTCAGCATATGACCAAAGATCCCACCGTAGTCGGTAACCAAATCATTCCTAAGGATGCTCGTACCACGGCCAGCACCACGGATAAAAGGGATAATAGTTTCTGGACAGAAACCTAAGCACCACTCGATGGAGTCTATTTGATTCCTCCAGGTACACAAAGTACTAACGATTCGCCATGACAAGCATGCCAAAGTATAGAACTTCGAAAATTTGCTGGCGAGGAAGATGATTTTTATATTCCTAGGAACATGTATTTTCATAATTGATAATAATGCATATATCGATAACGTTTTATGGGAAGTCTAATTCTGAAAATCACCGGACTTGAAAAATTGTATCCCAGGATATGGAAATTTCCACATTTCGACTGGATTTTTTTTCGGTTTCCTTGATGAACCAAACACCAAAAAGAAGCTGGGGTACATTCCTCTCGCAAACGGGGACTTTTCGGCACCGTTTCATTAACCCAGCAGTGAGCAACAGTCAGCATACAATTTCAGTGTGCTATCTTTGTTGTGCTATCTTTGTATATATTCTAGAAAGTCTCTTCACTCCTTCACCCGATGCCCCCAAAACTGTCCAAACCAGTTTCGATTCTATATTTTCCAACCTAAAACAGCAATACTTGACTGCAGCTAAAGTTACTCGCCCCCTGCGTCAGCCAACGCGCTGTCTCTAATGAACCTGTGTATTAATTATATGCAAATCCAGAACCCACGACCGACGCGCATCTTCTGCCTTCGAAAGTATGCGAAACGCTAGAATTTCGGCTCCAATTGACCGGATCCCTAACCTTTGGTATTTCGGTTTTCTTCGGGACTTGTGTTGTTATGTGTTTCCTTTTTTTCCCGAATCAGGTTCTTTATTAATAAGCACAGGCGATTACCGATAGACGCGATGTATTAGACAAACAAACGCCCATCCGGAAGGTTCTCGACCTTAGAATCTGGATTAAATTTGGTTGTTTTCTTTCCCAGCAGTGGCCCGGTCGATGAGTTGGGACCGGTTTGTTGATTTTTTCATGTGATAAATCATGAAAGATGAACCCCGTCCGATGCAAAATGGTGATATTTTATGGGTAAAGTTTATCAGAGGTCATAAAGCACCTGGCGAGTTAATGTATGCAATTCGATATAAAATAAGACATTAGCGTCCGTCTAAAAGTTGCCTAGTCTAATAAGCAGCTGAATTGTATTTCCGCGTATAGAACTATTCATGATTAGGCTTAGTTGGCCGTTGGACTTAATTACATTATCATTTCCAATCTTCCGAAGCAAAAAAAACCGGTCAGTGTGTCGATAAATGGATGAGACAAACAAAACCCTTTGCTCATTTGGATGGCATCGGAATCGATGCGACCTCCCTCAAGGTAGGTTTGTTTGCCTCTTTTGTTTGATTTCATAAATAAGGGATTTCTATCAGACATAATCGAACCAAGCGGAACCGCCAACAAAACCAGCGACGTGACGCGCCGATGGAGGCGCGTGGCTGCTGTTGAAGTGGAGCAGCTGAGTACATATTTGTTTTCGCAAACACACAGAGGCGAACAAACACCTCTGCTCTGTGGCTCTGGTTGACCAGACTGGATATCAAATATTCCGACGAGTCGTTGTTGATCGGTGGTTTTATTCAACAGAGTTTTTCATTGCCAAAAAATCCAGACAAACCGAGGTTGCTCCCGAAATGAATCCAACGTTCGATGTCAGTGTCATATGCATCCGTCAAATTGAAGTGGTGTGTTCCATAAAAAGGGAAAAACGATGCAAGCATACGGAGAGCTGGATGCAAAATATGGCAGGTTGGAGTTATTGGAAATTGATTCGTTCTTCATTACGTAAAAAAGCTTCTCTACTGATGTGACTGATGTCACGCCAGTGTGATTTGCTTGTGACTTGCATCTGGATCAGTTTTGTCGGTTTTTTGGCGAGACGATTCGTCAAGGTTATTTTGTTTGTTTTGCGACTTTTATGTTTATATCACCTGTGGATTTGCACTCGAAACGAAACTGGAACAGGTTCAACCTTTTCCGGACTTTATCTGGTTGCTATGTGATTCAATAAAATTTGATTTTGAGGTTATGTAAAGCAGGTTATATTGAATCGCAGCTTAGTAACAATGATAATAAATAGCTTAGAGGAAGTTCGTAAATGTTATTTTAAGATATTATTCTTTTGCTATTCAGTAATAGCGCTGACAAACAGACATAGTACATGCACTGTTTCTTCTTCTTCTTATTGGCATTACATCCCCACACTGGGACAGAGCCGCCTCGCAGCTTAGTGTTCGCTAAGCACTTCCACAGTTATTAACTGCGAGGTTTCTAAGCCAGGTTACCACCATTTTTGCATTTGTATATCATGAGGCTAGGCACGATGATACTTTTATGCCCAGGAAGTCGAGACAATTTCCAATCCGAAAATTGCCTAGACCGGCACCGGGAATCGAACCCAGCCACCCTCAGCATGGTCTTGCTTTGTAGCCGCGCGTCTTACCGCACGGCTAAGGAGGGCCCCCCCAATGACCACATTGATCATTATAAAGGTAGTATTATCCTCCCTTGGAAGCTATATTCAAAGCGGCTCGAAATTCTCCTTTCAAGAAACGCCTTTTATGAGGCTCTAAAGACTCCTTTCAAAGGGCTCGGATGTCTCCTTTCAGGAAATTAGGAAGGCTTTTTTTCAAGAGGATCAGAAGCCTTCTTTCATGAGTTTCAGGAACCTTCGTTCAAGATCAACAACGACGCCGGCCAAGTCCTTACAGTCAGTTGAGGAAGGAAGGGAATGTTAGTGTGTGGTGATTGTTGCTACTAGAGGCCGAGAATATCTCTGCAAGTCCACAATTACCACGGGAAGAAAATTGTTTTAGTTGGGTGGTGTAATCAGAAACATAGAAGAAGAAAGAGAAGAAGGGAAAGAAGAATAATCAGGTCATCATCGGTATTGATATCGGCTTTGAATATTAGATTAGATCAACGCTATTGGAATGATTTCAAAAAGTTTGTATAACTAAATAATCATAAAAATATAATACAATAACTATATGGAACTAATTAATATGATTTCCGTAAAATTCACCTTCCGAAGACTGGTTACCACTCTAACCTTGTTAACTCAGTACATAGATGAGTATGAGTAGATCTTACATCTCCTTGTACCCTTAGTATAAATTAGTTTAAGTTGAAAACATTGTAATTCCTACATGGTTCAATTTAACCAGAGAAAAAATCCTTACTGTCAGAGGAAATTGAAATATATTAATAATAACTAAAAATGTAACATAGGAAATAAGGATGATGTTGTAAGAAAACACGGAACACCTAGTCTAAGAGATGAATGCATGTATTAGATAATTAGCAAATAAAATTAGTTTAAAAAAACCCAGATTAATCCACCTAGCAGTGATGATGCCTTTCTCGTGCATTATAAAATATATTGAAAGAATCGCATTAGAAAGGTCAAAAAAGCTCTTTAGGAGAATAGATAAAAATTGCATGTTTTTGCATTAGTTAAAATGCATCGCCACCATTTTCGGAAAAAAATTTTTTTTTTGGTTTTGATTTTTTTTTCAAGGGGGGACCCTTGGGAAAAAAACAATGATTTTTCAATAATTCCTAAATACAATGTTCGATCGATCTAATTTTCAATAGCAAACAATGGGACCGTATTCCCCGTCGAATGCAACTTGTTGCGAGTATATCGGATAATGCTAAGTTCCAAAAAGTGTGTCTACAAAATTTGTACACATACACACATCAGGGCTGGTAGCGATGAATGCCGTTCAAAATAGTGACTTTAGTGACCAACGATAACGAAAAGTGACCAAATAGTGACTTTTGAATGAAGTTTTAAACCGGGGATAGAGCTACAAGTTGCATTAGCATTGTTAGGATATAAATTGTAGATAGCAAACTAGTGTTTTATTTTTGAAATCCTTATCTAGAATGCTAACAGAAATAAAGAAAAGGCAAAAACAACAAAAGCATGAAGATTACTGGTACTGGCCACGCTTATCTTCACTATAAGGAGGGAGAGGATGGAAGCAAGAGGCCAGTAACACTCTCATAAGTATTACGGAGTTGGTTATTGTGGATGGTATTCGTTGGATCAGCCAGACACTAGCAATGTGACCAAGGTATCATATTAAGGAAGCATCATATTAAGTAACACACCACGAGGTGTTACACAAAGCTATGCTGATAATTACAATATTTGTTGTTTAATACGAGCTCGAAGTTTTATAACATCAGAAGAATGATATAAAATGATCTAATTCATAAGATTTACACAGACTTGGGGTCGTGACCCCCAACATTGGGAAGCTATGATCTACTTGATTCCTAGACGGTGAACTATTTGAACTCACAAAGCATATGAATTTTTGGTAGGACCATTTGTTTGAGAAATATAAAGTATTTTTTTCGATCACGGCTTCCTGCATATGATCCGCAACTCATTTTCGCAAAGCCTGTTTTTACGCACGATCAAAACACCATCTAGCCTGGGCTTGTGCAAGAATTACTTCTAACTGCTCTACAATTTCTTTTTCGAGACTTATCTCGAAGGGTCGCAAATCCGCCTTGCGTCCCTTCGGGATAAATCATAATGTACCTACTTTCTGTCATCGACGCCCTTATCGCATATTATTTTCCCACACGTTGAGAAACATCAAACATCATTGTCATGTGATAAACTTAGGCTGTTCACTATCTTTGCCACCGGAGGGTATAACCGCGCATCAACAGGTTCTAGTTCCAATACTCCTCAATTCTGTACTCTATACTCGAGGTCAACCTTTCGCAACAAATTCTATTCGTAAAAAAAAGATCATAGTCAACATAATTCGGAAATAACCTCACGATTCCACAACTCACGAACCTCACAACACACTTGGAACTTCTATGGTGCATATTTCTCAAATTTCTCATTTTTTTTCTCTTATTGCTACCTGATTCATATTTGATTTGGTTGATAATAATTGTAGGTTCTTACAAATGATTTTTATTTTGATTTTTTTTACAATAGGCAATGCTAAAAAAGTGACTTTAGTGACCATTTTCCGAAAAATAGTGACTTTAGTGACTTTGAGATGCAAATAGTGACTTTTTAGTGACTAGACTCAAAATAGTGACTAAGTCACTAAAAAGTGACTCGCTACCAGGCCTGACACATACACACAGATACATACATACACACACATACAGACATCACCTCAGTTCGTCGAGCTGAGTCGATCGATATATAAAACTATGAGTCTCTGGGCCTTCTATCAAAAGTTAATTTTGGAGCAATCATATAGCCTGTCGGTACAACTGAGGCATTCCACGGGGCATGTCAGTCGATCCTGAGCGACCATTTCGAAAATATTTGAAACTCTGCACAGTTTTTCAATTTCATCTAAATCGTCATTTTCGATATCAAATCTTCATATTGAGTCACGACTAACTTTTCAAAAGGGTGTATGTGAAAATGGTTCAAAAATATTTAAAAGCTGCACAGTAAAAACGGAATGTTCGATTGTTATGATTTTTCAGCAAAGTTAGACAACTAAATGGTGATTCTTAAGAAAATGTGCACAGTAAAAAAAATTTTTTGCCTTTAAAAATATCATTTTTGTCACAAAAACTCAAATATCTCAAAACCCTATCTTTTTTCGAACGTAATTTTTTAGGGAAAACGGTCCATTATATTAGCTATCTACCATAAAAATTTGGTGATGGTAAACTAATAAACAAAAAGTTATGACATTTCAAACATTTCACAATTTTCACATTTAGTAAAAAAATTTTTTTCTGTGTAAGTTATTTCGAGAATTGCAGTTTGATGCAGATTTTATTGTTAAGGGACGTGATTTAAACAAGTTGTTTTCATGATATTTTGATTTAATTATTCATAGCATCTATAAGAAACTTAGACACGATCCAGTGTTGTGATCAAAAGTATTGATAGTGTCATAATTTTCATTGCACGTGACTGGCGAAAAATTCTTTTAATAGTGTTGAAACCTGTTGATAATAACGTTGATAGAAAAATATCAGAAATGTTATTTTTAAGACAAAAGCTGCAAAATCAAAGATTTATATACACGTGTACGTCTATAGTTTACCTGCAAAAAATATACCTCTTAGAGAATAGACTTTATGATCGGGAGGAAACGGGTATCTTCAACAACAACAAATGCATGATAGGTACATATAGGTTTATTGAAATATTACGAACAACATGAGTAGCCGCTTTCTCAACTGTTGTAGGCCGTTTGATGGAAAAAAGTGTTCAAAAGAGTTACGAAATCTCACCGAAAGCACCATAGATAAACTGAAAGCGACTGGTTATGCTCCAATGTCCACATTGAATACAAATTTACGCATTTGCACGTCCTGCCGTCTAAACGTTGACAAAAGAGCAATCTGTATATCATCGGTTGAGCAGAGCGCAGGAAGTTCGAAAACGACAGCAACTGAGGAATTGCCAGATGTATCGACAACAACTGAGGAATTACCAGAAGTATTAAGTGCTGAGAGCCTTGCCACCGTACCATCAGCGAAATCTGTTTCAACAAATCAATCGGAAGATGAGTGTATCCAAAAGGTCAACATCGAACGCTTTAACGAGGGCATAGCTGGGATAAAAGTGACTCCGATTAAATGGAGTAAGATGGACTACGTTTATTACCCGGAGAAAAATACCGTGAAATAAACGAAGCTGTACGAAGAAACCTCTTCAAATTAGGACCTGATGATGTGGAAAATACAGACTACGATGAGGTAATTATAAATATGAAGGAAAGGTTCTCGAATGCAGCCACGACAAGGAAAGAAAAATTATTGATTTTGTCGATGCTGCCAAGTTCGTGGTCTATTCAGGATGCCATTGATGAGTTCAAAACCAATAGAAATACAGTAAAAGAGGCAAAACAATTGAAGAATAACTGTCTTTCAACCAAAAATACTAGGTCTAGTACTGCATTAACAGATGAGACAAAAGAAATAGTAGTTCAATAAGGCAATGTAAGCTTCTTTCCAATTCAGGAACACATAATGTGTGTGTGTGCACAACCCATGAGAATATTAATCTTATTTTACATAGTTTGAAAAGAATCAATTTAACAAAGGATATTAAAATGTTAACTTGTAGTCTTTTGTGTGAAAATACAACATCAAATTGCTATCTACGATCTTGTTCGGATTGTCCAGAATCTTCATCATTGGAAAATACTTCATTCGCTGAGTTTGAAGAAAAATATATTGATCAGTTATCATTTGAGAAATGGGTGACCACGGATAGGTGTGACATAGAAACTATTGTAAAACCTGTAGATGAGTTTGTGTCATATTTTTGCTTGAAATTAGAAAGTTTAATCCTCACGATTTCATTAAAACAGAACAATCCAGCTTTTAAAAATACGAAAAATACATTACAAAATGGTGAATTTTTAGTCATTTGTGATTTTTCTGAAAATTACAGCTTTGTATTGCAAGATGAAGTGCAGTCCCATCACTGGAACGTACAACAAGCTACAATTCATCCCTTCGTTATTTATTTTAATGGAAGTACGCAAATTGAACACTTAAGTTTTATTATAATTTCCGAAGATTTAAGACACGATTCAGTATCCGTAAACTTGTTCATTGAAAAAATGATTAACTTTTTACGCGTTGATAAGCAGAAAGAAGGCAAAAAGATATATTTCATGTCTGATGGAGCAGCGTCGCAGTACAAAAATCGTAAGAATTTTTCGAGCCTATGTCAATTTAAATCAATGTACGGAATTGATGCAGAATGGCATTTTTGCTACATCACATGGCAAAGGTCCTTGTGATGCTATTGGAGGAACAATAAAGCGCATGGCCACAAGAGCAAGTTTAGCCAAAGAACGTGAGCATCCAATTAAAACTGCGAAAGAACTTTTGATTGGGCAAATCGTAGAAAAGAAAAGATTTAACCAAATTATCATTTTGTTTTACTACTACTTAAGAGTACGAAATAAAGGCTTCAGAGCTCAGCGAGCAATTTAATAACGCGAAAACGATCCAAGCAACCCAAAAATTTCACTGTTTCATTCCATTGTCGTAAAATAATTAATAATTTCATAAATTACAGCAAAACTATACTCACACTGTGATGATAATCATTCAAAAGTGTTCGATATTTTAACAAAACCGAATAAAAATAAATAAAAAATAAGTATTAATAAACTGTTTTCATGATATCATAACCCATACCAAAATTCAAACCCAAAACTCTTAGAGTTTCTATAACAACATTGTGTAACTGCCACATTTAATTTAATACTTAGGATAATATTAATTCATTTTTATTTATTTATACATATAATATTTATACATATAATATACATAATATCGATGAATACATAAATATGGAATATCATACAAACAACTTGTTTAACTCACGCAAGGCCCTTAACAATAAAATCAGCATCAAACTGCGATCCTTGAAAAAAAAATACATGGAATTTTTTTTGTTTACTATGTGTGAAAATTGTGAAATGTTTGAAATGTCATAACTTTTTTGTTTATTATTTTACCATCACCAAATTTTTATGGTAGATAGCTAATATAATGGACCGTTTTCCCTAAAAAATTACGTTCGAAAAAAGATAGGGTTTTGAGATATTTGAGTTTTTGTGACAAAATGATATTTTTAAAGGCAAAAAAATTTTTTTACTGTGCCCATTTTCTTAAGAATCACCATTTAGTTGTCTAACTTTGTTGAAAAAATCATAACAATCGAACATTCCGTTTTTGCTGTGCAGCTTTTTAAATATTTTTGAACCATTTTCACATACACCCTTTTGAAAAGTTAGTCGTGACTCAATATGAAGATTTGATATCGAAAAATGACGATTTAGATGAAATTGAAAAACTGTGCAAAGTTTGAACTCAATAGAAAATCATGAATTAAAAATTTTCTTAAATTTTGATGCTGTTGCTTGGAATCGCTCAACTTTGTTGTACGAGAAAGGCAAAAAGTAGATCTTACATCGTAGGTGTTTGAAACGAACAAATTTTAATTTTTAGTCTACTAAAATATTATCCTAAGATACACATTTTTCTTATATTTATGTTGTAAAAATATGCTGATTTTTCTCGAAATTGAGCCCACAAAGTTTTGAAATAAGAAGTGAAATGGGATCAAATTCAAGTGCATGGTATGCATCGGCCAAAAGATTGAGTTTACCCACTATATGGTGATCCGACCATAAGTTTGAGGTCACTCTCCTGATGTGAGCTTGTATTCAATTTTATCCGAATATTGTCTGTACAGTTGTTTGATGTTTTGTCTGGATACCAATTTTCTTCAATATGTATTTCGTCTGAATTCAAATGTTTACTTCAATTGTTATGTCAAGATTAACCCTGCTGCAGTGCCCAAAAAATATTTACACTTAGGTGGTCGGGGCATATCGACCGAGATTTGGCTTGGCAATATTCCAGGCTTTTATCAACCAAATTTTCATGTTTGTAGCCAAAACAATGCATCAGCTGATAATTTTTTGATTGATGATTGGCCACACGTATCTTCTCTATATAATAAAAATGAAATGGTCTGTGTTCGTATCCGCATAACTCGAAAACGGCTGGACGGATTTTCTTCATTCCTTCAGCAGTTATTTTGGTTAAAGTTTCCGACGGGTTTATATGATATTTCCTCATGCGAAAATTATTAAGTTGAGTTGAGTGAATCGAGAAAAACTAAAATAAAGATTCGTATGGGACATTCGCATGGGCAGTTCGCAACGTCCTTTTTCGCCTACTATGCAGAACAACGTCTGCCGGGTCAACCGGTTCTATAAACGACTGTGGGTGGATCGACAGTTTGCCACTTTTATATGGACGAAAATAGCATAATAACCACGCAACAACAATTATATTACTATTTTTTTCTCGAAAACGTGCTTAAACTATTTCACATATGATGGAAAACGTGACGCAGCCAATATTCTCGCAGCTGTTCTAGATTCTCCAAATCATTCTAGAATTTAAATCCTTTGTCTACCAGTTCAATTACGCTTAGTACAAAATTGATAGTAACCCATCATATCCATACAGGCCCTTAGAGGCCATGCGGCGCTTATAATAGGCCATTTACAATTTAGGTATGACCAAGTCATCCAAATCATTCTGTATTTCAGCCCAATTGGTCTACCAGGTCAACTATGTCCGGGACAACATCGATAGTAAGCCATCATGTCCATACAAGCTTTTTAAGGCCATGCGTATACTTTTTGATTTAGAGATAACCAAAAACTATGGTTACTAAACTCATTATGAAGTTATTATCATTATGAAGTTCGAACCAATTGTTCTACTAGGTCAATTAGGCACGGCTGGAAATTTTTAGCAACGCATTATGTCCTTACAGGCTCTTCGGGGCAATGAGAATGATTTTTTATTTGGACAAGATAAAATACGATGATCTAAACCCTTCGCATCGTTCTGGTCTTTGAACTAATTGTTCTACCAGGTCAATTAGAATCGGTAGAAAATTGACAGCAACTCATCATGATCATGGAGACCCTCAGAGGCCATGCGTACAACAACATCCGGTTTAGACATATCTAAATCGTAAATCATACGCATGGCCTCTAATGGCCTGATGGGTGGGTTTGCTATCTATTTTCTGACACGCCTAGCTGACCTGGTAGATGAATTGGTCTTAATTTCAGAATGATTTGAAGGACTTAGAACATCGTGTTTAGAAAAAAGGAAATCCCATTTGTTTGTCACATCTAGTTATTTAAATTAATCGTAAATAATTCACATGACCTCTAAGGGCCTGTATTGTATGGATATGATGGGTTGTTATTGATTTTGTTATTGACGTTATTGACAAAATATCTTAATTCAAAAATGATTTGAAGAAGATAGAACATGTGCAGGACTAATAGGTTGAATAATGTTTTCCATTTTATGTAAAATAGTTTTAGCGCATTTTCCAGGAAAAAAAATAATTAAATCGTAGTTGCGCGGTTTTATTGTGCAATTTCCGTCCATATTAAAGGGGCAAACTGCCGACTCATCCACTGTAGATTACAGCGTGTGGGTGTGGTCGATCATTAACCTGAGGTTAGTTTCAAGAAATTGATAGTCTGACGATTATTTTGACGATAACATGTAAATTTGGCTGAGTAATGCCTGAGGGCCCTAGGGGCCCTCCTTAGTCGTGCGGTAAGACGCGCGGCTACAAAGCAAGACCATGCTGAGGGTGGCTGCGTTCGATTCCCGATGCCGGTCTAGGCAATTTTCGGATTGGAAATTGTCTCGACTTCCCTGGGCATAAAAGTATCATCGTGCCAGCCTCATGATATACGAATGCAAAAATGGTAATCTGGCTAAGAAACCTCGCAGTTAATAACTGCGGAAGTGCTTAATGAACACTAAGCTGCGAGGCGGCTCTGTCCCAGTGTGGGGATGTAATGCCAATAAGAAGAAGAAGAATGCCTGAGATATTTCTATGTCAAATTCGAATTCATATGATCCGAACATCCTAAAAGTGAATTGTAGGAAGGTTAATCTTGATATAACAGTTTAAATAAACATTGAAATTTCACAGAAATCTGCGTTTTATTTTAGGTGTGTATCTGGCAAAATCCTCACTACCGTGCAATAACGCGAGATTGGGCGATCTCAATACTGCAGGGTGTCAGGCCATTAGACCGAATGGCCATTAGGCCGAATTAGCAAAAAGAAGCAAAAATTGAAAAATGAGAAGTTCTTTCTTCATCATACCCCTTCTTCTTTCTCCCTTCTTGCTTCTTCTATCTGTCTCTTTTTCCTTCTTTGTCTTTTTTTTCTTTTTTGCTCTTTCTTCTTTCTCCTTCCTATTTCCTTCTTCTATGTTACTTCTATTTCTTCTTCCTTCGTCCTTCTTCTTTCTGCATTCTTCTTCTTTATTTCTTCCTTCATTCTTTTTTTATTCTACCTTCTTTCTTCTTCCTTCTTCCTCTTCCTTCTTTCTTTTCTCTTCTTTTCCCCACCTTTCTTCCTTCTACTTTCTTCATCTTGTTTCCTTCTTCTTTCGCCTTTTTTCCTTCTTCTTTTATTTTTTTCTTTTTCTTTCTTTCTTGTTGCTCCTTTTTTCTTCTTGTTTCTTCCTTTTATCTTCTTTCTTCTCAATTATTCCATCTTTCTTCTTCATTTTTCCTTCTTCGCTTTTTACTCCCCTCTAACTTCTTCCTTATTCTTCAATCATTCTTCCTTCTTTCTCCTTCCTCCCTCTTTCTACCTTCTTCTTTTTTCCTTCATTCGTCCTCCTTCCCTCAGCCTTCTTCCTTCAACCTTCTTTCCTTCTTCCTTTTTCCTTCTTCCATCTTCCTTCTTCCTTTTTGCCTTTATCCTACAACAAAGTTGTACCGAAAGGCTATCATTTCACTCCAAAATCGAACTTTTTATAGAAGTCTCGGAGACCCATGATGTTATATACCAATCGACTCAGCTCGTCGAACTGAACAAATGTCTGTCTGTCCGTGTGTATGTGTGTGTGTGCACCACGGAAACCGAAAAACATTAGCCACTTTTTCATATAGTAATTCTTAACCGATTTTCTCGCAACAAGTTGCATTCGACAGGGGGCAAAGCCTTGTTGATTACTATTGAATTTGATAACGATCGACCATTGCGTTTATAAGTTATTAAGAAAATTGAATCGAACTATATAAGCGACATATAAGGTTGGTGTCTTGACTAAATGCGAGAAAGGCAGTATCACCACTCGGTGAATTGAGTTGGGTTTTTCTTCTTCCTTCTTCTTTCTACATTCTTTCCTCTCCCTTCTTCCTTCTTCCGTTTTTCCCTTCTTTCTCCCGTCTTCCTTCTTTCTTATTCTTTCGTTCTTCTTCTTTCTTCTTCCTTCTTCCTCATTTCTTCTTCCTTCTTCCGTTCTATTTCTTCCTCACTACGCACAACTCACTTCTCACTCTCCAGTTCTCATTCGGCCTAATGACAGTTCGGCCTAGTGACCATTCGGCCTAATGACCCAGCATCATACTGCAGAGTGAATGGAATTAGGTGACTTCCAATCAGATAGTGATTTACTATTACCTTCTTGGCGAGCCTTTCTTGATCTTTGTGGATCGCTAGATCGTCTGGGCGAGGATTTGCCCTACACCGTCGCTGCTGCTGCCTACGGGGGACATGAGTTAGGACCAAATTTATTCTGTGAATCACACCTGTCTTACCTCCGTTGTAGTCAGGTTTTCCTTCAGGAAAATCTTCTTGGAGATCAAATGGAGTAGCCATGTTTGTAGTAGTACATGTTTGGTTTCATCACCAACATCGGTTTAACACTTGTAGAACCGGTACTTTGGCTGACAGGTCGCAGTAACCTAGATGTCAGTCACGCAAACATCTCAATTTTCCACTCATCCTAAATGTTTAACGCATATCAATTATCATGTGATTTTTCTTTGATTTATCCTGGATTTTTTGAAATATGTTGCGAAGAGTTTGGTGGTAAATTAAAGTCACACGATAAAAAACACGAGCGAAAAAAAATCGTGTAAAAATAAAATCCTGTGTATTATACTTTTGAATCAACTATAAAAACTGTTGTTTCTTCTTCGGAAATTCGGAGCAATTTTCATTAGCAATTCGGAGGAACTTGTTAAATTTGGGAGAATGTTCACTTATTCGTCTGGTTTTTGGCCCATTGATGAACCACACCATCCTATCCATTTATCAAAAGTCTCATAATCCTCTATCTATCTGTTGACAAAACATCACTACCCAGGCTACTGACTTCATCTGTAGCGTGGAAGCGTGAAGTTTGAACTTGTGAAGACCGGTGTGTTGTTGGCGACCCTTAACACGATGTCAACTGAACTGAATATTGTGGCTTAAATTACAAACCCTTTCCTTTGAGATGCAGATTAACGGAGATCGAATGGGAAAGTATTCCGCATAAAACGGTCAGATTAATTTACCCTTTCCCAACAGCTACCAATTTTTATGCATGAGCTGGTCGAGAGCATTGATGGGTAAAAATTTGTTTTTGTTATACATCCGAAAAGTTACCAAGCCGTCGACAAAACACGGTGATTAACCAATTTGAATGTCTACTGATAAATTTATTCAAATTTATCGTTTTTTGATTTACTCCAAAACTGGTTTAAGTATGCTACTGTATTTGATCTGTTTATTATTTTTGGAAAATTAGCATAGTTTGTTGCGCTGATATCAAACTACAGTCTCATGAATTTTGCATCTTCTTCATTGACTGGCTCAAAATCTTAAAACGTCAGATATGTATCCTTGCACGGTGAAATCAAAGTGAACCAACCTATATGGTTTAAAAGCATTCAGATTACTATACGTACATCGAATCTAAAATATAAAATCTTCTTGTAAATCACACATTAGTTGCTTGGTTTAGTTTTGCATCAGCGGAATTGTAAGGCAGATACTTTTTTTTAAAGCAAACTATTTTATATTTGAACATGGTGTCGCCTAAAATGTCGTCCATACTCTCAGTGAGCTCTATCTAAAATAAAAGAGAAGTCACAAGAGAGAATCGTTTTCGTTAAAATCCCCTTTTAAAAAAGGCCAAGCAGAAGATTTGTTTCAATTGTTCGCGGTTTATCATCCCAGAATTCTATTTAACACACACCAGCATTATAGGAAGTTTTTATCTATTCCAAGAAACAAAATATGTACTATACCTCATCAAGCACCCAATGCATCGTTAGTATACTAAACTTGTACCAATTTATCTTCTATTTCCAGGTGGCTGGCGGATGCTACCCGACAGCAACGATCCCTACTGGAATTTGCGGGAGAACTTGCAGAAGGCACAACCCAAGTACGGTGCAACGCCATTCTTCAAGTTGGGCATCGATGCCCGAAATGCTCCACCGTACGACTACATTATCACCGTCAGCGAGGGTGACCTCGGTTTGCCGAGTAATGAGTTCTACACCCTGGAGGAGAGACATCCGGTATGGTTAGATTTCTTAAGTTCTGAAGATCGTGTCTTACCAACAGAGATCCATTTCAGATCATCCAAGCCTATCAAACGTACCTGAAGGATATTCTGGCCCATCTGGTAGCGGCGTCGACCATCAAGTCGCAGGAGTATGCGAGGATGATATACAACTACGAACGGAGGATCGCCTTGGATGTGATGAGTGTTCTGCGGGAGAGTGGTGACAACGCAACTCGACCACAGATACGAACGCTGCAGCAGCTGGCCAATGAGGCTCCTTCAGTAAGTGACACTAATTTATAGATTTGGATATCTTCAAATCAAACTTAAATCTTTCAGCTTCCGGTTCTCGAAGCGGCTCAGGCCATGTTCAAGAAGAAGATCACCGAAAACACTCAAGTTCTGGTGAACAGTCCCGTGGCGTTGAAGATGATCTCGCAGATCATCACCACAACCGACCGGGAAATCTTGAACAACTTCGTGATGTGGTCGTTGATTCGGCATATGGTTCCGTACATGTCCCGCAATTTTCGACTGTCGATGCACGAATTCGAGAAGGTACTGTACGGGGTTCAAACCAAGCAACCGACCTGGCACTTTTGCACCAAAGTCGTGGAGCAGTGGATGCCCTATGGGCTGGAAGCCCTTCGCGAGAATCCGGACAAGATCGTACACGATCGCAGTGAACGGGATTATGCTGAACATCAACCGACGACAGATTCGTTGGATTCGCGTCATACGTCCCAACTGGTTAGGGATGATCGCATCCGATACGATGACGAACTAGTCAAGATGATCTTCTACCATATACGGGACGAGTACAAATCGGCAGTAATTAACTCCAACTGGATCAATGAGCAGTTGACCAAGTTCATCGCTGACAAGCTGTCGATGATGCGAGTTCAAATTGGCATCCCGCGGGATCTTTGGAAGAATTACAAGAAGGCCAATCAGTTTTACCACGATTTTGTGTTGGATAATATGCTCTTCATAGAGAATGTTGCAAATCACTGGGCTTTCGCCAAACGACGGATGGACATGATGCTGGACAACATGACAGAAAGTGACAGGTAAATGGAATTTTAATATTATAAGTGGAATCAATGAAATTTACTGCTGTCTATTTTAGGATAATTGCAGAACTATATCCACCGACAAGTTCCGGAGCTGGCAGAGCTCCCATCTCCGATCTTAAATACTCGATTGGCCTAAACATGGTTATCATTTCGCGAACAAAAACTCGAGAGCCCTACTTTCATTACAAATATCCCCTGGCGTTGAATTTCGCCCGGTTAGGGGCGGACATCTCCCTAATAATTCATGACGCCATCAACACTTTGGCTGAACAGTTCAAAAATGCCGAACACACTCTCCCGAAACACATTCTGGAAAACGTGTTCCAGGACGAGGCGCGAAAGTGTATGATCAAGTAAGTTCATTGGGTTTCTCCGTTTGCAAAGTTTCATTTCACATTCACGTTCCAGGACGCTCCCGGACACGATCAACGCGGCACGAATCTCAAACTCCAGCAAGCTGAACCTATACCTGGAGCTGGCGGCTGGCAGCATGCTGTCGCAATCGTTCGGCACCCTGCTGGACAAAATCGACCGCAACGAGCGGATATTCGAGAGCGAGATATCCGAACGTACGACGTACGAGGTGCTTGGGCTACGAAACGCCCGGAGGCATCCCGGCCTCCGGAAGTACGACGCCCAGCAGCTGTTTTCGCTGGCGTACCTGCAGAAGCACTGTGCCGTGCCGGACAGCGGAGCGGTGCGGCTCACCAAGCTGCTGGTGGACAACGACATTCCCGAAACGGAGAAGTGAGTATAAATCTTTATTCGCAAACAGTGTTATTTTGTGTATTTAAAAAAAATCCTCATCTTCCATTCAGATTTTTGCTCCTGTGGCACCAGGTGCCACTGCTCTCATCCACCCTTGACTGCAGCAGCAGTAGTAGTAGTATTAGCTTTAGCAGTAGTAGTGCCAGCGATACCGGTGGTGACGCACAAAACGGTCACTGCAGTCGCATTCTTTGATTAGTGCGTCGTCGCCCAGCTGCTCCGGCGCCGCCAACGCCAGTAGTGGCGCTAGACACGCCGCAGCGCAATCGCAAGCGTAAGAAGCAACTTCCCACCTCGTACTACGATCCGGCGTTTACCGATCCTTACTACTACTATCACGCTGCAGCGGGGCAGCATCCGCCACAGCAGTCGTCGAATCCTGTGGCCGTGACTTCGTCGTCCTATGGGGGTAGCGGAGGCAATTGGGGCAAAGGTGACCAGCATCATCCCTCGGATGGTGGTAGCAGCGGACAGGGGAGCAACAGCGGTGATATCGTCTTTCCTAAAATTGATGTGAATAGTATATTCTTCTGAGACGGATGGCAGAAAGAGTGTAAGTTAGCGTTCCGAGTGCATGATGTGGTAAGATGTGAGTTATGATATATTATGGAAGAACCTGAGTGAAGCATTTCTACGTGGAATCAATACTTCCATTTATTTGTAACTGTTTATACGAATCTGAATTCGTGATGATTTATTTCCACTAGAATAATGAAACTTAAAAATGTGGAAATCTTATTACTCACTTCATAATTAAGGTATGTTTTAACAAGTTGATGAACGCAACAGAACCGTGCACATATTCCGATATATTGTTCAAACCATCGGACTTACGTAAAAGTTAGTTAAGCGATAATTTATGATTAGTCATAATGCAAAAATTCCACGACTCACACACTACACGGCCAAGCAAGTGAGCACAAACATGAACAAATAAGAATTTTATTTTACCACGAAGGATGCCAGAACAATCGTCGAAATTATTAAAAGTTTCATTTAGCGATACCGCAAAATTTGAAACTCACGTTCGGTCTAACTAGATTTAAGATCTAGAAGGATCAAATTGCCAATCAAATAATAATGGAAAATTATTATATTTCTGCTCATTATTCGCGGTGGAAATTCGGGTCGTAGTATTCCGCAATGCAAGCGAAACAGACAAATAACAGAGACAAACTAATGTTGATAATGTTGCTATTGAAAAGATGAGTTTATATACTATTTAAGAAGACGATGATACACAATGAGCGATACCAGTAGCGAGATATAACAAACGTAGTGCGATATTTAACACAAATCTAAGGTAATGTGAATAGTGTGAAAGGAATTTGAGACAAAATGACGACAATGGTTGGACGATCATTACAGGCCACTGGGCTTTGAATGGAGGAAAATGAACAAACACACGATAATAAACCGAATCTTTCTTTTGTAAGGTATCGCATAGGCAAAAATGATTGTTTAGGACAAAAAGAAAGCCTTCCATAATAATGCTAATGCTCACTGAGAATACGAACGAAGTAAATAGAGAAATGGCGCTTTGGGCATGTGCTTCGTTTTCGGCTTACAATCCGGGTGCTCCCTTGTCATTTTCGCAATTCGACCATCGGAGCTCAACCTTTGAGTAACTCTGGACTCAAAGGTGCAGTAGATACAGAAAATATGGGAAGCTATCGCCTTGGTCCCCTCCCACAAGTAAATTGCTGCCCTCCGTGATAAACTTGCGGAGAAGCAAAAACATTAATTTCACATCATGGCCAAGAAGTACGAGTACTACATTCATGATGGCAGTAAGTCCATTAAGGTAATCATACGCGGACTGCCAGAATACACATGGATAAGCTTTCCAAAACCAAGGTAGACCTTAGAAAAGTGAGGGCTCTATTCAAAATGATTATCTAGTGGGAAGAGTACCGTCCGAAGTAACGGGACTTGACACAATGCAGCAGCTGATCTGTCAACCGACCCAGCCCGTCCAACTACCACTGGAGCTGCTTGCAGATTCTCTGCGTCTCACTGACCCTAGTCACAGTGGCCAGGGAGGAATGGGAGTCCCCGCTAAAAGCCAGTTTCCCCGAACTTTTAGGCTCCCAGGTTTGGTTCCACCGCATACGCTGGCTCATGGCCTTCCACGAAGTCGCCGGCCTATATCCGGTTCCCTGTTAAATTTTTGACTCATAACCTTTTTCGCTCGAAATTCCCGAAAGTTTTTAAGTCTACCTATTTTAACTTAGATTTTTCATGCTCGTAAAGCGCAGGCCTGGTAGCGGGTCACTTTTTAGTGACTTGGTCACTTTTTTCGGGTCGGTCACTAAAAAGTCTCTTTTTTCGACCTTAAGTCACTAAAGTCACTTTTTCTCGGAAAAAGTCACTATTTTAAACTATTTTTAACTATTTTGAAACTTTAGACTATGTTCCGTGAGCATCGTTGTGAAATGAGAAAAAATGTTGAAAAAATTGAAACTTCATCCGCCGAAAGATGCTTTATTCAAGACGGACTTGAAATGACGAATTAAAAAAAATAATCACTCAGTACCTTTTTACCCGAACGCTGTTCGGAACTTCTTCGTAACTCCAGATTCGATGTGAATCTCGGTGTTGTCATTAGATTTTCAACAGCGATTAATTGAAGAGGTTTTGTGTTACAGTTTATGATTGGGTATATAGTAATGAAAGCAGGATGGGCACAGCGAATTGAGGATCGCAATTTATTCACAAAGCCAATAGCTGACTCGGATGAGTTCTAAAAACCTCTTTCAAAAACTGTTAAACTATACACTTTATTAATTGATAAAATTTAGAGTTTAAGAGTTTTAAAAGAGATTTTAAACTGTATTCAGATTGATCAGATTGATCTTTTCAGGGATATTCAGATTGATTTTTTTAATTTTAAATACATATTTTCTGTTATTTCGGGGAAATCATTAGTGAACGAGGGCTTGCTCTAATGCTTATTAGTGCATACTCAAAACGAACAAGCTTTTTAGCTTTTTTTTTATAACAAACACTTACAGCCAGGTTTTTTACACGGTTTGGTTTTGGTCGTTTAAGACCTTCAGCGTCAATGAAGCAATCAGTTAACCCCACGAAAAAATTCACAAAAAAAATAGGGAGTATTTGAAAAGCTGGAATTAATGAATTCCTACCGCGTAAAAAAAACTGGGTGTATATATTTTGAAAAATAAAATAAAAATATTCATTTTCAAATCAAAATGAAGAATTTTGCCACTCTGATTGATTGATACTTGCTGAGATTTCTGTCAAAGTTGCTGAAAATCACATATTTTTTTCTGGGATACACGGCTGCGCGGATTTTTTGTCGAGCTGCAGAAATAAAAACTTAGTGTGCAAGGGATCCCCATAGAAAGGTTAATGTTTCCGTAAGGAGCAAAATGAATGGTCTCTCGACATCTGCTCAGATAAATATTGAAGAATTTTTCAAAATATGTTGTGATTTAAACATTTGAAACTGCATAAACTTTGGATATTCCATCGAAGAAAATCGGTAATTTATTGGTTGGTAATTCGAACTTCTTGTTTAGGCTTTTTAAAGTCCTGAAAAAATTCTTTAGGTTTTGAAATAATTCTTGGGTTTCAGATTCATAATATATGTGAGTCGAATTAAATCTATGTCTTAATGATATAAATTTCTGTCATAAAAAGTGCTATTTTTGAACACAAGCGAAGATTTTCCGAATAAGTTCGAATTCATAATAAACATTATTGCACATTATTCTGCATGCCTTACCTCTTACCTTACCTTGGGCTTTTTCAGAGGTGAAGGGGGTGCAAAATTTAAAAAAATATTTAAAAGAATCAAATAAAAGAAACTTATCAAATTTCATTTGTAAATTTCCTTTTCATCGGATTTGTTGAATAATGTTTTGGCAGTTCATTTTTTTTCTGGAATTTATTGCCCATTTAAATTGAAATTTTCGACAAAAGATTAGAGGGAGACATAATTTTTGAAAATTATTTGTTTCAGCCTTATTAACCTTAAATAAAAGTCAATTTCTATCACAGAAAATGAAATTAAAAGTCACTATTTGGTCACTTTTTGTGCAGATGGAAGTCACTATTTGGTCCCTTTTTTCACCAGTGTTGATCACTAAAGTCACTATTTTGAGCAGCATTGATCGCTACCAGCCCTGTAAAGCGTCACAGTCTGTCCCACATTAATAGTGTTATTATGTTCCCTTTACGGTAGAGCAAAGTGGAAAGTTACCAAAGTTGAAGCAGTCATAACCAAAAAAGTGAATCAGTCATAAGCCATTAAACAATTAACTCTTTCAGGACGACTTTTTCTTACGAAGATTTAACGTACGAATTTGACTTTTTTTGCATTGGACCCTGCCAAAATTAGTATAGATATACAATAATATCCCGATTTCATCATTCCTGATGAATTTTAAGGTGATAATGATCATGAGGAAATGTGACAAAATCTGAATATTAATACTGCATGACTTGGGAAGGCAATATACGTCAACGGAACCCGTAATTTCTTTTCGAAAAGGCTTAAAAAATGCTTGACAGTTTCTCATGAATTATTAGGTATAAATAATCCACAGGCGGTGAAAGTTCCCTAGCCAAGGCCACGGGGGTTGACGGCGGGTTGACGTTGACGTCAACTGGAAATAGCGAAGCCAACGCGTGGCCACAGGAAGGATATGATAGGTTGTAATATAAATTGAAATTGGGAAGTCATGAATCACAATAGATACAAATCTCAGAATGTTTTCAATTAGGAGTGAAGAACTATTTAGACTTATCAGGATTTGCATCAGGTTGGAGAATTCAAAATGGTAATTTCGATGCAAGCTTAATGATAGGAATCTGAATTTATGTTTCTCCATAACAATGAATATTTCCTACATAAACTTTGCATTGGTTCTGATGATAAGTCTTAACATAATACCTAGTAAACCAGAAATCAATTAAGAAAAACCGTAGGAATTAAAAAAATTAGAAATGAAAAAATGAATGAAATAATAATATTGAACATTTTAGATTTAGGTATTTAGATAGCATTTTTTTGTTGTGTTTGAGAAATTGTTTACTATTGGATAGAAAAATATTAAATTGAAATTCTGAGAAGAAGATAGAAGAAAGAAAAAAGTGGAGATTGAGCTTTAAAAAAAATAGAATTTGATAAAAGGAGAAAGCAGATATTGATAGAGGAAGGACACACAGGATTTGTAAGGCAATACTTAATAATTCTTTTGTAGTTTTATACACACTGTATCTAACAATGACTAAAACACTAATAAGACGAAGTTATATAAGATATTTAAGTTGAAACTTAACAGACAACCGACAACAACACAGTGACAGATCTAAAATATAGAAGATAAGGTGTGTTTTACATTAATAACATAACTCACAGTTATATAAATAACTCAATAAATAATTAACGCTTAACGTACATACAAATAATACTGACATATTCAAATTTACATTTTAACTAGACTTTGTCCTATGTGACTGACTTGACTGACCAAACCAAATTCCTGAAAGTTTTCAAGATGATTGTGTTAGCTGATCCCCACAGTCCGGTGTTCATTTGGTCAAAGTAGACTAGTTCTTCCGGCATAATCACTAATCACTTGTCAACTTTCAAAAACCCACCCCGATCATAGCAATCCTAAGGGGCAAAAAAAAAATAATCCAAAGGCGGTAAAAGTTTTTTTTTTATCGGGCAAAGGCCGGAGTGGCCTGTGCTGCACATAAAAGTCTCGGTCCATGGGTACACGTCGCCAACCACGCAGTCTACGGAGGGTCCGCAAGTCATCTTCCACCTGATCGATCCACCTTGCCCGCTGTGCACCTCGCCTTCTTGTGCCCGTCGAATCGTTGTCGAGAACCATTTACACCGGGTTATTGTCCGACATTCTGGCTACGTGCCCGGCCCACCGCAGTCGTCCGATTTTCGCGGTGTGAACGATGGATGGTTCTTCCAGCAGCTCATGCAACTCGTGGATCATTCGCCTCCTCCACGTACCGTCCGCCATCTGCACCCCACCATAGATGGTACGCAGCACTTTCCTTTCGAAAACTCCGAGTGCGCGTTGGTCCTCCACGAGCATCACCCAGGTCTCGTGTCCGTAGAGGACTACCGGTCTAATGAGCTTTTTGTAGATTGTCAGTTTGGTACGGCGGCGAACTCTATTCGATCGGAGCGTCTTGCGGAGTCCAAAGTACGTACGATTTCCAGCCACTATGCGTCTCCGAATCTCTCTGCTGGTATCATTTTCGGCAGTCACCAGTGAGCCCAAGTACACGAATTCTTCAACCACCTCGATTTCGTCACCACCGATGCAAACTCGCGGTGGATGGCTCACATTGTCTTCTCTTGAACCTCTTCCTATCATGTACTTCGTCTTCGACGTGTTGATGACTAGCAGTGTTGTGCTTAATCATTATCAGACGATCATGATTGCAATTTTCATGTGAAAACTTTTCACGTGAAAACAGTAGGCGAGTTGTCGCCGGCGACAACTTCTCAAATTTTGTACTCAAACGATAATAAACACAGAATTTTCATTCAATCATTAATCTTCACTAATAATAGATAATTGCCAACAGTCCCGTTATATCTTCTATTTGGCGTTATAGCTTCATGCTAGTGAGGAAAAAGAGTTCAAAATGTAACGGTAAATGCATCAAATCAAGATGAGGCATTCCACGGGGGCATGTCAGTCGATCCTGAGCGACCATTTCGAAAATATTTGAAACTCTGCACAGTTTTTCAATTTCATCTAAATCGTCATTTTTCGATATCAAATCTTCATATTGAGTCACGACTAACTTTTCAAAAGGGTGTATGTGAAAATGGTTCAAAAATATTTAAAAGCTGCACAGCAAAAACGGAATGTTCGATTGTTATGATTTTTCAGCAAAGTTAGACAACTAAATGGTGATTCTTAAGAAAATGTGCACAGTAAAAAAAAATTTGTTTTGCCTTTAAAAATATCATTTTGTCACAAAAACTCAAATATCTCAAAACCCTATCTTTTTCGAACGTAATTTTTTAGGAAAACGGTCCATTATATTAGCTATCTACCATAAAAATTTGGTGATGGTAAACTAATAAACAAAAAGTTATGACATTTCAAACATTTCACAATTTCCACATTTAGTAAAAAAAATTTTTCTGTGTAAGTTATTTCGAGAATTGCAGTTTGATGCAGATTTTATTGTTAAGGGACGTGATTTAAACAAGTTGTTGTCATGATATTTTGATTTAATTATTCATAGCATCTATAAGAAACTTAGACACGATCCAGTGTTGTGATCAAAAGTATTGATAGTGTCATAATTTTCATTGCACGTGACTGGCGAAAAATTCTTTTAATAGTGTTGAAACCTGTTGATAATAACGTTGATAGAAACATATCAGAAATGTTATTTTTAAGACAAAAGCTGCAAAATCAAAGATTTATATACACGTGTACGTCTATAGTTTACCTGCAAAAAATATACCTCTTAGAGAATAGACTTTATGATCGGGAGGAAACGGGTATCTTCAACAACAACAAATGCATGAGAGGTACATACCATGACAATGCTCACGAAAAGCAAAAAATTACTACTACTAAGGTTGTTAAAGATCTTATAGTAATTTTTTCTTCAGTCAAACAAATGACACCAACCTAGGCAGTAACAACTTAAAAGTGATTTTGTTTATTGAAATATTACGAACAACATGAGTAGCCGCTTTCTCAACTGTTGTAGGCCGTTTGATGGAAAAAAGTGTTCAAAAGAGTTACGAAATCTCACCGAAAGCACCATAGATAAACTGAAAGCGACTGATTATGCTCCAATGTCCACATTGAATACAAATTTACGCATTTGCACGTCCTGCCGTCTAAACGTTGACAAAAGAGCAATCTGTATATCATCGGTTGAGCAGAGCGCAGGAAGTTCGAAAACGACAGCAACTGAGGAATTGCCAGATGTATCGACAACAACTGAGGAATTACCAGAAGTATTAAGTGCTGAGAGCCTTGCCACCGTACCATCAGCGAAATCTGTTTCAACAAATCAATCGGAAGATGAGTGTATCCAAAAGGTCAACATCGAACGCTTTAACGAGGGCATAGCTGGGATAAAAGTGACTCCGATTAAATGGAGTAAGATGGACTACGTTTATTACCCGGAGAAAAATACCGTGAAATAAACGAAGCTGTACGAAGAAACCTCTTCAAATTAGGACCTGATGATGTGGAAAATACAGACTACGATGAGGTAATTATAAATATGAAGGAAAGGTTCTCGAATGCAGCCACGACAAGGAAAGAAAAATTATTGATTTTGTCGATGCTGCCAAGTTCGTGGTCTATTCAGGATGCCATTGATGAGTTCAAAACCAATAGAAATACAGTAAAAGAGGCAAAACAATTGAAGAATAACTGTCTTTCAACCAAAAATACTAGGTCTAGTACTGCATTAACAGATGAGAAAAAAGAAATAGTAGTTCAATATTTTGAAGATGATGAAGTAAGTCGAGCTATGCCTGGTCAAAAAATTATGTATCAGTAAAAAGATAGAAAGCGTCAAGCAATCCAAAACGATTAATGATGACGACTTTGCAAGAAGCGTACACACGCTTCAAGGAAATTCACGATAATATTAAAACAGGTTTTTCCTCATTTGCAAGCCTTCGGCCAAGGCAATGTAAGCTTCTTTCCAATTCAGGAACACATAATGTGTGTGTGTAAAACCCATGAGAATATTAATCTTATTTTACATAGTTTGAAAAGAATCAATTTAACAAAGGATATTAAAATGTTAACTGGTAGTCTTTTGTGTGAAAATACAACATCAAATTGCTATCTACGATCTTGTTCGGATTGTCCAGATTCTTCATCATTGGAAAATACTTTATTCGCTGAGTTTGAAGAAAAATATATTGATCAGTTATCATTTGAGCAATGGGTGACCACGGATAGGTGTGACATAGAAACCTGTAGATGAGTTTGTGTCATATTTTTGCTTGAAATTAGAAAGTTTAATCCCTCACGATTTCATTAAAACAGAACAATCCAGCTTTTTAAAAAATACGAAAAATACATTACAAAATGGTGAATTTTTAGTCATTTGTGATTTTCTGAAAATTACAGCTTTGTATTGCAAGATGAAGTGCAGTCCCATCACTGGAACGTACAACAAGCTACAATTCATCCATTCGTTATTTATTTTAATGGAAGTACGCAAATTGAACACTTAAGTTTTATTATAATTTCCGAAGATTTAAGACACGATTCAGTATCCGTAAACTTGTTCATTGAAAAATGATTAACTTTTTACGCGTTGATAAGCATAAAGAAGTCAAAAGATATATTTCATGTCTGATGGAGCAGCGTCGCAGTACAAAAATCGTAAGAATTTTTCGAGCCTATGTCAATTTAAATCAATGTACGGAATTGATGCAGAATGGCATTTTTGCTACATCACATGGCAAAGGTCCTTGTGATGCTATTGGAGGAACAATAAAGCGCATGGCCACAAGAGCAAGTTTAGCCAAAGAACGTGAGCATCCAATTAAAACTGCGAAAGAACTTTTGATTGGGCAAATCGTAGAAAAGAAAAAGATTTAACCAAATTATCATTTTGTTTTACTACTACTGAAGAGTACGAAATAAAGGCTTCAGAGCTCAGCGAGCAATTTAATAACGCGAAAACGATCCAAGGAACCCAAAATTTCACTGTTTCATTCCATTGTCGGAAAATAAAAATAAAGCAAAACTATACTCAAACTGTGCTGATAATAATTTAAAAGTGTTCGATATTTTAAAAATTTGAATAAAAATAAATAAAAATAAGTATTAATAAACTGTTTTCATGATATCATAACCCATACCAAAATTCAAACCCAAAACTCTTAGAGTTTCTATAACAACATTGTGTAACTGCCACATTTAATTTAATACTTAGGATAATATTAATTCATTTTTATTTATTTATACATATAATATTTATACATATAATATATATAATATCGATGAATACATAAATATGGAATATCATACAAACAACTTGTTTAACTCACGCAAGGCCCTTAACAATAAAATCAGCATCAAACTGCGATTCTTGAAAAAAAAAATACACGGAAATTTTTTTTGTTTACTATATGTGAAAATTGTGAAATGTTTGAAATGTCATAACTTTTTGTTTATTAGTTTACCATCACCAAATTTTTATGGTAGATAGCTAATATAAAGGACCGTTTTCCCTGAAAAAATTACGTTCGTAAAAATATAGTTTTAAGATATTTGAGTTTTTGTGACAAAACTGATATTTTTAAAGGCAAAAAAAATTTTTTTTACTGTGCACATTTTCTTAAGAATCACCATTTAGTTGTCTAACTTTGCTGAAAAAATCATAACAATCGAACATTCCGTTTTTGCTGTGCAGCTTTTTAAATATTTTTGAACCATTTTCACATACACCCTTTTGAAAAGTTAGTCGTGACTCAATATGAAGATTTGATATCGAAAAATGACGATTTAGATGAAATTGAAAAACTGTGCAAAGTTTCAACTCAATAGAAAATCATGAATTAAAAATTTTCTTAAATTTTGATGCTGTTGCTTGGAATCGCTCAGATACGATTTTCAAACGATTCTTAATCGCTGGCGAGTTTTAATCACTTGAAAATTTAAAAGTAAAATCGCGGGTGAGTTTGATCATTCTCGAGCGATCGAATAGAGTTCGCCGCCGTACCAAACTGACAATCTACTGTACTGTCCAAATGATGGGTTTTCGGAGTAGGATTAGAGATGCTGTTTAGTTGAGAGCCGATAATAAACTGACGGCGTATAGTAGTGTATATTCTCAAGAAACCTTTAACATGAGATAGCATGATTCGATGGACTCTAGTTGTCCCTTTCTCTGAGCTGTCATTTGACAGGATACCTCAGTTCTTCCCTTTCAAAAGAGATCATTCGCTAAATTCATAACACTTAACAACTTAGATTAAAATTTTGCTTTTGTACTTAACACTAAAAATAATTTTAATAATTTCGAGTCAAAATACTATTTTGAAATTTAGATTCATTATTCTGAGAATGCTTCATGCACTTTTAATCAATCATATACAAATTCGAGGTCGACCTTTGCCGTTCGTTTTCTTTTCGAACGCCTAGGCCCTGGCGTAGAATCGAGCGCAGCATCAGGGTGGCTTCTCTTCCGACTGTTCTTCGATGTTGTTTGAATTGAATCTGGCAATCCTTCGTATTCCCCGTCCTCACTGCTAGCCGGCAGCTCACTGTTTCGTTTTTGGAAGGAAAGCGTCAGATTCGGTATCGCAGCTGCTTCATTAGTAACCACTTTTAGCTGATGACGATGCGCCATTAGGCGAACGCTTCCAATTTCCACCTGAAAGGTATTTTTGGAAATTTGTTTTAAAAAGGTCGCTTTACACCATCGTGCAAAGTGATGTGGGTTATTGTTTCTGTACCATACCACATCACCTGTCATCAGGTTATATAGAGGGTCATGCATCTGCTTGTTAGTTTCAATGTAATCATTCTTGTTATTATGATTAGGCTTTGACAGTAAATGAGCGTCAAACAGCTATTCCTATAATTGAACAAAAACAAATTAACTTGGTCCTCCAAATTCAACTCCAGCATTGCAGGTTCCAATAAGAACTTCTTCAAGACTTCTTTCACTGTTCGTACCAGCCGCTCTGCTTGCCCGTTGCTTGATGGATTATACGGCGGACTTTTTAGCACATTTATGCCCTGCTTCTTCAAAAATTCAACAAAGGTATGCGAGTTGAATGGAGGACCACCATCAGAGACTAAAACATCAGGTAACCCGAAACGGGCAAAAAATGCTATCAATTTCCTTAAGACTTTACCGCAGTCAGTACCTGTCTTCATCCAATCTATTTCTACCCATTTCGAGTGACTGTCCACAATAAGTAAAAATGTGTGATGGTTGAAATGAAAGAAATCGATGTGTACCCTACTGAACGGCCTGTCAGTAGGAATCCATTGAAATTTTTCTGCAGGTTTAATGGGAATTGCCATACTATTACACTTTTCACATCGCGATACATATTTTCCTATATCTTTATTTATTCCAAACCAGTAGATTGTGCGCCTAGCCATTTGCTTCATTTTGACCATGCCAGCATGATTGGCATGCAATAGTTTCAACACATTTGCCTGAAGAATCTGTGGTATTACCACTCGCTCTTGATATAAAAGGCACTCGGCCACTATTTCCAAATCGTGTTGGTTCGAAAAAACGTCCACATACGATTTTCCAGGCTTCTCTGGCCACCCATTTTTCATGTAATCCATGATATTTTGAAGAAATACATCCGACTTTGTTACCCTTGCAACCACTTTAAAATCAATTGGAAACTCTTTGCTAAAATTTATGCTTCTTACATGTTCTATATCAAATTCACTAGGTATCGGTTGTTCCAGAGGGAATCTCGAACAAAAATCCGCATTCCCCATTTTAGCTGACGGTCTATTATAGTATATAGTATATTATAGTATAATACTGAATAGTGAAATCATAGATCGATAATTCCAGAATATATCTTTGTAGCATTGTCACGTATATAGAATGTTTACCATTTTTTCCAAATATACCAACCAATGGTTTATGGTCCGTATAAACCGTAAATGCCTGTCCATATAAGTATTTGTGAAATTTTTTTACGGTGCATACCAGGGCTAACGCTTCCAGATGCAGTATAGGGTATGATTTCTGAGCATTATTTAATGAGAACGATGTGAAGCTAATTGGCCTTTCCATATTGTCAACCACATGGGCGATTACGCCACCTAAACCATATCCCGATGCGTCAGACACAACAATTATTGGCTTTTTGGGGTCGTAAAACTCCAAAATATTTGCCCTTAACAATGATCTTTTACTTTCATGAAATGCCTTATTGCAATTATCGTCCCATTGAAACTTCACACCTGTTTTTAATAAATTGTACAAATACGAAAGCTTTGCTGATAAATGAGGAATAAATTTGTTATAATAGTTTATGAGTCCAAGAAATGATTTTAATTCGGCTGTATTTTTGGGTACCTTTGCGTTTTTTTTATAGTTTCAACTTTCTTTTCGCATTGCAGCAGACCTTTTTCGCTTAAAACATGCCCCAAATAATCTAGTCTTGTAACAAAAAATCTACATTTTTCCCAGTTAACCTTAATATTCGCATTTTGCAATCTTTCCAACACCAGATATAACTTTTTCTACACTCCTCAATATTTATCCCTGCAATCAACACATCATCCAAATAACAATAAACATATTCAATATCTCCTAAAACTTGATCCATAACATTTTGAAAAATAGATGCGCTCGATGCTGCTCCTTGCGGTAACCTATTATAGGTATACAATCCCTTTATTGTGTTTACGGTCATAAAATGTTTACACCTCTCTGATAATGCTAATTGGGTATTATGCCCCCTCTAAATCTAATGCGCAAAAAATTCTACATCCAGCCAAACCTGCGAACAAATCCTGTGCCGTAGGCAGCGGATACGTATTGGGAACTATAACTTTATTTATTGACACCTTACAGTCAATCACCAATCTTATTTTATTATTTTTCTTCATCACGATGACTACGGGTGATGCCCACTCACTTGTCTTTACGGGCGGAATCACCTTCTCTTTCTCTAGTTTTTTTTCAAATAACTTAGAACTTTTCCCTCAGTCTTTACGGAACATCATTCTGCTTTCTTGAATATAGGAATATCAGATTTTAGCACCAATTCGGCCTCAAAACCATTGATTGGAGACGAAAAGTCCTTTGTAAAAACATGTTTGTATCTGCGCCTAATATCTTTTACTTCTTCCATAATATTGTTCTCAATCAAGTTGTTCACTGTCACTGTCACTGTACTCGAAAAAAAATGTCTCCATTTAGAGAAAAATACATCAAGCCACGTTCTGCCCAGTAGGGGGGTAAATTTATTATTAGTGTTCAAAACCAATAACTACATTCTAGCTTCCGTTCCATTGAACACCACCGACAGAACTGCCTCTCCCACAATCTTAAGTTTTTCCCGTTAACCACAATCAGTTGTTTGGTATAATTTTGTAGAGGTGTATTAAATAAGGAAAAATAATGGTCTTTACCAATAACCGATACTGAAGAACCGCAATCTATTTCCATTTGCAAGTTTTTGCCCTCAACCATTAGTTCTATGAGGCAGGGATCACTAATCTTATTTATAGAAGAAATCATCATGCAAGTTAATTCACCTGAGTCTCCATCATCTGTGTCACTATCTGAGTCGTCTGTTCGCATACGGTTTAGCAGATTTGAAATGTCTGTGCTGGTTTCCTGGTCGTAGGTGTCCACCATGTGGACAGTGTCGCGTCTCATGTTCTTTAATTTAAAACATTTTCTTTTGATATGTCCTTTTGTTCCGCAGAAGTGGCATATCACATCTGCGTTATTCGGCTTTGATTGCCATTGCCCTGGTCTAAATTTTTCTGTTTCCCTCCAATCTTGCCTTCCAGATCTACTATTTACTCTCTTATCATATGGTTTATTACCAAGCCTGTCCTTAACCGAAGCTCTAGGCGAAATTGTTGACGCTCCACTATTGTATTCCCTCGTAAGATTATGAGCAGGTAAAAGTCTCCCAAGGCTGGATCCAACCATTGCAGGTGGATGCTTCAACGAAGCAGCTTGGCGAAATGGACCATCATTGCTATTATTCAAGTTTTACTATTCTTTCCTGCTATCTCCCACGTTGCAATTATTTTTTCTGCAGACGCAAGAGTTAATTTTTCTTCATTTAACAATCTTTCCCTAAGCGACTTTTCGCGAACTCCTGCTAAAATGCGATCCCTTATCGCCAAATCTTTAAAATCACCGAAGGAGCAGAACTCGGCCTGCAGTTTTACTGACAGAACAAAATCCTCAACCGTTTCTTCGGGTTGTTGTATACGGTTGTTGAACTTCAACCGCTGAATTATGTCAGATTCTGTTTTATCCAACCGTGTACGAAGTTTAGTTACCATGTCCTCATAGGACACTGTAGATAAAGCAGTCGTAGGAAATAGCAGTTTTAATTCATGGTATATCACTGGGCCACTGAGGGTTATGAAATATGCCCTCTTTGCCGTAGAAGAGACTTCATTTAAGGAAAAATAAAACTCTAAGCGCTCTACCCATTCGCCGAATGGCATACCCTTCCGATAAGGCTCAATGGTAGTAGTTACATTCACGTTAGACATATTATGAATTGTGGATAAGGCTAATAACGAGGCAAATGCGTACTGCGGAGCTATGAACAAAATCAAAATCAGCTCACTGAGTAAAGATACAATTAAAACGGACTCACCGACTTCAGTTCTTTTCTACAACAGATACTAGCGCACTGCACGTAGCCAGTGGATTGGATTATGGTTCGTCAGTCCTTTCGGCGGCCACTTGAAGTAATCCGAAACACCGATCGTCTCCACTTTGTCCAGTTATAGCCGATATTCGGAACAGTTTTAAATCTTCTGGAAATCCACGTCCTTTCCCAGGTGTCACTTTTTCCACTCGGCAGCAGAAACAGCAAAGCTCACTTTGATTTAATTCTTTGAGTAGCCGCACCACTCACAACTTTCCAATGGAATTCTATACGTCAATTGGATAGAGAAAACAGTTTTAGAATTTCCAATAAGACAGTGTAAATATCCAAAAGAATCAATTGATAAGTAGAATAAAACACTTTGTATGTCCTTTGTTGTCAGTTTTCCTGAAAGAATCGAAAAAACCTTTTCGTTTGTTCGCATATAATGGGTGTCAGATGTATTGTTAGGGTGAATAATATGTAAATGAATAAAGCCACGATACCAAAATGGCGTAAATTGTAGCACTGATTGCCAAATTAGCAATAAATCAGATTCACCATTGCTGTTTCACACGAATTTACCTCAAACCACAATGCCTTAATTTTTTGCAAATATGGTGAAGATTTAACTCGCCGCTCCAAGTGTTTGACTTCTCGAATGCTAATCTCCACCCCGCAGTATCGTATCCTAAGGCAGTTGCTCCGCTATGGATGGTTTCCCAAATGCCTATCTAATGCCGGGCTCGACAATCACTTTTTCTGGGCACAATTAAGTTGTTCCTCGTCGCCAAACTGTACTGTCCAAATGATGGGTTTTCGGAGTAGGATTAGAGATGCTGTTTAGTTGAGAGCCGATAATAAACTGACGGCGTATAGTAGTGTATATTCTCAAGAAACCTTTAACATGAGATAGCATGATTCGATGGACTCTAGTTGTCCCTTTCTCTGAGCTGTCATTTGACAGGATACCTCATCTACAAAACGCTAATTAGACCGGTAGTCCTCTACGGACACGAGACCTGGACGATGCTCGCGGAGGACCAACGCGCACTTGGAGTTTTCGAAAGGAAAGTGCTGCGTACCATCTATGGTGGGGTGCAGATGGCGGACGGTACGTGGAGGAGGCGAATGAACCACGAATTGCATCAGCTGTTGGGAGAACCATCCATCGTTCACACCGCGAAAATCGGACGACTGCGATGGGCCGGGCACGTAGCCAGAATGTCGGACAGTAACCCGGTGAAAATGGTTCTCGACAGCGATCCGACGGGCACAAGAAGGCGAGGTGCGCAGCGGGCAAGGTGGATCGATCAGGTGGAAGATGACTTGCGGACCCTCCGTAGACTGCGTGGTTGGCGACGTGTAGCCATGGACCGAGCCGAATGGAGAAGACTCTTATATACCGCACAGGCCACTTCGGCCTTAGTCTGAATAATAATAATGAATAATAATAATAATAAGTACGGATGTAGAGTTATCTGAAAATTACAGTCCATTAAGTTTTTATTTAAACCACTCAACTCCCGAAGTAACAAACATGCACGTCTAAGTTTGGAAGATGATATTAGCATTTCCATATCATTGTAAATCGTTTAACTTCACGTAGAAGTAACACACTCAAACCATTAATTAGTAAACAAATTATGATTTTTAAGGTGTTTGTGTCAAATAGAAATAAATTCATTCTATGTTAGACCACCAAACCAAGTACTTTAGCTTCATACAAAAAAACTCGTAACTCGTAACTATTGAGGACTGGCACACCCGATATTGCATGATTTATTTCCCTTTGCATGTGTCACAAGGCTAACCAATCTCGTGGCTAACGCATGATTTTTGGATGGTGATGACCAATGATGTTGTCTTTCTCTAAAGGAATAACAAAACGCCAACAAATTGAAAACTCAAATACTATTTAATTATCGACTTTGGAAGACCTTTGTGTCAAAACATATAACTCATTTTTCTGCATTAACCAAGTTAGATGATAACAATCCATATAAGAATACTTGCTGCTTTTGCACTTATGAAATCTAAAGTCCGACTATTCGGCCCCGAACAGAACTACTTAAACAATTTGAAATCACACCGAATCGAAGCGAGATGACTAGATAACTTACAATTATTTATGTTCAAATTTATTCGAGTGTTGTTTCCATTGTCTATCAGTTGCACATATAAAATAATTTTTAACAAAGTTAATATCAATTTGCTCTTTGATTTGCATATCCCTAACAGCTAACTACACGGTTGCTGAAAAAATGATTTTGCTCTAAATATACAAATGCTCACACTATCACTTTCTCTTGCGTTATTATTTTCATCTGTTTGTTTTCTCTTTTATTTTAAATTTATAAATATTACTCTTATTCGTTATAAGTCGTATTTTCAGTTATTGTTTCATAATTAGTGCCTTCATTACCTCCCCAACTTCCCAAACCACACGCTCATTCTAATTAACTCCCTGCTTATCTGCCAGTATGGAATGTATTTTTCTCAACAGTGGAAAGCTGCTGGACTCACGCGGTGCGTTCGCCCCCAGACCGGTTCCACCGTCGTCACTGAATATGGCATTTTCGGCACAGTACTGCCCGAAATCGTCCGTATTAAGCGAGAATATCATGGCCCCTCCGAACCCATTCGCCTTGATCCAGTTCGCTTTGCACTCCAGGCTGCGCTCGTCCTCGTACGATATCCACTCGGTGCCGGCATACAGGTAGGGTGAACAGCTGTCCACATCGTACACCTGGTGCACGTAGATGTTGTGCCGCCGGAACCAGCAGATCTCCGAATATGAGGCGTAACCGATCATACCGGTCCGGCCGTAACTGGTGGCCGGCGCCCCGATGCGGGTGTTGAACGCATTCAACAGCTGGAAGCTGTGCCCGTAGGTGGGCAGCCCGATGATGATTTTGCTCTTCTCCAGCCCCTGCGACAACCAGTAGTGGACGGAAGTGTTGATGTTCATGGTGCCGAAGATGGAATGCTCGTCTGGTCGCCGAAATAACGGGGCGTTAAGACCTACGGGTAAATTGTTTAAAAAAAGTTTAAATCACTTAATATTTAGAATAGAAAATCCTGCAAAGATGGGACTGGTATGTGATTATAGGCAGATTGAAGGTTATATCAATGAAAACATAATAAATCATCCAACTAAGCCGAAACATACCCGTTTGTGGGGTATCCGGCGAGTAGAAATGGTAATCATACGTCATAATGTTGACGTAGTCCGCATAGCTGTTAATTTCCCGCACATCGTACGACATGTAGGCAATTATCGCCGGAGCTGCCACCGCCACGCTTAAAATGTACGTCCGATGCTCCCGCTGATATTCCCGTCGAATCTCGTGCAGCAGCTGCGAAAAGTGCATCCTATTTTTGCAACAGCTCCCCGGAAATTCCCAGTCCAAATCCACACCGTCCAATTGGTACTGCTCCAGCGTCGCTTTCAGCGATTGTATAAACAGCTTCCGGGTGGCATGGTTTACCACCATTTCCGAAAATCCTCCTTGACCTCCGCCTCCAACCCACAGCAGCACCTTCAAATCCTTATTGGCCTTCTTGAGTTGCTTGGTTCGATTGAACACCACCTTCAGGTCTTCATCGATGAACAACGTCCCATTGACAATCGCCACGATGCCCACATTCAGATGCGTACACAAATGCGGATCGATATCCTCCGGAAACAGTCCGTCCCGTAGTCGACTGCCATGACGATTCGCACTGCTCATGGACGGTGTCGTGTAGTAGCACACGATCTTCCGTAGCTCCTTGCCGCCCCTGGACACCTCCTTGGAGTAAATAAAATTACCGAACTTGGACGGCAGGATCCGTTCGTTTTCCAACTCCTTGATACGCCGCTCAGCGTCCTGGTCCACCTCCGTGTCGTTGGGGGTTTGCGTGTTCAGAATTTGAGCTATCGTGTCCTCCGACACCAGCATGGGATTGGTCGAGGGGGTGGCGTCATTGCTGCTGCTGCTGACTGTTGACAAGGCGCCCGAAGGCAACGCGGAATGGAATGTGCTTCTGTAGATTTCCGCATAGTGGCGAAGCCGTTCCCGCCAAAGGGTTGGAATGTCTGAAAAAAAGGGAGAGCGAAACATGGGCTGATGAGTTTTGTGTGATTAAGCATTTAGCGAATAACGCCCGTGTTTTTTCGCTGTTTTTTGTGTCACGCGAGATTTTGAAGTTAAGGGCGCGTTGTGAATTATGCATGCGAAATGGGAATTGAAGTAGCCAGAAACGAATACCAATGACTGAGTAATTAAGAATCAGACTGAAAAGTTCTTTGTTCGACTCAGACGAGTTTATGTTGTGAGAAACGGACACTTGTTTCTGAGTTGATTGATATGAAATAAAATTTTACATCCGTTGTTATGCGTTTTCGATCAATCAATTTTTCATTTTGAAACTTCGTGATGGCAAATTAAAACAAAATATTTGTATTGCCTAGCACGAATTTAGTTGATGCAGTGGAGCCACGTTTTAGTTGGAATTTCGTCAGTTTGAACTGACATAAATCCCTTTAGTGATTAAATTACTAAGTGTAACGTAAATATCATAAACCCAGCTTGATAGTTTTTTGATTAATGATGTGAAGTGTGTTACTTCTGCGTGAAGTTAAATGCATTTTACAGTAGCTAATCAAATGGGGAAACGGTACGCTAACAAAATCAAATAAAACTAACGCACCCACGTTGTGGCCTAAACTCGTGTTGTATAGGATAATGGCGTTCGACACGAAGATGACACTACTGCATTTCGACAGCAATTACTGCCGTCATACGCATATTTTTCCCATGTTTGCTGGGATTCTCTTTATAGGGGGAATGACGGCTTTGGTAGGTTTTGTTCTATTATTGGCAGGGGTTTTTTTTATGGCTGACTAGGCTCAAATTTGGCCTAAACGTTTTTTTGCATATCAAAGAATATTGTGGCCAAATTTCATAAAATTTGGTCGACAAAAACCCCCCTGCCAATAATAGAACAAAACCTGCCAAAGCCGTCTTTCTCCCTACATGGGACAGTTATGCGTATAACGGCAGTGTAGGACAACACTGATTCCAAATAAAAATTTATATTCAAGTTTCGTGAGTGATCATGATTCACACGTACAAAAATTTATTCTTTTCAGTTCTTTGTCTATGTATGTAGACTAGACTGGCCCAGATTACTAAGGGGAGAATTTTTTTTTGTCGAATTCCAAGGGGCACCCCCCAGAATTGAGTCTTTGGGTGAGAAAATCAATCTCTGAAAATTTTAGCTCAATCGCTTGTTGCATAAGGTGGCGCATTTGATTTGAAGTTTGTATGGGGATTTCAGCCAAAATGTATAGGAAAATACACCTTCGTCACTAATTCGATCTGGAAATTGGTTCTGATTGCTCGATTGACCTCAGAATTGCAAAAACGGCAGTTGGTATGCTACAGAACAATTTCACAGAACATTGCATGATGATTAAATGAACTTTTATATAATTTTTGGCTGATTTATTAGGAGCTGATTTGTGTATTTTTGGGTTTTTTGATCGAATCGCATCAGCCGAAACCTATATAAAAGTTCATTTAATCATCATACAATGTTCTGTGAAATTGTTCTGTAGCATACCAACTGCCGTTTTTGCAATTCTGAGGTCAATCGAGCAATCAGAACCAATTTCCAGATCGAATGAGTGACGGAGGTGTATTTTCCTATACATTTTGGCTGAAATCCCCATACAAACTTCAAATCAAATGCGCCAGCTTATGCAACAAGCGATTGAGCTGAAATTTTCAGAGATTGATTTTCTCACCCAAAGACACAATCCTGGGGGGTGCCCCGTGAAATTAGACATATTTTTGTTTCCTGGGCCAGTCTATGTAGACGAGGAAACGGGAAAAACAAATTTTAGCTGTTACGCCCTTTTTCAATTGTTCGTCTAGTCTAGAGTTAACTTTAAATAAATTGACGAATCCGTGAAAGGAATAAACATGTTTTGTTTGCTCCTGTCAATATTTTGGCATCCATCTTCTCCAACACCTTCATGTTCCAGAGATAAGCCAGTCTAGGGCCGCAAATCACTTTAATAAAGATAACAATCACAATTAAGTTTTTTATTGCTTGTTTCCTATCTCTAATTTTTTCCTCAATCTATTTTCAGCTCTTTAGAACTTATTTTATTACTAGTAAATTATTATTGATTTGATTATTTCTGCTATTATTACGAATCCTGATCCTATTATGGTATCATTCTTTATTATTTATGTTAGTCTTTCCTTCATCCGTATGCTGGTTTACGACCAAATACTGTTCGTTCATTAATCTCAAGCATCACATTGAGTTCGGGACACGGTTAATATAAATACGTTTGTCTGGAGTTCTCGTACTTTTTCGATTTTTCACGGTTTTTTCGTTGGAAATATTCCTAAAAGTGTTTACGATTAGTAAAATTTCGAACAGTGAACGTTTCCTATCGAATAGAATCGATTATCGGTGGCAAACAGTGCGATAAAATCATAACCAGTGAGGTCCGCGGGTGCACAGACTCAAAGCAAACTAGCGTGGTCTTGCCTTTTTTTTCGCTTGTTTCGCATCGTTCATTGTTTCGCAAACTACGTTCATCGCATATCGGTATCCCGAATGGTAATTGATTCCAAAACAGTGGTCTACTTATATTATTATCAACGGTAGAAAACTTCAACGGGTAGCTAAGTTTAACAATTATCCTGGCCAAATGGCCAGGAACCAACCTAGTCCTCCTGGAACGCACCCCGACGATCCTGGAGGTACGATAAGAACGACGCGCCTCCCTAACTGGATGTTGAGGGATGATGAACTTGGCCAATCTATGATATTACTCATGCGCCGCAAAATGGATTCCCAGGGCAACGAACACCCAAAACCACTAGCTAATCCGTTCATAGTTAGCACATCGATTGATTTGGCAGTTGGGGTGAGTGATACAATGAAATACTCTATCAGCAAGGAAGGTCGTGGAACTCGTTACCTTATCCGCATTAGTTCAAAAACAGTGTACAATAAGGCGATTACTATATCCCAACTAACCGATGGCTCTTTAGTTGAAGTGATTTCTCACCCCACATTGAATACAGTGCAATTCATAGTCTACGAACCAGACTCTACAGATGTTGATGAAACAGCACTTTTGGAATACCTCCAGTCTCAAGGTGTGAAGTCTGTACGCAGAATCACTAAGCGTGTTGACAGAGACATTCGAAATACTCCACTAATAGTATTATCTTTCCATGGCACTGTTCTGCCAGATTTCGTATATTTCGGAAGGCTTCGAGTTTCCGTTCGTGTGTATTATGCAGCACCAATGAGTAGCTTGAATTGAGGCACTTTTGGCCATCCCCGCAAATATTGTAGACAAGCAAGCTGCTGTCAACAATGTTCACAAACGCATGATAATACCGACGGAGAGCAATGTGATGGCGAATTTTTCTGTAAGAACTGCAAGGGATCTCATTCTTTTACCTCACGATCTTGTGCACGATACAAGGACGAAGAGAGCATCATTCGATTGAGAATCGATCGCAAAGTTTCAAGCGCTGAGGCACGGCGGATTCATTCAGAAGAGAACAGAAAGAATACTATGGCAAGCGAGATTCAAAAACGGTTAAATCAGTCCGAATTAGCAAAAGACAAAATTATTGCTGAACTGCGTGCCGAAGTGGAATCCCTAAGATCAAAATTATCATCTATCACAAACGAATTTCGTAAACGGACCCGAGGTGACTCACTAAAGAATAGGCAACAGGATTCGCTAACAAAACCAGCGACATCTGCAGCAAGTTCTGCAGAATACAGCCAGCTCCCACAACGGCAATCGAGAAAAGATCAAACTCCGAAATCGCCTCCATCAACACGAAGCAGTATGAAAAGAAACGAGAATATATCTTTAAATGATTGCGACAAACGGACGCGAAGCAAGAGCAGAAAACACGCAATGGAAATATCCCCGACCGAAGCTAGGCACAATCACTTCAAACGACCATCCTTGCCACCTGACACCAGCGAAAATAATATAGACATAGACGAGTAATCACAGTATCCACCCTCCAGTAATATTGACCCTGCAATGCAAACTGACAAGATAATGGACATTCAACGGAACCTCAAACACGCCATGCCAAAAGAAATCCAGTTAAGGAATATTGACCAACAACGACGAGGTGAAAAAGCTAATCAACAGGCTCAACTACGACATGATGAATCAGTCGACACAATCGCCAATCCAAGGACTTCTCTACCAATTGCCACTCTAACCGATTCAACTAATATTTATGATCAACTATACAATTTACAAGTGCAACAAGGTACATCGTCAAACAGCATTTTCATCTATCCAGCCGACTCGCCGAACGCAAAGCTATCCACATCGACCAGGGATTTTCCGAGCTTACTCGAAGAGCCTCTGGCAGCAGTCAGCGTAGACAGCTTATTTTTAAGGGCAACACACAAATCATCAAGGCCATTGGGATTGCAATACGCCATATCCAAAAAGTCTCAAATTCAACAGTCATCGAGGAAAACAATGGTAGCTGGAACAACTGATTCGCCAAGCGCGAGGCCTTCCACGTCGACCCTGACCAGGGATGTTCCGAGCTTGCTCGATGAGCCTCTGGCGGCAGTCGACGTGGATTGCCCTCCAACAAGGGCAAGTATTTCACAACTGAACACATGTAGTTATCCAATGAACCCTACACCGGAATACTACTTTTCAGATACAGCTGTCTCTCGATCGGTCGTCGGTTGGCTCGAGGAGAGAGAGAGAAGTGACCTCCTCACTTCATCTTACCAATGAAGAAGTAGCACTCAATGGGATTTCTCAATACGAAAACCCGCATGAATACTCTTCCAGGACCTCTGTCGAATCACTATTATCTCCTACTACTTCAACGAGTACACAACGCACTAATATTTTGGCGAATCGCCGCCGTATTGCATTTCAATGGAACATCAATGGCTTGTACCGAAATCTTCCAGATCTAGACCACCTAATAAACGGAAACAACGTACCAACAATTTTGGCTATACAAGAACACCACCTTCGACACAATGATACACGCAATCTATCACCTCTACTTCGCGGAAAGTACACATGGCGCACTGTGACTGGCGACAACACTTTCCAAGGGACCGCTCTCGCGGTACGAATCGATGAGCCACATTTAGACATCCAGCTAAACACACCAATGCTTGCACTTGCAACAAAACTTATGGGACAGTTTCGCTGTACAGTCGTTAGTCTCTATGTTCCTGTTCAGTCATCCCCAAATCTAGAACATGACTTTGACCATCTAATCTCCCAACTAGAACCACCTCTATTGATACTGGGGGACTTTAACGCGCATCACGTGGCATGGGGTTCTCCTCGTGACGATAGCAGAGGAAGAGCAATAGTTCGAATTTGTGAGAAATATGACCTAATAATTTTGAATGATGGAAGCGACACGTATACGCGCGGTGAGAGGAACACCGCGATCGATCTATCGCTTTGTTCGAGTAGTATCATCGGCAAAGTCCGCTGGTGCATACATCGGGAGCCAGCAAGCAGTGATCATTATCCAATTGAAATCCTTGATAATAACAGTCCTCAACTACTGGCAGAAGACGTAGATGGGTTTTCCAACGCGCGAATTGACCAGCTTTTGAATCAGCTATCTGTAACAACATAAATGTCGATCGAGAATACTCCCCAGTGGAATTAGGAAACATTATTACTGCAACGGCCAAGGAACATATTCCAAGAACATCGAGCACGCCAGGGCGACAGGTCACCCAGTGGTGGCAAGAATAAGCTAAAGCTGCATTAAAATCACGACGTAAGGCGCTAAGGGCCTGGAAACGTGCTCTGCCCGATGACCCAAATCGTAACGCTAAAAAGAGCAATGGCAAGCAGCAAGAAGGGAATGTAGGTCAACAATAAAGAAGATAAAAAGACTCGTGGCAGCAATTTATTAATGGTATAAGCCCCCTTTCAAACACGCAAGAAGTTTGGCATATAGACTGAATGCACTAAGAGGGAAAAGACGCCATACTGGTTTTAATTTAACTATTGGATGCCATCAAACCGACGATCCTAAACTGATTGCTGACGAGTTGGGAATATATTTCAGTTCTATTTCGGCGACATCGTTATACCCAGACTCGTTCCTAAGGAAAAAAGAACAAATTGAGCAGAATCCAACACTTTTCCCTATCAATACAAATCACCCCTGTGAACTGTACAACAAACCCTTCTCGATGTCTGAACTCCTATGGGCATTAGACCACGCTACAGGACAATCCCACGGACCAGACCTAATAGCGTACCCAATGTTAAAACGACTTCCTATTCATGTGAAACATAAGCTCCTCGACAGCTATAACCATCTTTGGAGCAAAGGGCACTTTCCTGAAGAATGGAAACAAAGCACCGTTATCCCGATTCCAAAATTAGGAGCGAGATCAAAAGAAGCGTGCGATTTCCGTCCCATAAGTTTGACAAGCTGTAATGGGAAAATTTTGGAACGGATAGTGAATCGTCGCCTGATGACATGCATTGAAGAGCGACATCTCTTGAATCTTCATCAACACGCCTTTCGTCAAGGTCGCGGAACATCAACGTACTTCATAGAGCTGGGAAATGTACTTGACCAAGCGCTGAAGGAAAATCTCCATGTAGATATAGCCACTCTTGACATTTCAAAAGCGTACAATCGTGTATGGCGTGAAGGCATTCTCCGTCAACTTAAGGAATGGGGATTTGCAGGTAATTTACCCGCCTTCATTCGATCATTTTGTCCTCTCGTTGCTTCAGAGTAGCCATCGGAAACCAACTTTCACGCTCTTATGTAGAGGAAAATGGAGTCCCACAAGGATCGGTCTTGGCTGTATCGTTGTTTTTGATCTCCATGGAGTCCATCTTCAAATGCCTCCCAAAAGACGTGCGTATAATTGTATATGCAGATGTTATAATGCTGATCGTGATAGGAAAAAACGCGACGCGTGTCCGTATCAAAATGCAAGCAGCAATTAGAGCAGTTGCGAGATGGGCAGCTACGGTGGGATTCCAAATGGCCACAGAAAAATGTTGTATTTCTCACTTATGTAAGCATAGACACAACCCTTGGTCTCGAGTCATTACCGTAGATGGCACTCAGATTCCCTACAAGAAAACAATCAAAATAGTTGGAGTATCTTTAGATAGACACCTCTCATTTAACCACCATTTTGAGCAAATACGAGCAGATCTACACAAAAGGAATAATCTCGGGAGAATAATTAGTCGGTACCAGACAACCAGTAACCGTAACACTATCTTAAATATTGGCAATAGTCTAATTCTTTCAAAAATCTTCTACGCTGTAGAGATTACATGTCGTAACTACGATCTTTTTATAAAGACGCTGGCACCATTTTATAATAAAATGGTCCGTGAAGCTTCAGGCGTTCTCCCCTCATCACCAATCAAATCTGTTTGCGTCGAAGCCGGAGTTTTACCATTCAACTACTTGTTGACACTTGTAGTTGCTAAACGTGCAGTTTCATATATCGAAAGATCAAACCCAAACCCTCCTGGAAGCCTTCTTTTTACGGTAGCAAAAAATCTCTATCGTACTCTAACAGGAGGTCGATTTCCAAGAGCAGCACCTTTAAGCAGAGTGAGTGACCGGAGTTGGATTGAATCGGAACCTCGAATTGATTGGCGACTGAAGCAAAAAATATCAACTTCAGATTCTTCATTGAAAGCTCAAGCAGAATTTCATTCGCTAGTAGCAAGCAAGTACAAATCCCACTACAAATTATATACAGATGGATCTAAAATCGGAAGCAAAGTTGGATTCGGTATATACGGTTCAGATATTACTATATCCTTTAGATTACCTAACCGTTGCTCAGTCTTCTCCGCAGAGGCAGCAGCCTTAAAGCTAGCCGTAGAAGCAATAATCCCTTGCAGTCGTCCTGTAGTAATCTTCACTGATTCAGCCAGCGCTCTGAAATCTTTGGAAAGTGGTAAATCCCGCCACCCTTGGATTCAAGCTTTGGACAAGTACGGAAACCCGAACATAACATTTTGCTGGGTTCCTGGACATAAAGGAATTGCTGGCAACGAAGAAGCCGACAGACTTGCTGCTTCGGGGAGAACCAATCAGCGCCAAGAAACTAAAACCCCCGGCGGCGACGTTCGAAATCACATAGAAGCAACCATAAAAAGCTCCTGGAATAAGTTCAGTGAAACCCAACAATTCTTCAGGAAAGTAAAGGGTACCACAGAGAAATGGATCGATAGAGAAAAGCGTAAGGAACAAAGGACTCTATCACGGCTTAGAGTTGGACATACCAAGCTAACACACGCCCACTACATCGGAAGTGATAGAAATCCTCCCGAGTGCGAAATATGTCAATGTCGGCTCACAGTTGAACACGTGCTTGTTTCTTGTCCAGTTTACGAACAGCTCAGAGATACCGCCGGACTGCCAAGTTCTATTCGAGATATTTTAAGCAACGAACCCACCGCTGAAGATAAATTATTAACATTTCTAAAAGAAAGCCAATTATTTGATAAAATATGATTGAATTGTAAAACTATAAATTATTGAACCCCGCATCAAATTGTATCTTAGCAATCCACGAACTTTTCTTTTCATAAGAGGTGAATGAATTTGAATGAATTTAAAACCTCGTTAATAAAATAAATAAATAAATAAAATAAAATCTCAAGCATATACTCGTCTACGAGCGACAAGTCTCCAGACAAACCTCGATTCGCTTTCAAGAGAGTTTCAGTTTTCAGTCTAATGAGCTTCTTCTAGGACTCTCGTAGATATCCTTGGTTTCAGAAACCCTCCAAAGCGTAGGTGCCATGTTGCTTTCCATTATCACTGCCGAGAAGAGCTCTAGACTCGACATTAAAGAAATCTGGTTTCAATATCATTTTCATTATACTTCTGACAAAGTCGGATAGTTCCTCAAAAAGTTTCAAAAAGTCTACGTATTTAAAATTGTAAACGATGTAGATTAATTATACATGAATTAACCCGTAAATGCCCAGGACGAACTTTTAATTTTGAAAACCATATATCCCTGAGGTTTTTAGAGGTTTTTACTCGGAATTTTCACTAAAATCAAGGGGAATAGTTGTACTTTTGGGCACATGCAAACCCTCCCCCTTCGGACCCTCCCCCTTTTTATGGTTGAGAAAACTAGGTGGCCCAAAAGCGTAATTTTAGGCAGTGATATATGAAACTGGTCATATTTGGAGATTTAATAGTCTGTTTAACAGCCCGTATGCACAGAGCTATTCAATATGATTCAATTGAATGAGATTTGTGCAAATAATGTAACAAACACTTTTTTAAGGCCTCCAATACATCTGGCATATTGTGGTGAAGTTGCTCTGAATAAATAAAAATTTTATGTGCCTGAAGCATGAACTTATAGTGATCCAACAAATCTATATAAGTCCCTAGAGCCCGTGCGAATGTTTCGCCATTAAAATATGTCCAACTCAGATGTTCTCCAAATTATTCGGGAGTTGAGTTCAATTGGTCTACCATGTCAACTACGCCTGATATCAAACCGGCAGCGACCCAGCTTGTCCATATAGGTCCTTAGAGGTCATGCAAATGCATCACCAGTCAAATAAGTCCAACGCAGATGTTCTAGGTTCTCCAAATTGTCCGGGAGTTGAGTTCAATTGGTCTACCAGGTCAACTACGCCTGATCTCAAACCGACAGAAACCCAGCGTGTCCATATCAGTCCTAAGAGCCCATGCGAATGCTTCATTATTCAAATAAGTACAACGCAGATGTTCTAGGTTCTCCAAATTGTCCGGGAGTTGAGTTCAATTGGTCTACCAGGTCAACTGCGCCTGATATCAAACCGACAGCAACCCAGCGGGTCCATATAGCTCCTTGGAGGTCATGCAAATGCATCATCAGTCAAATAAGTCCAACGCAGATGTTCTAGGTTTTCCAAATTGTCCGGGAGTTGAGTTCAATTGGTCTACCATGTCAACTACGCCTGATATCAAACCGACAACGACCCAGCGTGACCATATCAGTCCTAAGAGCCCATGCGAATGCTTCATCACTGAAATAAATACAACGCAGATGTTCTAGGTTCTCCAAATTGTTCAGGAGTTGAGTTCAATTGGTCTACCAAGTCAACTGCGCCTGATATCAAACCGACAGCGACCCAGCGTGTCCATATAAGCCCTAAGAGCCCATGCGAACACTTCATCATTCAAATAAGTATAACGCAGATGTTCTAGGCTCTCCAAATTGTTCGTGAGTTGAATTCAATTGGTCTACCAGGTCAATTACGAATGGTGTCAAACCGATAGCAACGCAGCGTGTCCATATAAGTCTTTAGAGGTCATACAAATGCATCACCAGTCAAATAAGTCTAACGCAGATGTTGTAGGTTCTCCATGTTGTCCGGGAGTTGAGTTCAATTGCTCTACCAGGTCAACTACGCCTGATCTCAAACCGACAGCAACTCAGTGTGCCCATATCAGTCATTAGAGCCCATACGAATGCTTTACTATTCAAATAAGTACAACGCAGATGTTCTAGGTTCTCCAAATTGTCCGGGAGTTGAGTTCAATTGGTCTACCATGTCAACTACGCCTGATATCAAACCGACAGCAACCCAGCGTGTCCATATCAGTCCTTAGAGCTCATGCGAATGCTTCATTATTCAAATAAGTACAACGCAGATGTTTTAGGTTCTTAAAATTATCCTATAGTTGAGTTATGTGAATATGTACGTTATGTGGAAGATATTGATTTGGAAAATGTATTGGAGGTAACCACTTTCCCTTCGATGGGACTCGAACCCATGACCCTACAGTACGCTAGACTGGTGCTTTAACCAACTAAGCTACGAAGGACCTCCGTCGGCCTTCGCAACCTAGCGGCTACTGAACGAGCTCGAGATTCCCAAATTGGACGCATAGTCAAATCACTCGCAATCCATTTATCAAGCCAATACTTCCACATGTGTATTGTACACGTCCACATTAGAGGAGCGTGAGTATTTAGAATGTCTGGCGGCTATACACATTCTTCATCAGCAACGGTACTGATCAAGTGAGGTTGTGTAAGCTATTTGCCAGTCGGTCGTCAAGCAACCCAACATGCCCATGTAAGTTCATTGAACCTTAGCGAATTTTCAAATTCAAAAAAGTCCAAAGTAGATGTTATTCATTTCATTTATTTAGTTAACATCTAAACAGATAACACTGAATCAACAATTTGACGCCACAATGCACGGTTCGAGGCCGCATCTCTCCATCCTCGGATACGCCCCACGCTCGCCAAGTCGTTCTGCACCTGGTCTGCCCATCTCGCTCGTTGCGCTCCACGCCGTCTCGTACCTGCCGGATCGGAAGCGAACACCATCTTTGCAGGGTTGCTGTCCGGCATTCTTGCAACATGTCCTGCCCATCGTACCCTTCCGGCTTTAGCTACCTTCTGGATACTGGGTTCGCCGTAGAGTTGGGCGAGCTCATGGTTCATTCTTCGCCGCCACACACCGTCTTCTTGCACACCGCCAAAGATGGTCCTAAGCACCCGTCTCTCGAATACTCCGAGTGCTTGCAAGTCCTCCTCGAGCATTGTCCATGTTTCATGTCCGTAGAGGACAACTGGTCTTATAAGCGTCTTCTACATGACACATTTGGTGCGGTGGCGAATCTTTTTCGACCGCAGTTTCTTCTGGAGCCCGTAGTAGGCCCGACTTCCACAGATGATGCGCCTTCGTATTTCACGACTAACGTTGTTGTCAGCCGTTAGCAAGGATCCGAGATAGACGAATTCCTCGACCACCTCGAAGGTATCCCCGTCTATCGTAACACTGCTTCCCTGGCGGGCCCTGTCGCGCTCGGTTCCGCCCACAAGCATCTTTGTCTTTGACGCATTCACCACCAGTCCAACTTTTGTTGCTTCACGTTTCAGGCGGGTGTACAGTTCTGCCACCTTTGCAAATGTTCGGCCGACAATGTCCATGTCATCCGCGAAGCAAATAAATTGACTGGATCTGTTGAAAATCGTACCCCGGCTGTTACACCCGGCTCTCCGCATAACACCTTCTAGCGCAATGTTGAACAACAGGCACGAAAGTCCATCACCTTGTCTTAGTCCCCGGCGCGATTCGAACGAACTGGAGTGTTCGCCCGAAATCTTCACACAGTTTTGCACACCATCCACCGTTGCATTGATCAGTCTGGTAAGCTTCCCAGGGAAGCTGTTCTCGTCCATAATTTTTCATAGCTCTACGCGGTCTATACTGTCGTATGCCGCCTTGAAATCAACGAACAGATGGTGCGTTGGGACCTGGTATTCACGGCATTTTTGAAGGATTTGCCGTACAGTAAAGATCTGGTCCGTTGTCGAGCGGCCGTCAACGAAGCCGGCTTGATAACTTCCCCCAATTTCGTTCACTAATGGTGACAGACGACGGAAGATGATCTGGGATATCACTTTGTAGGCGGCATTAAGGATGGTGATCGCTCGAAAGTTCTCACACTCCAGTTTGTCGCCTTTCTTGTAGATGGGGCATATAACCCCTTCCTTCCACTCCTCCGGTAGCTGTTCGGTTTCCCAGATTCTGACTATCAGTTTGTGCAGGCAAGTGGCCAGCTTATCCGGGCCCATCTTGATGAGCTCAGCTCCGATACCATCCTTACCAGCTGCTTTATTGGTCTTTAGCTGTTGAATGGCATCCTTAACTTCCCTCAAGGTGGGGGCTGGTTGGCTTCCATCGTCCGCTGAACTGACGTAGTCATCTCCTCCGCTGCCTTGACTTTCACTGCCTGTACTCTTAGCGCCATTCAGATGTTCCTCGTAGTGCTGCTTCCACCTTTCGATCACCACACGTTCGTCCGTCAAGATGCTCCCATCCTTATCCCGGCACATTTCGGCTCGCGGCACGAAGCCTTTGCGGGATGCGTTGAGCTTCTGGAAGAACTTGCGTGTTTCTTGAGAACGGCACAGCTGTTCCATCTCCTCGCACTCCGCTTCTTCCAGGCGGCGTTTCTTCTCCTGAAAAAGGCGGGTCTGCTGTCTCCGCTTCCGTCTATAACGTTCCACGTTCTGCCGGGTACCTTGCTGCAGCGCGACCGCCCGCGCTGCGTCCTTCTCCTCCAGAATCTGTCTGCACTCTTCGTCGAACCAATCGTTCCGTCAACTTCGACCCATATACCCGACGTTTTTCTCCGCTGCGTCATTAATGGCTGCTTTGACTGTATTCCAGCAGTCCTCAAGAGGGGCCCCATCGAGCTCACCCTCTTCCGGCAACGCTGCCTCGAGATGCTGCGCGTATGCAGTGGCGACATCAGGTTGCTTCAGTCGCTCTAGGTCGTACCGCGGCGGTCGTCGGTACCGAACATTGTTGATGACGGATAGTTTTGGGCGCAGTTTAACCATCACCAGATAGTGGTCAGAGTCGATGTTAGCGCCACGATATGTCCTGACGTCGATAATGTCGGAGAAGTGCCGTCCATCAATCAGAACGTGGTCGATTTGTGATTCTGTCTGCAGTGGTGATCTCCAGGTGTACCGATAAGGTTGCTCGTATCCCGGCCAGCACCGCGGGGAGGTAGGGATAGGAGTTGCTGGGTAAGAGGCTAAGGACCGCGAGATGGGGTCTATTTTATTCCTTCAGGTACGCGAAGTACCAATGGTACGCTTTACCCAGCATTTGCCGTGCCCAAATTGTTCTGGAATTAAGGTCAATTGGTCCACCTCGTCAACCACACACATCCACACATCGGCTCATGGAGGTTTGACTGTAATACATGTACGGATAATTTCCTAAACTCTTGTGAATGCTTCACTATTCAAATAACTTCATAATAGAAGTCCTTGGTTCTACAGATTGTTCCGGAGTTGAGATCAATTGGTCTGCCAGTTTGGGTATGTCTGATACAAAACCAAAAGCAACCAAGCACGTCCATAAAAATCCCTATAAACGTAACGACTGATTGACTATTTAAATAGGTCAATTTCAGATTCTGGTTCTGGTTCTAATTCGAAAACAACCCATCATGTCCACATCTCAGAGCCTTGGCGAATGATTCACGCCTGGTACCAGACTAAGACGTGCTGGGATTTTTAAATTTATATGGACTCGCTGGGTTGCTATAGGTTCGATACAAGGCGTAGTTGACTTGGTAGACTAATTGAATTCAACTCCCGGACAATTTGGAGAATTTAGAACATCTGTGTTGGCCTTATTTGAATGAGGAAGCATTCGCCTGGGCTCTAAGGACACGTTGGGTTGGTGTCGTTTTGATATTAGGCGTAGTTGACCTGGTAGACCAATTGAAGTCAACTCCTGGACAATTTGGAGAGCCTAGAACATCTGCGTTGTACTTATTTGAATGATGAAGCATTCGCGTGATCTCTAAGGACTTACTTGAACACGCTGGGTCGCTGTCGGTTTGATATCAGGCGTAATTGACATGGTAGACTAATTGACCTCAACTCCAGAACAATTTGGAGAACCTAGAACATCTGAATTGGATTTATTTGAATGATGGAGCATTCGCATGGGCTCTTAGGACTTATATGGACACGCTGGGTTGCTATCGGTTTGATATCAGGCGTAGTTGACATGGTAGACCAATTGAACTCAACTCCCGGACCATTTGGAGTACCTAAAACATCTGCGTTGGACTTATTTGACTGTTGAAGCATTTGCATGACCTCTAAGGACCTATATGGACACGCTGAGGTGCTCTCGGTTGGATACTAGTCGTAATTGACCTGGTAGACCAATTGAACTCAACTCCCGGACAATTTGGAGAACCTAGAACATCTGCGTTGTACTCATTTGAATAATGGAGCATTCGCATGGGCTCCTAGGACTTATATGGACACGCTGGGGCGCTGTCGGTTTGGTATCAGGCGCAGTTGACCTGGTAGATCAATTGAACTCAATTCCCGGACAATTTGGAGAACCTAGAACATCTGCGTTGTACTTATTTGAAGGATGAAGCATTCGCATGAGCTCTTAGGACTGATATGGACACGCTGGGTTTCTGTAGGTTTGAGATCAGGCGCAGTTGACATGGTATACCAATTGAACTCAACTCCTGGACCATTTGGTGAACCTAGAACATCTGCGTTGGACTTATTTGACTGGTGGTGCATTTGCATGACCTCTAAGGACCTATATGGACACGCTGGGTCGCTGTCGGTTTGATATCAGGCGTAGTTGACATGGTAGACCAATTGAACTCAACTCCCGAACAATTTGGAGAACCTAGAACATCTGCGTTGAACTTATTTGACTGATGATGCATTTGCATGACCTCCAAGGAGCTATATGGACCCGCTGGGTCGCTGTCGGTTTGATATCAAGCGTAGTTGACCTGGTAGACCAACTGAACTCAACTCCCGGACAATTTGGAGAACCTAGAACATCTGCGTTGTACTTATTTGAATGATAAAGCATTCGCATGGGCTCTTAGGACTTATATGGACACTCTAGGTCGCTGTCGGTTTGGTATCAGGCGCAGTTGACCTGGAAGACCAATTGAACTCAACTACCGGACAATTTGGTGAACCTAGAACATCTGCGTTGGACTTATTTGACTGGTGATGCATTTGCATGACCACTAAGGACCTATATGGACACGCTGGGTCGCTGTCGGTTTGATATCAGGCGTAGTTGACATGGTAGACCAATTGAACTCAACTCCCGGATAATTTGGAGAACATTTGAGTTGGACATATTTTAATGGCGAAACATTCGCACGGGCTCTAGGGACTTATATAGATTTGTTGGACCACAATAAGTTCATGCTTCAGGCACATAAAATTTTTATTTATTCAGAGCAACTTCACCACAATCTGCCAGATGTATTGGAGGCCTTAAAAAGTCTTTGTTATATTACTTGCGCAAATCTCATACAATTGAATCATATTGAATGTGCATACGGGCTGTTAAACAGATTATTACATCTTTAAATATGACCAGTTTCATATATCACTGCCTAAAATTACGCTTTTGGACCACCTAGTTTTCTACACCATAAAAAGGGGGAGGGTCCGGAGGAGAGGGTTTGCATGTGCCTAAAAGTACAACTATTCCCCTTGAATTTAGTGAAAATTCCGAGTAAAAACCTCTAAAAACTTCAGAGATATCTCGCGTAACATTTGAAAAGGGCCTACAGCCAAAACGTAAACATTGAGAAAATGCCGTTCGAAAAAAATGCATCACAATTTCTATTCCTATTTCCCAGGTTTATGATATTTTAAGCAGTAAAAGCTCCTAAAAGCACATAATCAACACTATCTATCCATCCATAACCTTAATTGCATTGAAAACATGCAAAAATGTGTCGAAATCGTTAAAATAAAATGTTAAGTCTATTTTCATTTGTTTCTCCGGAATAGGGCTTCTTGATAAGTCATTCTGCATTTGCTTGTCATTCATAGACCCTTTATTTATGGCATTTTTCGAAAGTAAACACGGGATAAGGCTTTTCGGGAGGGGAAATTTTCTCTCTCCGAGGTCGGGCCGATGACGGTTCGGAAAAAATTCCCATTATCGGCCCGAAGTTGGAGAAGGCTTATCCCAGACAGAAAAAAACGAGTGGCTTGGCCGTGTTTTAGAGTGGACCTACACATATTTTGAAAATAACACGTAATAGGCCCAATCAAAAATTAGTTTTTTCCAAGTAATTTAATTGAAGATGCGGAACATTTTTATATTATAAGTAGCTATTAGAGGATGCTATCGAAGGGTGTTAAAATTGAATTTGTTTACTTTTCATTGTAGGCCCTAATCAATTGTTAAGCGAGATATATGGTTTTCAAAATTAAAAGTTCGTCCTGGGCATTTACGGGTTCCATGAACAGCTGGTGACTTACCAGCTATCCTGCAGAGGCATTGCAATTTCTAAATGTGAAATTAAATTCAACTCCATTATTATTTACGACGATGTTCAGCTACTGATCGTCTTAGGCTGTGAACCATTCCATCGATTCGTTTAACTTTTAGTTAAAATTTGACATTCCGATGGTTATTTTCCCATCGTGGTTAAAATTTTACTCCGAAGCCGACTCATCTGAGTTTTGACAGATTGATTGTTATTTGGAACGAAATGGATTTGGCGCCAATTTTCTCGCGAACAAAGTTTTACTATCGAACTGTCAAATCTAACCATGCTCCGGAGCAGGGTTATTTTTGACCACGGCGAAATAACCATACAGCCTTAAAAATGTGAGGCGAAGGCAATACCAAAGAACTCGCGATCCCGCGTTGAAAGTTATTTGAGGAGATTTGCAAAATGAAATTAAAAAACGTACCAACTTTGAGAATAATGTACCAAAGTTGTATCTCACATACATAGGGGCAATGTTCCGATCTCCATCTCACTGTACATATATCCATCTCATCGCTAAACAAATAAATACGGCACCAAATTCGTCGCTTCTTTTTGTCAACATGCGTGCTCACTGCTGAAAAAAATCACAAAAATAATAAACAAAACAAATTCCTTTCCATTGCTTTGTTTTTGATGGGATGGAAATAGGAGCTATGAGATGAAGTGGCGAACCGCTCCCCTATATAATATGGGACAAATATGCGTATGACGGCAGTGTAGTATCATAACATTTATCTGAAAATTTGTCGGTTCAATAACGCAGTAATTCAGTAGGTTTCTACATTAATTATAGCCAGCTTATCAGACATTACACTTGTACTGGACTACTTGAAGCAAGCTACGTCACGTCATGAAAACTAATTATCTGTAACTAACACTTTCATTACAACAAATCCTACAACGATAACATACTTAGCTTGTCAACTGTCGTAAATAAATCTTTCTTTGCGCTTTGCGTTCGTAATGCTTTGTTTTTCTCACTCGACTAAAATGTCTTACCGCACAGCTTCGATAGCAATCACATGCAGGAAGACGCTATAGCGCTGCATTGCGGCGCCTGGCAAGCTGCCAAGTGCAGTTCAGTAAAACAATGCACAGCCAAAACAGCAACCTAAACCCAAATCCAGTGTCCAGCGACAATCATCCACCCCAATCAACAGAAAACGACATCCTCAAAAAGCGAGAAGCCATACCCGCATCCACCGTCCAATAAATCCTGATTAAGTTATCAGCAGTCACGAATGGCCTCTTTGGGAAACCGACCGAACCCAGCCATAAATTGAAACCGGAGAAGCGATGCCCGTGTCCCGTCCCGTGTGCCTGCCAACAAGTGCACTTACCGATTAGTGTCGGTGGAATGATTAGGTTCTGGCGGTAGATCATCGTCCAGGTCGCGTACACCGCCACGCTAGACATGGCGCATAAGGCCAACAGAAGGCATCCCTGGATGTAGGTGTGTTTCTTCCTGGAACGAGAGAACAAAGAAAATCACGTTTAGCGTTCGGGGGTTGACTCGACTGAAGCAGGAGTTTTCGTCAGTGCGACGACAATAGCGGAAGTGGGGGCGCGTGGCCTATAATGAATTGCTACGGTCACGCAATGTCGTATGGGGATGGGGCTTGGAGTGATTACGATTGGCGCTTCAGAAGGAGTGGCTTTTGTTTTTTACCAGGGGAAATATTATGGGAGGATTAGTGGTGATATGTTGGCAGTTGGCTTTATGTTCTTGGATGACTTTCATAGAGTGAGTATTAATGATTCGTGACCTGACAGACGATTTTTTTTGGAAATTCGTAGAAATGTGTCGTTTTTGATAGGTGAAAAATGGATTGATTTAATATGTAATATTAAAAGGTTTTAGCTGAAAATAACACTATTGGAGTTATTGGAAGTATATGATACAGAGCGGTTCCACGCCGAAGCAGTAAATGACAAAACTTTAGTATTTGGCCGAACCAGAGACATCTCGTGGACTTTTGGTACACTTGTTGCATCATCATTCTTAAAAAAATATATACATGAGCGATTTGAAATGAAAGTTGCGCTTTTAATATACTATTGCAGCTTCTTCTTATATACCACTCAACCAATTATTAGAATAAACATTTGAAATACAAAGCATTGATCTCTTTTGTTTCGAAAATGTTTTGAATTGAGATGCGTTCAAATTCTCGCAAGTTGTTCGAAATCTAACTTGGTAACCGGTTAAGGCTATAGCTGGACATTGCTCAGAATGGAGTTCTTTTATGTTGGCCCTTTCCACCATTCATTGTGTACAAGACAAGACCCGTAGTAGCACATACTCTCACATATTTTGTTGTCATGAATGAAATTTCTTTACCTTTTGACTTAAACTAAACTTAATCTAATTACACCAAGGATACTAGGAGCTGATCGTTGTAATAGAAGATTGCAACGAACAATCAACAAGAGAGTACGAACCGGAACCATCGGCGAAGACCATTGCGACGAAAAGGGACTAGCGATTAGAAACTCGGTTCGTGGAACTGCAAATCTCTCAACTTCATCGGGAGCACTCGCATACTCGCCGATGTGCTCAAGGACCGTGGATTCGGCATCGTAGCGCTGCAGGAGGTTTGTTGGAGGGGATCAATGGTGCGAACATTTAGAGGTAATCCAGGGTTGTTACGACTACGCGGATTTCGCGATTTTCGCGGATTTCGCGGATTTGGCGCGGATTTTCATAACGATTTTAGGGTTTCGCGCGGATTTAGTTTTAGGTGAAAATTTAATAAATAAAATGCTAGATCAAAGGACGTTTATTTGAAAATTATTTTCATGTATTTTTCTATTATTTATTAGCAAATGTTGTTGAGAACAAAACTTACGTTTGAAGGCTATTAACATTATATGGATATGTCCAAGCCCTTATTGAACGGCATGTATTATAGTCTTTAGCATTCTTCAAACAAATGTTATGAGGAAATGGACGCCACTTGCTGCCATTTTTAATCCATTCTGAAATATCACAAAACATGTCTATCTAAGGACATAGACACCGATTTTCATGGGTGTTGTTGGATTTGTCAGTTTCTGATCGATTATTTCTTTTAAGGGAACCACTTAGCATATCATATCATTTTTCAAAAGTTTTTTCGTCAGGAATTCTTCAATAGTGTTGGAACATTTTATATTGCTTTCAAAGCATTCATCTAGAACGAATAAGGGTTTATACAGCAATTGAAAACACAAAAATGTTCTTTGATTTGATTTTATTTATTTATTTATTTATTTATTTATTGGGAGCAGGGAAAAGCCCGCTTGAGTTGAACAGTTAGAAATTCATTAGCTCTCACTCAAGCGGGCGCAAAACCTCCTCATCTTTTCTATGCATCAACAGATTACAATATCCAAATGATACAATTCGGCTTAAAACTACATCCAACAATAAACTTAAATCTAGGCCTAGCTACTACTGATTGTCGTTTAGAAGGTGAGAAAAGTTCGTACGGAGAGTGTTACGAGATGAATGGAAATCGAATCCAATGGAGCAGTTATTGAATATACGGCACATGCTAGTAAATGGCTCGTTGTGACCATAATTAGTTCGTGCACCATGAAGAAAGAGGAGAGCACGAGAGCGAAGATTCCTATGACTAACATTGATGTTTAGCATGGAAAGCCAGGTCTGCAATGAATATCGCCCGAGAAGTATTGCGACGGACTGTTAAGAGCTCTAAATCTATAAGCTTGCAACGGTCTTCATAGCTGGGTAAATTTGAAGGATCTCTCCATGGAAGGCGGCGTAAAGCGAAGCGTATAAATTTGCGTTGATATTGCAAAATTTGATACAGATACCTAATTTAATAAGATGATTCCCAAAAGTTATTTCTTAAGGTTCTTTGTGATATTTTTGGATAACTCATTGGTAGTTTTACAGGATTATCAACATAAAACAAAGAAACCTCCTAAAGAAATTTTTCACTAAAACACGCAGAGAAATGTTTTTTAAACTCAATGATATTATGTATAAAAACAACAAAAATAATTATTGTTCCCCGGCTAATAATTTTATTTGTTGAATTCAACAAAAAAAACAGATTTGATTAGACGAAAAATATTGTTGTTTCTACAATGTTCCAAAACAGCACTCAAAATAAAAATTGTTGAATTTACAATATATTTTTTTGTTTGTACAAAAAATATTTTTAAACCAAAAAGAAAAATTTTTGCTTTCAACAATATTTTTCTTAAATTCAAAAAAACAAAAATATTGTAATCAAAAATTTATTTTGAATGTTACATTAAATTTCTTGTGATTATCAATTATTTTAATTTTTGATTAGGCGTCGTGTGGAAAATAAAACTACAATAATTATATTTGTAATTTTTTCATGTATTTACTTCACAAACTAGTTTATAATATATTGTATTATTTATAATGGATTGCAGTAGAAACAACAATTAAAATTTTTGAATTAAATATATTTCAGTTTTGATTTTAAAGATAAAATATTTGAGTTTAAAAAATATTTCAATAATTTTATTTTTTAGTTCAAAAAGGTAGATTTTCTCTGCGTGGTTAACCATATAAAGATCTTTGTGTAAACTCCTTGTAAATAAATTTCCACAGCGTAAAGAGGATTTTTACAGCATTTGAAATTTGAAAAATTATAAAAGAAATTTTTGGAGGAATATCCGCGTATTTTCTTCAATTTCCGCAAAAAAAATGGAATTCATGAAGAGATTTCCGTAAGTAGGCTTTGAAGATTTTCCACGGGTTATTTTGAATAATTTACTTGAGCTTTACTTCCCCAATAAATGTTCAGGGTGGCCACTCACCCGGGAATCCGGGAAAACCGGGAAAAACCCGGAAATTTGAAATCACCGGGAAAAGCCGGGAAAACCCCGGGAATTTGATGAGCTCAACGGGATTTTTTTTTCAAATTTCATCATATGGGGCGATAAGGCCACCCCCTTGGGGCAAGACGAGCGAGTACCAAAAGTTATATCTAAAGTGTGCTAAATTTATTTAGAACTGGGGACACATCTCTTGCACTTCTACACAGAGCCAAAAAAAGTTGGGATTCCAACATTTTCTTATTGTTGTTTCAATAATATGTTAAAATTGGTATTTTTAAGTGCTAAAACTTTTCAGAATGCAAAATTGATTGACTTGAAAGTTTTTTTCCAGCTCAAAATTCTGATTTCCACAGTTGAAATTCTCAAAACAAAATTTGTAAAAATATCAAACTAACATCAATATTTCACCTGATTTGGCAACATTGGCAGATAGAAATAATGTAACTGGCAACCAACGGCTATCTGTCAGTTACATTTGCGGGAAGATAATGCAGGGACAAAATTCTTCCTTTGAACCGGTAAGAGATTTGATTTGTAGTCAAAGAACTTGAAATTTTATGATATAATTCCTATTTCCAGGAAACACCATTGAGGGGCCCAGCCAAGGGACCAGCCAGGGGACCAGCTTATATTCACGATGCCTACAATTATAATGCTGCGGAGTATACGGTGGCTGCATGAAACGGGCGATGGTAGCGGCGACCACTTTCGTAATGGTGATAAAGACGTGCAGTTTCGAGCGAAAAAACACCGGACGTGACATGACATAAGAGTGAGAACGATCGTACAAGATATGGACAATTCATCAATCCGAATACGGAGGTCAAATGGGAGGCAATAAATTTGTGAAGGCCGTGCTACAATGAAGAGTGCAGCGGCGAATTTCGACAATTAATCCATTTATTTTCTAACGTACGAAAAGAACGGCGAAATGCTGAGCCTCGATCACGGTTGTCCAGTAACCTTGGGGATTTTTTTGAATTTTCAATAAATAAGTAAATAATTATTTTGGTGTTTGATTTATTCAAATTGAAAGCACACAAAGCTTGTTGTTATCACAGTGAAATTGAAAACAAACTACACATTTTGTTTTAAAAGAAAAATGTTAGTATGAAAGTAAAATACACTATTAGTTTTAAGAGGATAATGTTATTTTAAAAAGTAAGCTGTTGTCAAAGCTCTCACCGAAGTGACATTTCTGCAATTGTAGATTTAACAAGCTAATACTTTCTACTGAAAATCACTAACTAATTTTCTTAATTTTACCAACGATTTTTTTTTGTGTATAGGGAGTATGTTTAAATTATGTTTCGCTTGAAAATGTAGTATTGCATGTTGATTTGTTGACCACTGGCTCTACGACAATATTTGGAATTTGGCTAAAGCTAACTTTTATGATTAATGCCATATCCGTTGCTTAAATCATCTCTGAGTCAGTCAGAAACTATGTTGATGATTTATTAAATGCATTTAAGGACTAAGCGACTCTTACTCCTGGAGATGACCTTGTTCCTAATACAGTTGGCAATACCGCCCCAAGTCGACATATATCCAAAGATTCATATCCTATAGATCATAATTACTATGAATCTTCACAAATTATTAATGTAGATAGGCTATAGTTATATAAAAGCCTTGGTAAATATCAATTTGTGCTGAAAAATGAGTAATTTTGGCTTCAAACCTTTTCGGATTGGAAATTGTCATGACTTCCCTGGGCATAAAAGTATCATCGTGCTAGCCTCATGATATTCATTTAATTTATTTAGTTAACATCTAAACAGATAACACTGAATCAACAATTTGACGCCACAATGCACGGTTCGAGGCCGCATCTCTCCATCCTCGGATACGCCCCACGCTCGCCAAGTCGTTTTGCACCTGGTCTGCCCATCTCGCTCGCTGCGCTCCACGCGGTCTCGTACCTGCCGGATCGGAAGCGAACACCATCTTTGCAGGGTTGCTGTCCGGCATTCTTGCAACATGTCCTGCCCATCGTACCCTTCCGGCTTTAGCTACCTTCTGGATACTGGGTTCGCCGTAGAGTTGGGCGAGCTCATGGTTCATTCTTCGCCGCCACACACCGTCTTCTTGCACACCGCCAAAGATGGTCCTAAGCACCCGTCTCTCGAATACTCCGAGTGCTTGCAAGTCCTCCTCGAGCAATGTCCATGTTTCATGTCCGGAGAGGACAACCGGTCTTATAAGCGTCTTGTACATGACACATTTGGTGCGGTGGCGAATCTTTTTCGACCGCAGTTTTTTCTGGAGCCCGTAGTAGGCCCGACTTCCACAGATGATGCGCCTTCGGATTTCACGACTAACGTTGTTGTCAGCCGTTAGCAAGGATCCGAGGTAGACGAATTCCTCGACCACCTCGAAGGTATCCCCGTCTATCGTAACACTGCTTCCCAGGCGGGCCCTGTCGCGCTCGGTTCCGCCCACAAGCATGTACTTTGTCTTTGACGCATTCACCACCAGTCCAACTTTTGTTGCTTCACGTTTCAGGTTGGTGTACAGTTCTTCCACCTTTGCAAATGTCATCCGCGAAGCAAATAAATTGACTGGATCTGTTGAAAATCGTACCCCGGCTCTCCGCATGACACCTTCTAGCGCAATGTTGAACAACAGGCACGAAAGTCCATCACCTTGTCTTAGTCCCCGGCGCGATTCGAACGAACTGGAGTGTTCGCCCGAAATCTTCACACAGTTTTGCACACCATCCACCGTTGCTTTGATCAGTCTGGTAAGCTTCCCAGGGAAGCTGTTCTCGTCCATAATTTTCCATAGCTCTACGCGGTCTATACTGTCGTATGCCGCCTTGAAATCAACGAACAGATGGTGCGTTGGGACCTGGTATTCACGGCATTTTTGAAGGATTTGCCGTACAGTAAAGATCTGGTCCGTTGTCGAGCGGCCGTCAACGAAGCCGGCTTGATAACTTCCCACGAACTCGTTCACTAATGGTAACAGACGACGGAAGATGATCTGGGATATCACTTTGTAGGCGGCATTAAGGATGGTGATCGCTCGAAAGTTTTCACACTCCAGTTTGTCGCCTTTCTTGTAGATAGGGCATATAACCCCTTCCTTCCACTCCTCCGGTAGCTGTTCGGTTTCCCAGATTCTGACTATCAGTTTGTGCAGGCAAGTGGCCAGCTTTTCCGGGCCCATCTTGATGAGCTCAGCTCCGATACCATCCTTACCAGCTGCTTTATTGGTCTTTAGCTGTCGAATGGCATCCTTAACTCCCTCAAGGTGGGGGCTGGTTGGCTTCCATCGTCCGCTGAACTGACGTAGTCATCTCCTTCGCTGCCTTGACTTTCACTGCCTGTACTCTCAGCGCCATTCAGATGTTCCTCGTAGTGCTGCTTCCACCTTTCGATCACCACACGTTCGTCCGTCAAGATGCTCCCATCCTTATCCCGGCACATTTCGGCTCGCGGCACGAAGCCTTTGCGGGATGGGTTGAGCTTCTGGTAGAACTTGCGTGTTTCTTGAGAACGGCACAGCTGTTCCATCTCCTCGCACTCCGCTTCTTCCAGGCGGCGTTTCTTCTCCTGAAAAAGGCGGGTCTGCTGTCTCCGCTTCCGCTTAGATTTCATCAGAATTCCTTTAATTAGGTACTTTTTTATAAGTTTTCACAAATATTTAGCCTCTTAAGTCTATTCGAATTTTTGGAATTCCTTAGGAGCTTCCTGCAATTTACGCAGATTTCCATTTCGTTCACTTTTTTAACGGTTGAATTGTTTTTTTTTTGTAGGTGGTCAATCGGCCACCGATGGCGCTTCCATCGATTTTGCTTGTGTTTGACGTTTGCGCACTACCGCCATCTGGTTGCCGCTTGACCATACACAATGATTTTAGTATTGGGCGACAATGTTTTCGTGACGACAATTTATTGCATTTTGTTCTAAGTAAGACGTTTGTTTCTCTGTGGTCTTAGCTTGCCTTTCACAGCAAAAGACTTTTAGATCGTTAGTTTTAATGCGCGTAATCAGAGAAAACATTAAACATATTTATGAACATTCTTTAGGTATTTTTTTAATGGCTCATCAATTAACCATTTTGCAATCTTTTAAATATGTTTGCCTTTCTCGTACAACAAAGTTGTACCGAAAGGCTATCATTTCACTACGAAAACGAACTTTTTATAGAAGCCTCGGAGACCCATAGTGTTATATACAAATCGACTCAGCTTGACGAGCTGAGCAAATGTCTGTCTGTCCGTGTGTATGTATGTGTGTATGTGTGTGTATGTGTGTGCACAAAAGCTAAGAAAAACATTAGACAACTTTTCATATAGTAATCCTCAGCCGATTTTCTCGCAACAAGTTTCATTCGACAGGGGGCAAAGCCTAGTTGATCACTATTGAATTTGTTAACGATCGACCGTTGCGTTTAAAAGTTATAAAGGAAATGGTACATCTAATCATATTGGCGCCATATAAGGTTGGTGTCTTGGCTAAATGCGAGAAAGGCAGTATCACCACTCGGTGAATTAAGTTAGGTTTTGCCTTTCTCGTACAACTAAGTTGTACCGAAAGGCTATCATTTCACTCCAGATTCGAACTTTTGATAGAAGTCCCGGAGACCCATAGTGTTATATACCATTCGACTCAGCTCGATGAGCTGAACAAATGTCTGTCTGTCCGTGTGTGCGTGTGTGTGTGTGTATGTGTGTGCGTGTGTGTGCGCAAAATGCCATAAAAACATTAGCCAAATTTTCACATAGAAACTCTTAACTGATTTTCTTGCAACAAGTTGCATCCGACTGAGACTAAAACGCTGTTGATCACTATTGAATTTCATAATAATTGCAAATTGCAAAAATAGATAATATTAAAATAGTGATGAGACATAGTCACATAGAACAATAATGTGTTATGAAAATGCCTTGCATCTATGAATATTTTATCCGTGGCTTCCCATTAAGAGTTTCATCGCACTATAAAGATGCTCGTGTTGCACGCATTTAGGCGTAAGTATGCTATTCGTTCAGTTTCATAGTATTATGAAATTGACCGAAAGTCAAAATTCGAACATAGGAAATTCGAGAAACTTTTGGCAGCGCCATCTGTCGTCTAGTAGTGTAAATTTTCTATCATAACATTAGACGGTGTAACTGTTTTGCCTTTCTTGTACATCATCGAGGTGTAAGCGTAAAGGCTACATTTATTACCTTTTTGCGCGAGAAAGGCGCCATCACCGTTAGGTGGATTAATCTGGGTTTTTTCCTATATCAACGGTTTCGTGCAAAACAGACACAACTCGAAATCTGAAAATGTTCAGAAACAACATTAAAAAAATTCAATAAAAAAAACTTGATTGTTTTTGTAAATATTTCGAATTCCATGGATATTTTTGCATGTATTTTTTTTTTTCGAAAAATCGTCAAATTTTGATGCATTGTGAATTTCGACCTGAGTCTTTGTCAAGTGTTACTTTATACTGTTTTCTGTGGACCAACTACCAGGAGAGCTATTTAAACATGGTGGTGAGGCACTGGCTAGAGCGCTGCACTGGGTCATTACCAAGATTTGAGAGAAGGAAGTTTTGCCGCAGGAGTGGATGGAAGGTGTCGTGTGTCCCATCTACAAAAAGGGCGATATGCTGGATTGTAGCAACTACCGCGCAATCAAATTGCTGAACGCCGCCTACAAGGAACTCTCTCAAATTTTATGCCGCCGACTAACACCAATTGCAAGAGAGTTCGTGGAGCAGTACCAGGCGGGACGGATGGGTGAACGCTCTACCACAGACCAGGTGTTCGCCATACGTCAGGTATTGCAGAAATGCCGCGAATACAACGTGCCCACACATCATCTATTTATCGACTTCAAAGCCGCATATGATACAATCGATCGGGACCAGCTATGGCAGCTAATGCACAAAAACGGATTTCCGGGTAAACTGATACGATTGATCAAGGCGACGATGGATCGGGTAATGTGAGTAGTTCGAGTTTCAGGGGCATTCTCGAGTCCCTTCGAAACGCATAGAGGGTTACGGCAAAGTGATGGTCTTTCGTGTCTGCTATTCAACATCGCTTTGGAAGGAGTAATACGAAGGGCAGGGATTGACACGAGTGGTACGATTTTCACGAAGTCCGTCCAGTTATTTGGTTTCGCCGACGACATTGATATCATGGCACGTAACTCTGAGAGGATGAAGGAAGCCTACATCAGACTGAAAAGCGAAGCTAAACGGATTGGACTAGTCATCAACACGTCGAAGACGAAGTTCATGATAGGAAGAGGCTCAAGAGAGGTGGTTGAAGAATTCGTGTACTTGGGCTCACTGGTGACTGCCGAAAATGATACCAGCAGAGAAATTCGGAGACGCATAGTGGCTGGAAATCGCACGTACTTTGGACTCCGCAAGAATAGAGTTCGCCGCCGTATCAAACTGATTATCTAAAAAACGCTTATAAGACCGGTAGTTCTCTACGCACACGAGACCTGGACGATGCTCGTGGAGGACCAACGCGCACTGGGAGTTTTCGAAAGGAAAGTGTTGCGTACCATCTATGGTGGGGTGCAGATGGCGGATGGTACGTGGAGGAGGCGAATGAACCACGAGTTGCATCGGCTGTTGGAAGAACCATCCATCGTTCACACCGCGAAAATCGGAAGACTGGGGTGGGCCGGGCACGTAGCCAGAATGTCGGAAATGGTTCTCGACAACGATCCGACGGGAACAAGAAGGCGAGGTGCACAGCGGGCAAGGTGTAGGACAATTTGCGGACCCTCCGCAGACTGCGTTGTTTGCGAAGTGCAGCCATGGACCGAGCTGACTGGAGAAGACTTTTATGTGCAACACCGGCCACTCCGGCCGGTCTGGTAATAAATAAATAAACTATCACCAATCGGCAGGAATCACAAATACGCATTCCTTCACTTTGCTGGTGCGTATATCCCAGCGAATTTATTTTTTCAATAATTGATGCCGATACACCTTTCAGTTTTCTGAAGCTAGTGCAATTTGGGCTTGCAATATTTGCACAACATTTTTGGAATTTATTGGCAATTTATTTATCCATTTTGAACATTAAACGCACTACAGGTAAACTTCGATATAACGTACATATCGATTTCAAAGTTGTACGTTATATCGAAGCATGAGTAATCATCTTTATTTTACACTACTTAAATGTTGTAGTATCATGTATTATATGGGCGAATATTTTTTTTATATAAGGCTCAGCTAGCAGTGAAACAGCTTTTATTGTGAACAATTCCTACAACCTTGTTCGTTACTAAGAAAAATGACCCGAGGAATTGCATTTTTCATTTCGTATCTATATAAAGCACAGGAAATGAGAGGCTTGCTTTTATATGCACCGTTTGCATATTCATTAATTGAGTTTCCGCGATCTTTAGTGGATTTGAACTAGTGCACAATGTGGCACGTGACTCGCCAAATTGAATATTTTTTCTGAAATTTAATTATATACGCCAACAAAATCTGATGTCACGCCAATTTTGATCAATTTTATTCGAAATTTCCGATGGAATTTCTAGAGAAGTTCCTGAATAAAAGTCTGGAGAAATGTAGGATTTTTTTCATCGGAAATATCTTCGATATTTTTTTCAGAGATTCCTTTAGGAATTATTTTTTTAAATAAAACCATACATAATATGTACCTGAATTCTATACAATATTTTGTTGGATGTATTCCAGAGGAATTTCCGAAGAAATTTCTGAAAGAGTTGCTGCAAAACTGAGGAATACCCTAAGTAATTTCCTGCAGAAAGTACTGAAAGATTTGCTGGAGAAAGTCTTTTTAAAATTTAGAAATTAAGTTCAACGCTAACAGGAATTTCTGAAGAATTTTCTTGAGGTATTTGTAAAAGAATCTCCATAGGCATTTCTGGTAAAATCCCTGAATTCCTAAAAAAAATTAAGGTGCTTCCGAAGAAATTTCTACGCGAATTTTCAAATCCCTAATATTTTTGTGAAGGAATTTGTAAACGAATTTTAGAACAAATCCCCAAAGGAATATCTGAAAGAATTACCAAAATATTTTCAATAGATATTTCTAAAGGAGTTTCGGAAGGTATTTCCGGAGAATGTTTAAAAGGAATTCGTGAATATATTTCAAAATGAATGATTCGAAGAATTTCCGAAAGAATTCCAGGAGGAAGTTTTGAATTCTGAAGGAATATCTCATGTAGATTCTGGAATAATTCTTAAAATTCATTCATTCAATTTTCGAAGAAACATTGATGAGTATTTTTATATTTATTTCCGAAGTTGTTTCCTGAGGATTTTTTTTGAAGAAATCCCTGGGGGAATTTCTAAAAGAAATCTTGAAGCAATGCCCAAAGAAATTTTTGGATAAATCTAAGAATGTCGGAAGTTCCTTCAGGAGTTCAATTTAAAAATCCTTCAGGAATTTGTTATTATCGGGTAAGTATGCCCAGCGCTATGCTGAGACTATGCCTCAGTGTCGGCACGCTCACCTCAAGCAACTCGCGGACAGGGAACTCTCGCAAACAAATGCAGGAAAACCACCGAGCATCTTTTTGCGACACTTTATTCAATTCTGTCTTCACTCTCTCTTACAGCTAGGTTAACCTGTCTTTAGAGCCCCTCTTCCTGGCAGCACTGCGCCACTCTATTTCTTCCCTTCCTCTTCTTCATTCTTTCCTTCTGTGGCCGACGACCTGACAGCGAGCAACTCTGTTCGCTGCGGGCTTACCGGTGGTATCGCCGGGAATGACTTGAAGATCTTCATTGCAACTCGACCAATCAAAAGGCAGATCGACTATCGGCGAAAACAATGCCGGATTAGGCCGACTACGGGACCAGGGAATGACGGCGGTTCTTGCTGGAGTTTTCAACCCAAAAACAGTGGGATTGTCCTCAACGCCTTCTCTTGTTCCACACACTTTCTTCTCTACTCTTCAACTTCCAATTTTGGTAACTTTGTAACATCCGTTCGCTTCGAAATACTTTGGAATAGTGACCGCATCCCGGAGGTCTAAGATTTTTCCGGAGGTCTAAGATTTTTTTTGGAAGAAATTTTAAAAAGAATTCTATGTGGGAGTATTGACCTAATGTCTAAGGGAAATACCGAAGGAATTCCTGGAATGTTTGTTTTGAAATGATGAAAGAATGTTTTGAAGAAATACCTCCGGGAATCAGCGAAGCAAATCCTAGAGTAATCCTAAAAGCATTTTTTGGAGGAATTTTAGAATAAATTATTGGTGTTTCGAAAATTTCTTCAGTTTTTTTAATTCCTTCATGAATTCAATCAGTTTTTTTTTTCAAGAATTCGGAAATTTTTTTATAACTCTTTTAGAATTTCCTACAGAAATTCCTCCACAAAATTCGCAAGAAATTATTTTGGGAGCTCCCCCAGGAATTTCCTCTAGAAATAATTTAAAAATAACCTAGCACACATTCAAGCCTGGGTCAACAATACCAATACTTTACTCGACATTGGCTGACTTAGACCTGAAAACCATTCGTCATCATTTCTGACTTTGACTAATATCAACTAGACATTTGTCCATAGAATATGCCCAAAACCTCATTAACTCAATATCATCCAATACCTCGGGAGAATTCTAAGGATAGTGCTTCTTCTTCATTGGCATTACATCCCCCACTGGGGCATTGTCGCCTCGCAGCTTAGTGTTCATTAAGCACTTCCACAGTTATTAACTGCGAAGTTTCTAAGCCAAGTTGTAATTTTTGCATTCGTATATCATGAGGCTAACACGATGATACTTGTATGCCCAGGGAAGTCGAGACAATTTCCAAACCGAAATTTCGGGAATCAAACCCACCCACCCTCAGCATGGTCTTGCTTTGTAGCCGCGCATCTTACCGCACGGCTAATGAGGGCCCCTAAATTCTGTTACCGGAACTAAAAAACTTCTCCAAAATATAAAGAAACCATCAACATAGTGGGAACAAGAACATTTTTTTCTAGTGTAATTAGGGTACTGGACGGTATCAGAATAACGAATAATTACGAACACGCTACGTGGAAGAATGTTTTTGTTTGGACAGAAGAAGGTGTTCGCAAACAGTATTAATCGGTAATCTAACATCATTTCATCGCAGACTATGTAATTGTGGCGCTTTAATTGGACAGCTCCTCACCTGAATCGGGATAAAATTAGTATCCATCAAATTTTTTGTCAAGCTTTGTTATATAAAATACTTGATCAAGATTGTTTGAATATGTATTAAAAATCGTTGCATTTTGAAATGTGTTAAATTATATAAATGATAAATAAGTGCACTTATGTATTGAACCATTCTCAATGGCGAAAACGTGACTATATTTCTAGGCATTAGAGTCAGCAAACAATTACTACACAAATGAAAAGCATATTATTTATTAGCCACATATATTTTTTGCAATATGCAAATCACGTTCCTGATAATGAAATTTAATACCTTCCCATTTTGAAAGCCACTTGATGTAGAAGGCTTCCCAGTGCTTACGTTGCGGTTTGCTATCATTTTGGAAAGGAAAAGGATATCGTGATGCATTTGTGGGGCTTCCTCTAAAATAAAAAAAAACTGGCAATATTGCTATTCCTTATGCTCTTCGTTTTGCAATAATTACGGAGTCTCCCTCGAAAATGGGCTGCTTTATTTGGATCATGTTCAACGCTGATTTGCCAGACTAAACGAATAACGTATCAAATGACCTACTTGAAGAAGGGGGTGTGTGAGATGCTCTGATTTTAAAACTGTTCTACTGGAACTAGGCGGCACCAGTCAGTCGGCTGGTTTCCAATCCAATCATAATATTGATCGACAACCGCCGATGGGGATTTGGTTTCAATAATACTGTTGACCACTTTAGTAACATGATAACTAATAATTACGAAGACGCGGAATAGAGCTCAAGCAAATTAAATGTAAACAGGGAACGTTTACCACCAGCAGCTTGTTTTTCTTGTGAAAACAATCAAACGCTATCATAACGAATCAAATGACGCAGTATTTACAGAACGACAAACAAGCCTCCCTGATAATAGCGTAATGATGATTGTAATACTGTAATGTGTCCCATAATTGGAAAGAGGACAAAGAATGGCTGTTGCTATAAAGGTGGCAATAGTTGATTAGCCTCGTTATACTTAGGTGGGAATATCCCTGGGTGTTGGTTTAATGACTTTGTTCGATAATAATGATATGTCTGGTTGCTCTTACCTTAAGCTAGTATCCTCCTTAAGCAACTCGTATTTTCCCTGTTGTTTGGACATTCTATGTCCGGATCGTTTCGTTCCAGCTGATATCATAGCGGCGGCGGCAACGTGAGCATATTTCTAACAAAGGGAAGTTGTTTGATTCGACCTTCTCTTTTCACGACTTCCGCAGGGTGACTTTCCGTAGCTGCGATTTTCTTCGGTCTCTTCCCGTTTATCGTCGTCTAGCTCGCCAGTGTTGGAGCTTCATTCCAATTTGAACAAAAGCTTTTTTCGTGATCGTCGTAGTCGTCGTCGTCGTCTCGGGATGAATAAATTTACATAATATCGGTATTTCAAACTTGCTACACCAACAACAGTATGCCCAGACAGAAACACAAATATTTTAATCCCTTCAACAGGGCGAGCAGTCTATAGCAGCGATATCTCACTCGTTCGACCACAATAGCACCATAAACTTTTATTCGCTAATCACGCGATTGGGGCTGAGCCCCTGTCGCCTAAAAGCTGTATCAACTTGCACCGACTTACTACCCTCTTAGTATTAATACTAATAATGGGAATTGTGTGAGGGTGGGGGTTGACTACAATCAATAGCTTGAAAAACGACGGTGGTCACTTTCGATTTTCTCCTCCCACTCAGCAATTTACCACCTTCCCGAAGTGTTCCAGAATATGCTAAAAAAAAACACTGTCCCAATCTACCATTGATTGCTTAATCTAATTAAAATCTCCGTTTCCTTCAATCGTTTATTTTTCACTATTCAGAAATGTAATGCACTATCATTGAAATCGAACGACACTTTGCTGCCCCATCTCTACGCGGAAGAATGCACATTTGCAAGTCACCAGAAAACACCGAAAATTCCGACGCGGAAACGGCACTTCCCCCCTCACAGCTGGATGGATTGATTATTATGTTATGGAACCTTCGAAGGGCAGAACGATCACTCTCCGATGCACACTGCTCCCGTTCGAGACCCGTTTTTTATTGGACGAAAGTTGAAAACAGACTGAATCGCAGAGTATCTGACGAGTGGAAAGTAATGACAATGACTGCGTTTTGACAGTTCTCAGCTCAAACGCAGTTTTTTCTTTGTGTTTCTACACATCGCACTCACACAACCTTAAAAATTGGCCTTTGCAACGGTATTTGTCGTATACGATGTTTCATTCATGATTCATTGTAGTGGTAGATACGTTCACCCATCCGCGAATGAGATCATTCATTCAACAGGATGGATGGGGAAATAATTTTACACTGGACTAAAACGGCTACGTCAATTCTTATTTATTCTTTCCTCTTACAAAGCAAGACTGCACAAAACACACCTGAATACGAGAAATTTGGTGTACATATCTCTGGTTCTTGGACCTGTCCCGAGTATTCCTATCGTTATCCTACATTTACACGATCTTCAACATGTTTTTATTTTATTCGTAAATCATGATTCAGATTTTGCATCATAATAATAAGCCAATTTCAATCGAAATTTTCAAATTTTTGATCTTCATGAAATTTAGAAAACAAAAGTTCAATATAAATGTTCAAAAAGACTTATATGCTTTTGAAAACAAGGATTAAAACGCCGATTTGACGAATCTGGTCGCCGCTCCGCTGCATTGCGTAGAGGGCTTTCAACTTTGATCCAAAAACATCGCTCTCTTTCTAAAACATGAAATTAATACTTCCAGAAATGCCAAGGTTGACAGATTATTATTTTCAAGGCGCCATTTTCGAACGTCTTGAATCCTTTGCAAAAGTAAATACCAGATCTTCGATAAGCAGCAACTTTTTCCAACAGAAAGCTCAAAAACAGTCGCACAGTCAGTGTCCAATTTGAACCCGTCAAGGAATTCAATATTTTGCTCATGACCCTTACAATATAAAAAATTAAAAACCTTGCCCTTCTTAAACACAAAATGTTTAATATCACTTGTCATAAGACGAGTTTATACAATCCCACTTCCACTTCCGTCAAGTCGAGTCAAGTACAAGACACTGAAGACGGCCTTACAGTTGAGGTCGAAATACGTATCTGTCAAGATACAATTAAGTATTGTGTATCCGGAATAAATTTATACCGCTTTTTATACCGAAGTTGGATTTTTCTCCAGATACAGGCAACTTTCCCAACTTCGGAAGTAGTGCGCTGGATTCCCCTGAAGATGCGCTAAACAACGCATCCATTAGTTTGACAGATAAAACTTCGGAAGAAAGTTCGGTTCGGAAGTCCGGACTTCCGAATTCTAAGTTGGTGCTACGCCGACAATAGTGGAATTCAATGGGATTGTATAAACTCGTCTTATGACAAGTGAAGATATTCCACAAAAAAGCTCAAAATAATCAATCCCACTCCCACTTCCGTCGAGTCGAGTCAAGTACAAGACACTGAAGACGGCCTTACTGTTGAGGTCGATATACGTATCTGTCAAGATACAATTAAGTAGTGGAATTCAATGGGATTGTATAAACTCGTCTTATGACAAGTGAAGATATTCCACAAAAAAGCTCAAAATAATTTTCTTATCATGTTTAATATGTTTTACGAAAATCAAACAAAAAGAGTAGGATTGAGTTCAACATCTTGAAACAAGTAGGTTAAGTGCTAAAATCAAAAACATTCAGCACACTTTCTTGAGCCGGAAAAGCCTTCAAATCTGTTGGTCGGGGAACCAAGCAGTTACTGCATTTGTTAATGCACGGACACATTTAACGTGTCAATTTTACAAATTTTACTTAGCATTTGAAAAGATGCTTAAGCTTTTTCTTTCTGGTGTCGCTTAGTCCAGCCACGCTTTATTTTAATAAAATAGGCAGAGCTATGCGTCAACACGTCTTTATTGAACGGGAGATTAGGTAGAAGTAACAGAAATGAAATTTTTATTATCCATGGCATATTGCGTTTCTAACAATTAAGTTGCTATTAGTAACATGTTGATCGGTTGCCAACTCAACACCTCCGCTCAACCGAATAGTCCTAGTTTGTTTCGCAGATATTCGAACGGTCCTTTAGCTAAGCCTTTTGTGAAAAGATGAGCGACTTGCTCGGATGTTGGCTTGTAGAGTATTTTGAAGAAACCATCATGAATTTTCTCTCGAATAAAGTTGTATCGAATGTCGATATGTTTCATTTGTTTGTGATCCCTTGGTTCTTCAGCAATCCGGATGCAAGCTTGATTGTCCTCGAACAGTGGTATTGGATGAATGAATGCAACTCCAAGCTCCTCGAGCAGATTCTTGAGCCAAATGGCATCGCATGCAGCTTGACTCAAAGAAATGTACTCAGCCTCCTCGTTGATGAAAGTGACACAGTTTGTTTTCTGGTCATCCACGAGACGGTACTTCCAAACACTTGAAAAACATTTCCGGATATTGATCGACGATCATCTATGTCATTGCCCCAGTCGGCGTCGGCGTATCCTATAAGCGGCTGTACTTCTTTTTCTTGACGATAAACCAAACATAGATTGATGGTTCCTTTCAGGTAGCGTAATATGCGTTTCAAGTGACACCAGTGGACATCAGCTGGAGCAGATTGAAATTTGCTAAAGAAATTCACAGCAGCACTAATGTCTGGTCGCGATGAAAGTGCCAAATACATCAAGCAACCAATGAATTCCCTGTACGGTTTGGTTGTTAGTTCTTGATGTTTTCTACTTATCAATTTCAGATTAGATTCTAATGGGGTTGCCACAGGTTTGCAATCAGCCATGCCGAAGTTTTGAATCAGATCAGCAATATATTTAGGTTGGGTTATTTCCATGGATCCTACGCTACGGTTCCAGTCTACCTTAAGTCCAAGAAACAACTTGAACTCCCATATCGGACATCTCGAACTGCTTTGAACGTTTCCGCTTGAATCTATGCACTAGGTTTATTTCGTCCGAGATAAGGATGATATCATCGACATACAACAGAAGGTGAACGACAGATCCACCCGTCCTCAAGTAGTACAAACAGGTATCCACTCCAGAGCGCTTGAAACCGAGCTTTGTTACAAAGGAATGTAATCGATTATTCCAGCTCCTCGGGGCTTGCTTTAGGCCATACAGTGCTTTCTTGAGACGACAAACGAGGCTTGGATTCTTGCAATCGAGACCTTCGGGCTGTCGCATAAATATTTCTTCCTTCAGCATGCCGTTGAGGAAGCAGTTCGAACGTCCATCTGGTGGACATGGTACCCCTTCTTGTTCGCCACCGCCAAAAGTGTCCTCACAGTGGTGATTTTAGCTACAGGTGCGTACGTCTCATCAAAATCGAACCCTTTCCGTTGCGAATAGCCTTTCGCAACCAACCGCGCTTTGTAGCGATCAACATTTCCAGCTTCGAAATGTTGAAAAAACCTTGAAAATCCATTTGCATTCTACAAGGTGTTTTCCCGCAGGCTTCTGAACGAGTTCCCACGTGTCGTTCTTCCGGATTGATGCTAGCTCACTATCTATAGCTGATTTCCAATGATCCCAGTCGCTTCGCTTCTTCAGTTCTTCAATGGTTGTTGGTAAGTCCGGTAAGTCCTCAACGAACGCATCCGCTTTCAATGCGAAAGCAATTATTGTATCACCAGCAGTTGGTGAATTTTGATAAGAACCTGCGAAACATTCACTGCCAGTATTTGTTTCAAAACTTGTAATGAAATCAAAAACCTTACTGATTTTACGCTCCCGTTCGCTTTGGCTTGTGGATGCTACTGCAGGGCAGTTTTCACTGTCTGATTGCGAAGGGAGCGCGCCGGTTTCTTCCTCATATTCTTCATCGTCGGCAGATTCGTTATCCCTGACCGATTCGATCTTGGGTAAAGCTGGATCCAGAGGAACAGCACTGACTTCATCCACAGCAGATTCGCCAGTGTCAGTGTTCCTCGAATCCCAAATTTTGTATCCGTTAGTGGTGTATCGTACCATTACATTCTTTTCGCTCTTGGATCCAGTTTTCCACGCTTCTGCTTCGGCACCCAGGTGAAGGCAGTTGAACCGAAAACACGCATCCTATCTACGTTCGGCTTTCTTTTGTACCACATTTCATATGGTGTCTTTCTTTCTTCCAGAGCAGCTGTTGGACTTCGATTAATAATGTAGGCAGCAGTGAGGACAGCTTCACCCCACATACTCTTCGGCAAACCAGAATTTTGCAGCATGGATCGAAACTTGTCTAACAGAGGGCGATTTAGGCGCTCCGCCACACCATTCTGCTGCGGACTATACGGAACGGTTGTCTCCATACGAATACCTTCCGTGCGGCAAAAGTTCTTGAACGATTTTCCAGTATACTCCCCGCCATTGTCGCATCGGAGTCTCGACACCCGTATGCCAAAGAAAGACGTTACCTGTGCACAAAACTGTTCAAATTTTTCCTGCACCTCATCCTTCGATTCGAGCAAATAGACCATTGTAAAATGGCTGTAGTCTTCCATGAATGACACATAATAGCGCTTACCGTTCCACGTTGTAGGAATGAACGGTCCACACACGTCAGAGTGGATGAGCTCCAACGGTCTAGATGAACGTCTATCTACTGCGTTGAACGGTTGTCTCGTTTGTCTACCTGCCAAGCAAATTTCACACAAACATCGATCAGACCGTCTCGATCATCTGGTGCTTCCATAGGCTCTTCAGGTTCGACTCCCCCAGGTGGCCATACCGTCGATGCCATAATTCAAAGTTTTCATTCTTCGTTGTCATTGCACTTGCTGAATTCTTGCTGTCACGGTAACAAATATCCAAAGCATAGAGTTGGCCTGATCTATGCCCCACGCACACTACTTGCTTATCCTTCTCGATGGTCACTCTTCCTCCAGCAATCGTTACGCGCATCCCGTTGTTTTCCAGCCGACGGACGGAAAACAGATTGCACTGCAACTCAGGCGCGTACAGAACATCTTTAATTACCGATGGCCGCTTCTTACCATCGACCACCATATTTACACGGATAGTGCCGGCAAATTCTGCTACGATGATTTGGCCACTGAAATCGACACTTTCCGAACCAGCGGATGCAGTTCATCGAACAGACTCTTGTCTTTTACCATGTGATCTGTCGCACCCGAATCTAGAAACCACTCGATTCGCTTGCTCGATATAATAGTAGGCGCCAAGAATACACTGTTGTCCGTGGTAACAATGAATGAAATTTCTCTTTCGCATGTGGCATGTGCCTTAGCTTTGAATTTGCGGTTAACCTTTGCATTCAATTTTGAATTTCTTTCGCGGCTCTTACCATCTGTCGGTCGGTAATCGAGACACTCTATGCGCTTATGACCGAATCTTCCACACTCGTAGCATTTAAAGCCACTGTTCTTTCCAGCAAACGCCGACTCGTCTTTGTTATCCTCTGTGTGATTCATTTGGTTCGCTCGTTTGGCTGATTCGTCTAACAACCGCTTCTTCACGTATTCTAATGTTAGCTGGTCCGGTTGGATGGTTTCCAAAGCCGTAATTAAAGCATCGTACGATTTCGGCAGCGACAGCAATAACTGGCAAACGATATCTTCCTCCTCGATTTTGACACCGGCTGCTTTCATTTCTCGTAGCACTTTCTCGAACTGCAGCAGGTACACTTTTACCGCATCTCCCTCTTTCAAGCGCAGCTCTTGGAACTGCTTCTTCAAGAACAGCTTCCCGGCAATTCCAACACGCTCAAACGAGTTCTTCAGAGCGTCCCATACTTTTTTTGCTATCTTTTTGTCCTTCACGTAGTCCAACTGATCCTCTGCTATTCGATGAATTAGTAAGTTTTTGCACTTCCGGTCTCTAGCCTTGCGCTCGTCGAGTTTTTGCTTCTTCTCCGCCTTGACAGCCGCTGTGTCTTCTGGGAGCTCCTTCGCGTAATCCTCGTCCTCAATGGCATTCAGGTCCAGCAGGTTCTTGTCCTCCATCAAAACTTCAATTCGGAACTTCCAGTTACCGAAATTGGTTCCATCGAACAGCCACAGCTTTTCTTCTCCCATTCTATCGTGTATTACTTATTTAAAAGATAAATTACTAGGCCCATAACCTAATAAAATAGGCAGAGCTATGCGTTAACACGTCTTTATTGAACGGGAGATTAGGTAGAAGTAACAGAAATGAAAATTTTATTATCCATGGCATATTGCGTTTCTAACAATTAAGTTGCTATTAGTAACATGTTGATCGGTTGCCAACTCAACTTATTTGACCAGTGCGCGTGAATTTGTATTTGCTTTGTGCGACGTAGCAGAAACCTTACGGTTATCGATCTAGGATAACCAGCCCAAAACTGCTTAGGGAGCGTCCACAAATAACGTAAAACTTAGAGGGGGAGGAGGAGGGAAAAGTGTGACGATCCATATAAAATTTCCAGATGTTTCATACAAAAAGTGTGACATAGGGGGATGGGGTGGTTGAAAATGCCAATTTTAGCGTTACGTAATTAATGGATCTTCCCTACGGCGACGGATGGTTTGGACACTGAACTCATGAGGAATCGTTTGAAAGTATTTTTCAACGCAGTCGGCATCAAATTTTACGTAGCCACCGGAACCGTCTATATTCTGATAGAAGTAAAAAAATGGTATGTTGGATCCATTCCAGCCATAATCGGAATGTCACCACTGGTTCCGAACACGAAAACCGCATCACTCCATCGTCAGCGTCTTCGATCACCACCTGCAGTACAACCACCGTGACAGAAAAGTGCTGGGTAGGAGGCACCTCCGGATTGGGCCATTTCGTTAGCTGAACCAAGTAATACCACCGCCGCCGCCTGTGGGACAGCAACGGATCAAAGCGACTGAAAATTATTATGGACAGCGAAGATTTAACAAAGAAGGTAGCGGTGGTTCCAACCGTCTGACTGAAGGAATCGATGCTGGAGAACGATCGTCATCGGAGCAGCAGGAACGCTAGTGATCATCAATCGACATCTTATCTACCTCTTGACCATCTGATCAGCATCGTCATAACCACAATCTGGATATAGCCTTCGGGGTCGCCATGGACATAGACATAATTCTGGCTATCGAGCAGCATCTAACGTACTACGAGGACACTCATTACGGAAAGTATCCGCCATGGAGAACAATACTTTGCCGTCGTTTTGACGTAGGACTTACGTCTTTCTTTGCTATACTGGGTGTCATTTAGATTTTTGGAAATTGGAAGCGTTACGCTGAAAGGGAAGATTTCGAACGTTACTAGCGCCTTTATCTTTCGATGAATTTTTATGATTTGTATATCAATCAGCTCAGACACTTTCCAGCAATTTGAATATTTCATTGAAACTACAGATTATTAACGATAAGCTATTGAAAATTTAAATTTTTGGAAAGCCAGCAAAAATTTCATATGTAACCAATCCCGTGCATTTCTAACACGTACATCAGTTTGAAGTAAGTCACGGGCCTTCGGGTCCACCGCAAGATTTTCTTTGTGTTTAAAAGAAGCAGTGCCTGCCGTATGCGAGTCATTACAATCGGTGACAGCAACGCGTACTGGCGTGCTTTTTGCTCGCGCATTTTTCGTTTCGTTCATTCGTTGTTTTTTCCAGCACAGCATGGAAGTTGTTGTTTGCAATATCAATACCTATGATCAAACTCCATAGATCCAAAAGTTAGAAGTTAAATGTAAATACGTTACGATTATACAAGTCCTACGTCTACTCGCGGTAATGTTAAAAACACTACCCATTGCTCTTTTTGCCTTTCTCGTATACTAAGTATACGGTAAAGGCTATATGATCGCTCCAAAAACAAACTTTTTATAGAAGGCCCGGAGACCCATAGTGTTATATACCAATCGACTCAGTTCGACGAATTGAGGTGATGTCTGTGTGTGTGTGTGTGTGTGCGCAAAACTACTCAAAAAATGTCACTCATTTTTCGGGCACTTATCCTCAACCGATTTTCTCACAACAAGTTGCATTCGACGCAGAATCCTGTCCCATTGTTTCCTATTTGAAATTGGCCAGATCGGACTATGGGATCGGGAGTTATGGCCAAAATACAAAATCGTACGAAAAAATCGCCTAAAAAATGTCACTCATTTTTCGGGCACTTATCCTCAACCGATTTGCTCGCAACAAGTTGCATTCGACGCAGAATCCTGTCCCATTGTTTCCTATTTGAAATTGGCCAGATCGGACTATGGGATCGAGAGTTATGGCCAAAATACAAAATCGTACGAAAAAATCGCTTAAAAAATGTCACTCATTTTTCGGGCACTTATCCTCAACCGATTTGCTCGCAACAAGTTGCATTCAACGCAGAATCCTGTCTCATTGTTTCCTATTTGAAATTGGCCAGATCGGACTATGGGATCGAGAGTTATGGCCAAAATACAAATTCATACGAAAAAATCGCGTAAAAAATGTAACTCATTTTTCGGGCACTTATTCTTAACCGATTTGCTCACAACAAGTTGCATTCGACGCAGAATGCTCTCCCATTATTTCCTATTGAAAATTGGCCAGGTCGGACTATGGGATCGGAAGTTATAGCCAAAATACAAATTTATACGTAAAAATCGCGTAAAAAATGTCACTCATTTTTTAGGCACTTATCCTCAACCGATTTGCTCGCAACAAATTGCATTCGACGCAGAATCCTTTCCCATTGTTTCCTATTGAAAATTGGACAGGTCGGACTATGGGATCGAGAGTTATGACCAAAATACCTTTTTTTAGCATAAAAATCACAAAAAATGTCATGTTTCGGACACCTAACCTTAATCGATTCACACGCAACAATTTGCAGTCGACGCAGAATCCTGTTCCATTGTTTCCTATTGAAAATTGGCTAGATCGGACTATGGGATCGGAAGTTATGGCCGAAACACCATTTTTGCCTTTTTATACGGAAAGGTTGTATGTTCGATCCAAAACCAAACTTTTACAGAAGGCCTGGAGACCCATAGTGTTATATACCAATCGACTCAGCTCGACGAACTGAGATGATGTCTCTGTGTGTGTGTGCGCACCAAAAGTGCGAAAAGTTTAGCTCACTTTTTTGGAACTTATCCTCAACCGATTTAATTGCAACAAGTTCCATTCGACGCGGAATCCTGTCGTATTGTTTTCTATTGAAAATTTGGAAGATCAGACCATGGGCACAGAAATTATGGCCAAAATTATGGCCAAGTGTTATAAAAAAGCGAGTAAAAAAGTCTAGCTGACTTAATGGACTTACCCTCAACCGATTTACTCACAACAAATTGCATTAGACGCGGAATCCTGTTCTATTATTTTCTATTGAAAGTTGGCCAGATTGGACTATTACCTTAGAAATTATGGCCAAAATACTTTTTGCCTTTCTTGTGCAACAAAGTTGTACCGAAAGGCTATAATTTCTTTCCGAAAACGAACTATCGGATGCTTTCACACTGATACACTTCCCAAGCAACCAGAAGTTCGGATAAAAAGGGCTATTTTGGCTTAATCAGCTCTCATTTTAAGTAATTTTTTGTATGTAACGGAACTTTAAGTGAACTTTAAAGTTCCGTTAAGGATGCTTGGAACTTGATGTGAACCATAGTGATCCAATTAGTTAAGAGTAAATTTAAGTAAAATTTGAACTTCTGGTTGCTTGGGTTCCCTCCCTCTTCATACGGGAGTTTGGCAGAAAGACGGTCATGAGATTTATATCATAACAAATATTGCCCTCTGCTCGCTTGATGGGAATGACATTTTCGTTTTCTTTTTGTGTAGTCGGAGCTTCAGTTCAACTAACATCCAAAAGTGATATCCTTAAAATATATGACTGGGTAAAATAAAACAGGGGTATGTACGTCAAAAAGATTGGAAAAGGAAACAAAAATGTCGAAATTCTGAAATGCTGAAAACCGAACCGAGGTCTCGCGACAATCGCATTTTATCGCATTTCCGGATGTTGCAACTGCATCGCGAGTAGTGCGCAACTGTGCCATAGTCGGGCACCACTCGCGATGCAGTTGCGACATCCGGGAATGGGACAAAATATGATTTTCGGTTTTCAACTGGATCTACAATATCTTTGCCATAAATAATCTGATTTTCATAGAAAGGACAAAGAAATTTGTTTTTTTTTACTCCTAGCTACTAGCTCATCTATTTTCAAGCGCACACATTTTACGAAGGTCGAGAAAGGCACCATCACCGCTAAGTGGATTAATCTGGGTTTTAGATTAATAACTAATGGCAGAGGCTAACCCGCTGCGGAGGTACAGTGGAACGTGTTCGGTGCACTTCATCATCATCATAATTTTAATCAGGATGTTTTACGGACTCTATACACTAGACTAGAGCTACTGCCGCAAGTGTAACTGATTCTTTGATTTGCAAGCAAATAAAATATTTGGCAATGAAGATGCTAGCAAGAATGCTAGCGTAAACCTTCGGAAAATGTTCCACAACGGAGGCAAGGATTCAGCGTTCGAGTAATTTATTCAAATTAAACTGATATTTGATTTCTATAATAAATATAAGCCGTGCGGTAAGACGCGCAGCTACAAAGCAAGACCATGCTGAGGGTGGCTGGGTTCGATTCCCGGTGCTGGTCTAGATAATTTTCGGATTGGAAATTGTCTCGACTTCCCTGGGCATAAGAGTATCATCGTGTTAGCCTCATGATATACGAATGCAAAAATGGTAACCTGGCTTAGAAACCTCGCAGTTAATAACTATGGAAGTACTTAATGAGCACCAGGGCTTGGATGAATGAAGTAATGAAGATGATGACCGATGCTTCAGCACCAGATATACTCCCGAGGACGGTAGCTTCATGAGAGAACAGTTTCAAAGTGCTTGGTGAAGAATGCTTCCTCGCTCCATACAGCACTGCTGTACGAAACAGCTGGAGAGTGAAATCAAACACCCGCTAGTGCAGAGAATATTTAACTCTCATGCCTCACTTATACCGAGTTGCGCATTTCAGTTGGAATGAATGTGTGAAAGAGAGGTATATGATGAATTCTCTCTTTCTCGCTAATATGGTTTTGTATTCACACAACACTCACTCGCATCTGAAACACTGCCGATGAACGAAGGAACCATCCTCATTTCACACTGCCCTGCTGAACGATGCCTCCTCGGCACTATCCGGCTTATAAAGATGCCACGTTCAAAACTCCCCACTTTCATTGTATAAATCGAATGCTTTGTATTTGCCTCTTCCCTTGTTCGTGCAGCCAGCACCACGTCATCGAGCGCACATCAATCGTTGCACCGAAATTAAAACCTCACTGCGGGCTAAAAACGAAGCATTCGTTCATTTTTGAACGAATTTTCCAAGGCCTGATGAGCACTAAGCTGCGAGGCGGCTCTGTCCCAGTGTGGGGATGTAATGCCAATAAGAAGAAGAAGAAGAAGAAATATAAATTATCTTAACATATTTTGATAATTTTTTATTTTTGTTTTTAAAATGTTGAAGTGCACTGCGATTCCGTTTCGTCGATCCTTGAGGCTGCTAATTCTATTGATCACATTGTCGTACTTGGTGACTTTAACTTGCCAGGTATCTCGTGGGAACACTCCCCCAACGGCTTCCTTTTTCCGAATGCTGGTCCCGAATGCTTATCGCTATTTGGACTTATGTTTCGCTAGCGATGAAGGGACATCCACATCCGTAACTATGGCTCCATCGCAACTAGTGAAGCTGGTTGCACATCATCCCCCGTTAACAGTTTCAATCGACCACAGTTTGCCTCATGATGTCGTGGTTTCTCCGGTTTCATTCTACTACGACTACCGCAAAGCTGATCACAGTTGTATTGCTGAATTTTTCTCCTCTTTCGATTGGAAGAGCATTTTGGATCAAGAAGACGCCAATAGTTATGCGCGAACTTTCTCCAATGTTTTAGCATATGTAGTTGACAGATTCGTACCGAAGACAATTCGCAATAAACAAACACAATAAACAAATGTGTGAATGAACAGCACAAGGAGTCTGGACTGCCATCGTCAATGACGTTCAACAGAGTAACAGCTACTACCACCCGTGAAATTTGCCAATTCTTTGCTGAGAAATTTGCGAATGTTTTATCTAGCAAGAATTTGACCGTGGAGCAAATTGAATTAGCAGCAAGACACATCCGCTTGTGGGTCGAACATTTCCTTTTGGAAGTCAGCAAACATGTTTCCGGTCTACAAGAAGGGTAATAAACGAGACGTCGACAATTGCCGTGGTATCACCTCTTTGAGCGCTATTTCAAAACTATTCGAACTTGTGGTCACGGAGCCACTACGTGCCCATTGTAAGCAACATATCAGCGATGACCAACGCGGCTTTATGTCTGGACGTTCAACAGCTATGGCTAACTTCCTATATAACGGAAAGTATGGTCAGTCATGCTCAAACTGACGTCATTTATACTGACCTGTCTGCTTGCCTTCGACATGGTAAACCACGATATTGCGATTGCTAAAATGGGAAGATTTGGCGTCAACGGCAGACTTCTGGAATGGTTTCGTTCGTACATGTCAGGTCGAGAGCTAAGTGTTATCATTGGAGATGATCAAGCACCTCCGTTCATTTCCACATCAGGCATCCCGCAAGGCAGCCATCTGGGACCTTTCTTCTGTATTTTAACGATGTGCACCTCCTTCTTAGAACTCCAGGACAATCCTACGCTGATGACCTCAAGATTTATCTACAAGTCGGATCAATTGAAGATTGTATTTTGCTTCAGCAACAGCTACTAGTTTTCGATGAATGGTGTAAATATAACCGTACGATTGTCAACCCGAAAAAATGGTCGGTGATCTCTTTCTCACGGAAAAAAGATGGCATCCAATTTAGCTACCGACTACAGGATACTTTAATCGAACGCATAAGCGAAGTGAAAGACCTAGGAGTGATTTTGTACTCTCAACAAACGTTTAAACAACATATCTCCTATATTGTGGCTTCCCGTAAGTTGGGGTGTATATTCAGGATGACCAAAATCTTTACAGATGTTTACTGCCTGAAATCGATCGATCTTAGAATACTGCTCGGAAGTCTGGAGTCCGAACTATAATAATGGCGTTGAGAGGTTTGAATCTATGTAGCGACGTTTTCTACGCTTTGCGCTTTGTAGATTCCCATGGAGGAATCCTTTCCGACTTCCAAGTTATGAAAGCCGTTGTCTTTTAATTCGTCTGGAACCGCTCCATGTACGAAGGAATGTGACAAAGGCTTTGTTTGTTGCTGATGTTCTACAAGGTCGCGTAGACTGCCCAAGAATCCTGGACCAAATTAACATTAATGTCGCACCCCGAGCGTTACGCAACAACATAATGCTCCGTCTACCGTTTCGACGCACAAACTATAGCCTACACGGAGCTGTCATGGGTCTGCAGAGGGTTTTTAACCGGGTGGCCTCATTATTTGATTTTAACGTTTCTCGTCAAACGCTTCGTCGACGATTCTCCAGTGTATTTTTAAGATTGGAAAATTGACTATTTTTTAATTGTGTATCGATTTGACTTGACAAATAGAATTAAGATTAGAATAAGACCAAACATTATTGGGGCACTAGAATGCCTGTTGATGTATAAACCAATAAAGAATAAAAAAATCAGAAGGGTTATATACAAGATACGACCGCCCGACGTAAACTACGTAAAGCAGATCATAAGAAAATAATTTATTTGCTTAGAGCTTAGAGTGATTAAAATTTTGACTTTTTCGCTCCCCTATGCTTGAACGATAACATTTGCTGTTTTGATGAACCTCCTAAGTTTTCATTGAAATTGGTTGTAATTTAACTGAGTACGAGCAGTTTGAAGTTTGTATGGAAATCGTCCCGTATGTGAAAGATCGTTTCGTGAGGCGGCTAATTAACTATTTAGGGGGAGATCTCCCAGCGCAGGACACCTCCCAATACCGGACACTTTTTAAAACGATACTTGCAGAGCTCCCTCCTTCAACTTATTAAGTACAAAAGGAAGCTATTGAAAAGGCTTTTAACGGCATGGGATATCAGATCTTCATGTGGTAAGCTTTATGCAAAATTTAAAATTGAATAAAAATGTTCAAAATTTTGATGTTTCGCGTTATTTTAGATGGTTTGAACCAACAATTTTAAAATCAATTGGCTTAAATAAAGATGATGATTTGTTAGATGTACCATGTAATTGTGGTGTTCGGACATTGAGATTTTTCATAGCCATTTTTTACACCTGTTTTGATACACTTACTTCAATTCAATTGTTTCTTCTTGCTGAGAAATTGCACAGAAATTAAAATTGAAGAGCACATTCAAAAAGGTGAGAATTTGGATTAAGATGTAAAAAATTTAGCTGAAGAGTCAAATAAGCTCTACTAACAATTTTTAATATTTACAGCTTGAAGCACGTTGTTGCGATGTTATTTTGCAACATTTGGTTCGACCAAATTTAGTTAATGTTGAAACTACCTTCCCTTGCTACGCTTTGGTAATATTTGGATAGACTGGCAATGAGAGTAGAATTGGAAACATGAGTGGTTCAAAGATTAAAAGTCCAACGACAATACAAGTTGCTTTGTGTGAACCGGAATAAAGAATAGTTAAGAAGTTCATCATAAATTACAAATAAACCTGTAACAAACCGATCCGGCGTAGCCGAAGCCAAACAAGATTGCTGATTAGGAGTAGGAGCTAAAGTAGTGATTGCACTGAAAAATTGTACTGTGTAAGATAATGTGTCATGAATTTATTGTAAATGAAATATATTTCAGCTTTAGCTGGTCAATATCATACCGGATTTCTACCCTGCTGAAAGAAGTTCAGCACTCAATCACAGCTCCAAACCCTATTTGCAACACACGTGAAAAATATGATTATTTTAAATGATGTCTTTACTCATGTAACAGGAACTTAGTCACATTTGAACAATATTTGAACATTTGATGCAATAGTGTCCGGTACTAGGAGACATTTTTCTGAACCGTGAAATTTTTCTCCAAAATTCATCGTCGTAAAACGTGTTCAAATGATCAAATTTAGCTTGTATGAATCATTAATGGCCATATTTTATGTATAAGGTATAAAAGGAAACATAATCCGGATAGTTTTTTTTTGTTTTTTTGTCAAATGGCTTATGTGTCCGGCACTGGAGGATCTCCCCCTAAATATAATCAACCCGAAGACTTCGAAGAATATTTCCTAATCTGCTAGACGGTTGTTGTTGCGAACCGATCGATTTTGTAAGCAAAGATATAATGAAAACAAAAATGCTCATTATTGATATGTTATTCTTTTACGTGCTCAATTGAATTTCCACGATTTAGTATTTCCCTAATATTTTTTTTTGCAAGCAGCAAATTGTTTCGCAACAAAAACGATTTATTCACTCGCTAAATTTCCTATGTTGCCAACGTACTCATATATTTTTATATATTAATGAGCAACATTGCAAAACGGTTTTCCAAAAACGTTACTGTTTTCATAGTAATTCTCAAACTTCAAATCGCGCGTGCTAAGTCAAATTACAACCAAATCTGCTAAAAATTAGGGAAGTTCTATAAAGACAACTGATGCCACCGTTTAAGCATAGGGAAGCGAAAAAGTCAAAATTTGAACTACTCTGTTTCTGTCAGGCCAGATGTAATTACAAAGAGAACCAACAGATGATATTTGAGAATAATATAACCACCGACGTGTCACTGGCGCTCTCTGATTGTCTCACAATTTTTAACGGCCATTCGCTTTTGCGGGCGATCGCTCCTGTCAAATGAACTAAGACACAACTCCGCTACAATGTTAATACACGTAGGTTGGTGGCTGAGCTACGAAAACTTCGCGAGCCATTATTGGGGTGGCGGCAGTGTTCAATAATTTTCATCATGGCGTCGTGGGCAGCAAATTTGAATTATTTTCCATTAGGTGACACGTCGGTTCGTCGGTGATATAACCTTCAATGTGTACACACGGGTGACCCAAATTTAAGTAATACCGGCGCCGGCCGTGTCCCAATGCGAACCAATTAATGAATGGGTAGGAATATGTTGACGTGATACTTGCCGACGAGTCATCTGCACTTCCACGAGTAACCATCGTTGGATATATGGGGTCGGGAGGTAGCGAGGTTCGTTTTGGTAAACGTTTTGCCTCGTGTAATGTGTAGTTTTTCCGCAAATCATGATCGATTGCACACCAATTCATTTATGTTTCGAACAAAATTAGCATTATTCAATATATGAAAATGGATGAATATGAAAATTTAAAATTTTCATTTAAAAACTCCAAATTTCTTATTCCGCAGTGGTGATGATGCCTTTACTTTCTCCGACTGTTGTGTGACTTTTGAAGTGTTATTTTAAAGGGATGCTGCCTAAATAGTAAAATAACCTTGTTTATAGTTGATAATCAATTTCAATGATCACTTCTTGCTTACATCAACATGTCCAGCATCTGTATCACTTTTTCATAAACACTACTTTTTTGCTCCGACCGCAGTCATTGCTCTTGTTCTTTTGTTGTATTTTTTGTGCGAATCACCGCACAAAAGTAGAGCGCAAGAACCAACCGCACCAGACGGCGGTCGTAACGAAACCCTGAAATTTTACTGGGTTGGTAAGGATTTAGATTTGATTATGTTTTTACGTTGATAATCAATAGTTCCAATAGGATAAAAATTGCTGGAGAGTTTCCGATTCGATTGATAATAAAATCTCGAAAATCCATCGAAAGATAAAGGAATTATTAACGTTTGAAATCTTACATGATTTCGTGATGGTCTCGAATTTGGGAATTTTCGTTTTTTACCCTGTATCCGAGTCTTTCCTTTAGACGTAGTTTACGTCAACATAGATTTTACTTATTTTGTAAGTACAGCAAATGAATAATATTTGTAGCCGCACATAAAATTAATTGTAAATACCAATAAAATAATAATTAACATTAATTTATTTTTTGTATGCGTTGCACATAAAACTGAAGAGTAACAAAATCCGGAGTTTTATGTGCAGAAATAGAAAAGTTTATTTGCAAAGCTTATAGATGCCAAATCAGCTCAGTGTAAGATACAGTAACAAACTATAAAAATTAAAATCGGCGGGTTTTATTCAGTGCAGTTGCAGTTCATTCATTCGCCCTTCAGCCTCTCGCACACACATTTGAACCTGATTTGAACAAACGAAACAACGACTCAACGCGAACGCAACGGTCCCACGTTGCCAACCCAGCTGGCAGTGCTCCGATCGCTCATGTGCTCCTGTTATTTTCAGCATTTGCCGCTACGAACTCGGTCAAGGCAACAACAGTTTGCGCCGTCCCGACCAAAGGGACCGACGGCGGTCGGCTGACTCTGCATATGGAATGAATGAGGAAGCCCGTCGGTGCCGACGACGGCTTCAAGGATTTTCTCAACGACGACGGAATAGCACGAGGGAAAAACATCAAAAAATTTGCATACAAACTTTGAATTAAGTAGCAGGCGCTCAGACACCGGAGGAGGCTCAGTATTATGATTGGATAATGGTCAAAGTAACGGATGACGGTGTGAACGTGTGTGGCATAAAAATGAGGGGAAGCTGTCCGGCATCATACGCACACAAACGTTGTTCTGCAGAGGGGAATTTATGAATGAACGAATAAAGTGATGAACCCTTGCACACAAAATCTACACGGAAGGAAAAATAACGCAAAATCGAAAAATGAAAATAATAATTATTTAATTGATTGATAATAACTAATAAATTTCATTGCAGTGAAATAATCTGCCTGTCCCAGCTAGCAAATGTCATCGAAATAAAAAACAAAATCATTTAAATTTTCTTGGGAAAGTTTATTCAGATTTTCAATTGTTTATAATCAAATTTGCTCCATATTCAAGTCACTCCGCATTCAAATTAGTCGATTTTTTTTTTGAAAATTACAAATTTTGATCAGTAAAATAAATTCGCATAAATTTAACATACAAACATGTAGTATCTATTTTTTTAGTTTTGCTTTTTACAATTTTTATCAATCCACTTGAAGGTATATCCTGCTTGCCTTAATATCGAAGTTTATATCCATAAATACAGTGAAATAGCACAAACCTAGTAGGAAATTAGGAAAAATGGTACATACTATTGATACAATTTTAATTACCATTTACTTTCAAACTTTTGAATTACCTAATATCTAGTCTTACAAAAGCTACAAAATAGGCTCTCAGTATCGGTACTTTGCTCTACTCATTGATTTCATCCGTAGATTCGGTTAGATTTCTGTCAGCCTTGGGATGGGATGAGACTACCGCCGTCGTCGGTAGCCACCGGATCCTATAACTTGTGTGAATTAGTATTTCTCAGCAACATTCTGAGCATTGCAAAATATTCCTATTTACAGGGAAACGCATGCGACACAACGAGGTGACATACCGACGTACACGACAACGATGACAAACACTTGCACACTACGCCCATGCACACATAAATTATTGTATTGATAATGACCTGCTAGTGTAAGTTGCTATAAAGACAATCAATGGTATGAATAAAAACTATTGGAGAGAAAATTTACAACTGCTTTCCGCGTACGGGCCCGCACGAGGGCTCGAAAACACGGAGTGGGTTCGATTGCATGCTTTCTTTGATTTATTCGATTTGTGACCGTCCAACTAAACAGTAGTTTTTAATACTTTTTTCCAGTTCGGCCTAGATTCTGTGAGTGTGTACAACTAAGCTATTTCGATTGATTCGATGGGGTTTGTAAGAGATAAAACTGATTGAAAATAGTTACTGCGCTTGAAAGTATTAGATACATTGGGAGGAACTTTCGGTATTTAGCTAAACAAACTATTGAGCTGCATTATTTGCGAGAATGACACTGTGGTGGGTACTAACAACTATTATAGTAGGGATTAAGCTAAGAACATTACACTGAGGATACTGGTCGTAAGAACATCATACGTTTCTCTTTTGAAATTTCACCACAAGAAAATGTATTGATTTTCATACGATTGTCTAATGGAAGGCATTTCATACGACAATCTTATGAAATATTTTCAGTTTGTTAAAAAAAAAGGTAACCCGGTTCTGAACCATGGACGTGGTGATTAGGAGGCGTGCGTTCACACTACACGCCCACCGACGCTTCAAGAAACTGTCTCGTTGGATACCCAATAAGAGTTAGAATTGATCGAAAAAAGATCCTACGATTTTCATAGTTTAATTCGTATGAAACATTCTCATAAGTTTGGTCGTATGAAAATCTTACGGCCAGTATCCTCAGTGTACCAGAGTGGTAGATAGTTGAGAAAATTTGTGGATTTAAAAAAATAGGTACCTTTGCTAAATATAATTATATAGGAACAAGTGTTTTGTAATTCTGCAAGTACTATTCTGTGTTTGTGTTCCAGTTTTTTTTTAAAATCATTTTTGGATTTCTTTTTCTTCCATGGCTATTTTGTATAACATTTCAGAACTTTTATGTTGCATAATGGCATAATTTCAAGATAACTCAGCTTAACTAAACTTAAACTATGTCAATGAAAAAACATATTTTACATCGATTCAATTTGCGTATCTCCCTTCTTAGAAACAACAAAGCTCATGAGATTTGCGCCCAGCCACCGTTTGAAGCAAGTGAATCCAAAGATCCACGAAGTCCAATATGATCGGAGAAGTAGCCAGTCAGTCGTGCCATTTTTAGCGAAACATGTATTCCATACAATTCGATGCATTTCGTAAGGTTTTATTGCATATTTAAATGACCAAGTTAGGCCGATACAGAACATTACCTCCCTTTTTCCTTTGTATATGTTTAGCATTAGACAAAAGACCAACGTGGCCGACTTACTTTCCATCAGCTTTACATCCACCACGACCTTTATGCCAATGGAAATCATTTGAAACCAATAGAACCCCAACTACTCTACCTGCAGCTTTACACAATGGTTTATTGAAAAAAAAACTGATTCCTCCGTTGGGAATCGTTCCACAATCAACAACATCCAATGAACTATCTAGCCCTACTGTTAAAGAAAGTCAATCAAACAGCGACGAATAGATTGATATCGATGACAACCACGCCGTCACATCGTTTTTTCGTTAACTCAAATAACGTCTTTTGATTTAGGACGTTATTTGAGTTAAAGAAAAAACGCCAGGGGCCAAAACGTAATTATGGTGATTAATTATTTGCGGGCGTCTTAGGGGAAATGTTACACGGTTAAACGATCATTTCCTTCCTTTTACTTCCACTAATTAGTGGAAGTGAAAGTAAAAGGAAGTAAAGGAAGAAAATAGTGGCACCGTGTAATTATGGCGCCATTAGAGCAGCGGTTCTCAACCTTTTCCTTCAGTGGGGTACCACACTGATCTTTGACAGACCTTTGCATTGCTTGAGGTACCCCCTGTTATCTTTAATTTTTTTCTGGGGGCATGTAAAAATGGGAAATGAATATTTGCTTGGCCTCTATAAAACCCATGAATATCAAAAAATAATAATTTTAAGTACTTCCTGTTCGTTATTTATAACTTTGGAAACACTAATAAGGCTTTGTGCACAAATTATGTAATTATACACATTACCAAACCTCCCCCCTTCATGTAACAACAAGTAACGCTCACTGAGACAACCCCCTAGGTGTGCGCCGCCGACAGTTTTTGGCACGCCGCCGCCGCCGACATTTTTGTAGCGGCGCGCCGCCGTTTAAAATTTGCCACGCCGATTCAAGTTGAAGAAGTCCGAAAAAATTTCCTGGTTTATCCCTACCACATCTCGTTGTAACACCGAAGAATTTTTCGTAAAAATACCAATGATTATCTTGAAAGTTTAAAACAACTTCTTATTGGCATTTCAGCAAAAAAATCTTCAGACTTTACATGAGAATCTCATCAGGATATTGTTGTTGAAGTCATCAGAAGTTGTTCCAAATTTCCACAGAAAAATATTCTGAATAACCACGGAAAGTGCCTGTTGAGTGCTCTTCAAAATTTACACAGAATATCCTTCATAATTGTACGATATTGTGATTGGAAAATGCTTCAACGTTGATTTTCTCAATGTAGATTAATTAAGATGACTAGTATGGCATAGCCAATGTTAAAGCAGACAATTCTTCGGAATATCCGCGGGAGACTCCCTGGAATTTTCAAAAATTCTTCAAAACTACCGCGGAAGATTATTCAAAATGTAAATTTAAAAAAAACTTTGGGATACTCAATGGAAAATAGCTCGAACTTGTTTAAGTTTTTTTTTAATTTCTTCAAAAAACTCTTTGCATTGTCCATAAAAAATTCTTCGGAAATTCGATTGGTCGAACTGGTAATTTGCCCACAAAAGCCGTTTGTCCTGATAAGTCATCTGACCGAAATGATCGTTTGGTCACTGAAGCCATTTAGTTAAAAATGTTATTTGGCATAATGTCAATTACTGAATGGATAATATCTAGGAACTTTTTCATATAGGCGTAACTGTATTTTACCTTGAAATTTGAAACGATTCATACTTTTTCTATTCAGCATATTTCGTTCAACTGACGTTACTACCGGATTGGTCGCAATCTATTTTTTATGTAGGGTGCATGAGTTGACCAAAATAATTTCCATTAAGAGCACAATCATTATTCCAAAAATCAAGGTCAGAATCAATTAGGTCCATTTGAAAAAAGTTCTTGGTCACTCGTTTGGCAAAATTGTCAAATGACAATTGAACACAATTCCGTAACCTTTCTATTTTTTAAGTCGATACTGGCCGTTAAGCCAAAAGTCTTCTAAACAATTTCCATTTAGCCAAGCCGAACTGAACGTTTATCTAAACTGATATCAGGTTGGAAATTGTTTGACCGAAAATGTAGTTTGGCCGAAAGTAACATACAGCCGAAAGGAGCATTTGACTTAAAATGCCGTTCGGCCGAAAAAGTCGTTTGACCGAATAGATCATTTGACCAAAAATGCAGTTTGGTAAGAATTAAATTTTGTAAGAAGTCGTAAGTTGTAAGTTGTGAGAAATTTTGGCCAAATAGGTCACTTGGACAGAAAATGCCGTTTGGCCGAAGGGGTATTTAATTATTAATTAAAAATGAACTATTCGGTCTAACGATTTTTTCGACCAAACTACCAGTTCGGGTCGAATGTCCCTTTATGTCGTTTATGTCGTTTTCGGTCAAACAACATTTGCGGACAAACCATTTTCGACCTAATAGCAGTTTCGGATATTTTTGGCTTGAATCGGCTTACAAAGTAGAGAGATTGCGAAATTTCGTTCAATGAACTTTTGACAATAAGGCCATTTCGCCGTAAATGTCATTTAGCCAAATGGGAGGACATTTTTGACTATATTATCCATTCAGTAATTGACATTTGACCATGTGACTCGTTGGCCAAACAACATTTTCGGCTAAATTACCCATTCTGTCAAACGACCATTTCGACCAAACGACCTGTTAGGGAAATCGACTTTTTTGGTCAAATTACCAGTTCGGCCGTATTTTGCTTTCAGTCTCTGGAATTTCCCAAGAATTTCTTATGGATAACGACTCGTGTCGTTAAATAACTGAAACATGTTTACGTTTCAGTTAGCGAATACCGATCAATAACTGCAACGCATTCTAGACATCAAACGGTTGTCATTCGACGTCAGATGCCATAGAAGTGCACCAGATTGTGCAGCACAATGCAGCTATCATCGAGTTTGTTTGAAATTGTTATGAAGTTCAGCGCTCTGATAACTGCAAAACTGTTGCAACTATCGAATTGCAGTCAAAAAGCATTGCAGCAAACGTCTGCTGTACAATGAATTTTCCTTAGAAATCCAACGAAATTTCTTAAAAACTCCGAGAGATTTTCTGTTGAAAACCAAAAATTTTATTATTGACATCTACATTTTGAACAACTTTGCGCGGAAATTCTAATAAATTTTTCATTTAAATTCCGGAGAATTCCTCGTGAAAATTTCAGAGAATTTTCTATGAAAACTCCAGAGTCTCCCGCTGATATTCTGAAGAACCTTCTGTTCTAACGATGGTCATGCCAAACTATACGTCTTATTTTTTCTAGACTGAGCAAGCTAACGTTAAAACACTTACTCTACTAGCCGCACTCTTCTACAATTATGAAGAATTTTCTAAGTAAATTTCAAAAAAATATTCAACAGAAACTAAAAAGGAACTTTCCGCGAATATTCCGAACATTTTCCTGTAGTAATTTGGAACAATTTGGAACAAATGGAACAAAGAATCTCCTGCTAAAATTCAAAACAATTTTCTTTTGGATTACCAAAGAGCTTCTGTTGGTAATTCCGGAAAATTCTCGAACAATCCGAAAATTATTTCCAAATGAATATTTTGGAAAAACTTTAAGATGTTTTTGGAAGAAGTTCATCAGATTTTTCCGTTAATGTCTTAAAAACAGGGTTCGTAATGCTCACTCAATCTCAGGAGCACAGTATCCTCCCTCACCAAAATTTTCGCGGAGAAATCGCTTTTCGGGAAAGAAAAACAGCCCAGTGATAACCATTTTTCGCTCACTTCGATTGCCGCCAAACGTTGGTTTGCTCTTTCTCTTTCATATTCGAGTCTTTTCGTGGCGCCATAAATGCAAATGGTAGTTGCTTATGTGAACCAAATAACTTAACGCTTACATACAGATAGCGTGGTGGTGTGGCTAGAGTAAGCGCATCCGCACAGCTATTATTGTTACTATTCTGGGTTCGAGTCCCGGTACGATCATACAATTTTGTAATTGTTCTGCGATAATTCTCGCGAAAAGTGTGAGAGATGTAAAAGTGATGAATCGAAAAAGGATTTTCATCTAATAGGCAAGATTTTCGTTTATCTTCCCAGACAAATTTTGGAAAAAGATTGATGGGTGAAAGATGATCCTCAACATAAACAACGAAAAAAGATTCTCCCTTGGTCCGAAAAACGCTTGCTTTGGTCTCATTGAAACGAAAAGTCGAAACCCTGCTTAAAAACATCCCGAAAAAAAGCAAAAAAAAATCTCAAAGAAACGTATTAAAAAAATCGCCACGCCGATTCACGCCGCCGCCGTCTAATATGGCTTTCGCCGCCGCCGACCAAAAATCGGAACAACGCCGCCGCCGCTGAATATCGGACCGGCGCACACCTCTAACCCCCTCCATATTATAATACCCAATTGTTATAAGAATATTACAAAAAAAACCGTTGTCATTGTCTTTTTTATGTTCTATCCTTATTCTAAGCAGAACATTGTATTAATGCAAATCGCGTATCCGATTTTGATTTGGTTCAAATTTGGTTGTTTTGTTACGTAACGATTCACAAACTCCCCTTCTCTCTGTTTCACAATAAGTTGCGGTTGCTCAACCCCCATCCCTTCCCTTCAAGTGGTACATAATTTGTGCACAATGCCTAATTTTCATATTAAAGTGAGTTAACTAAAGTTGTTTCGATTTTATTATAACGCGAAGGCATTACGATTCATTTCATTCATTTATTTAGTTAACATCTAAACAGATAACGCTGAATCAACAATTTGACGCCACAATGCACGGTTCGAGGCCGCATCTCTCCATCCTCGGATACGCCCCACGCTCGCCAAGTCGTTCTGCACCTGGTCTGCTCCATCTCGCTCGCTGCGCTCCACGCCGTCTCGTACCTGCCGGATCGGAAGCGAACACCATCTTTGCAGGGTTGCTGTCCGGCATTCTTGCAACATGTCCTGCCCATCGTACCCTTCCGGCTTTAGCTACCTTCTGGATACTGGGTTCGCCGTAGAGTTGGGCGAGCTCATGGTTCATTCTTCGCCGCCACACACCGTCTTCTTGCACACCGCCAAAGATGGTCCTAAGCACCCGTCTCTCGAATACTCCGAGTGCTTGCAAGTCCTCCTCGAGCATTGTCCATGTTTCATGTCCGTAGAGGACAACCGGTCTTATGAGCGTCTTGTACATGACACATTTGGTGCGGTGGCGAATCTTTTTCGACCGCAGTTTCTTCTGAAGCCCGTAGTAGGCCCGACTTCCAAAGATGATGCGCCTTCGTATTTCACGACTAACGTTGTTGTCAGCCGTTAGCAAGGATCCGAGGTAGACGAATTCCTCGACCACCTCGAAGGTATCCCCGTCTATCGTAACACTGCTTCCCAAGCGGGCCCTGTCGCGCTCGGTTCCGCCCTCAAGCATGTACTTTGTCTTTGACGCATTCACCACCAGTCCAACTTTTGTTGTTTCACGTTTCAGGCGGGTGTACAGTTCTGCCACCTTTGCAAATGTTCGGCCGACAATGTCCATGTCATCCGCGAAGCAAATAAATTGACTGGATCTGTTGAAAATCGTACCCCTGCTGTTACACCCGGCTCTCCGCATGACACCTTCTAGCACAATGTTGAACAACAGGCACGAAAGTCCATCACCTTGTCTTAGTCCCCGGCGCGATTCGAACGAACTGGAGTGTTCGCCCGAAATCTTCACACAGTTTTGCACACCATCCACCGTTGCTTTGATCAGTCTGGTAAGCTTCCCAGGGAAACTGTTCTCGTCCATAATTTTCCATAGCTCTACGCGGTCTATACTGTCGTATGCCGCCTTGAAATCAACGAACAGATGGTGCGTTGGGACCTGGTATTCACGGCATTTTTGAAGGATTTGCCGTACAGTAAAGATCTGGTCCGTTGTTGAGCGGCCGTCAACGAAGCCGGCTTGATAACTTCCCACGAACTCGTTCACTAATGGTGACAGACGACGGAAGATGATCTGGGATATCACTTTGTAGGCGGCATTAAGGATGGTGATCGCTCGAAAGTTCTCACACTCCAGTTTGTCGCCTTTCTTGTAGATGGGGCATATAACCCCTTCCTTCCACTCCTCCGGTAGCTGTTCAGTTTCCCAGATTTTGACTATTAGGTTGTGCAGGCAAGTGGCCAGCTTTTCCGGGGCCATCTTGATGAGCTCAGCTCCGATACCATCCTTACCAGCTGCTTTATTGGTCTTTAGCTGTTGAATGGCATCCTTAACTTCTCTCAAGGTGGGGGCTGGTTGGCTTCCATCGTCCGCTGAACTGACGTAGTCATCTCCTCCGCTGCCTTGACTTTCACTGCCTGTACTCTCCACGCCATTCAGATGTTCCTCGTAGTGCTGCTTCCACCTTTCGATCACCACACGTTCGTCCGTCAAGATGCTCCCATCCTTATCCCGGCACATTTCGGCTCGCGGCACGAAGCCTTTGCGGGATGCGTTGAGCTTCTGATAGAACTTGCGTGTATCTTGAGAACGGCACAGCTGTTCCATCTCCTCGCACTTCGCTTCTTCCAGGCGGCGTTTCTTCTCCTGAAAAAGGCGGGTCTGCTGTCTCCGCTTCCGTCTATAACGTTCCACGTTCTGCCGGGTACCTTGCTGCAGCGCGACCGCCCGCGCTGCGTCCTTCTCCTCCAGAATCTGTCTGCACTCTTCGTCGAACCAATCGTTCCGTCGACTTCGACCCATATACCCGACGTTGTTCTCCGCTGCGTCGTTAATGGCTGCTTTAACTGTACTCCAGCAGTCCTCAAGAGGGGCCCCATCGAGCTCACCCTCTTCCGGCAACGCTGCCTCGAGATGCTGCGCGTATGCAGTGGCGACATCAGGTTGTTTCAGTCGCTCTAGGTCGTACCGCGGCGGTCGTCGGTACCGAACATTGTTGATGACGGATAGTTTTGGGCGCAGTTTAACCATCACCAGATAGTGGTCAGAGTCGATGTTAGCGCCACGATATGTCCTGACGTCGATAATGTCGGAGAAGTGCCGTCCATCAATCAGAACGTGGTCGATTTGTGATTCTGTCTGCAGTGGTGATCTCCAGGTGTACCGATACGGGCGGCTGTGTTGGAAGTAGGTGCTACGAATGGCCATATTCTTGGAGGCGGCGAAATCAATTAGTCGTAGGCCGTTTTCGTTCGTCAGCTGGTGAGCGCTGAACTTTCCAATAGTCGGTCTAAACTCCTCCTCTTGGCCAACCTGAGCGTTCAAATCTCCTATGATGATTTTGACGTCGTGGCTTGGGCAGCTGTCGTACTCACGTTCCAGCTGCGCGTAGAATGCGTCCTTATCATCATCAGTGCTTCCGGAGTGTGGGCTATGGACGTTGATTATGCTGAAGTTGAAGAACCGGCCTTTGATCCTCAACCTGCACATTCTTTCATTGATCGGCCACCACCCGATCACGCGCCTTTGCATATCGCCCATCACTATGAAAGCTGCTCCCAGCTCGTGTGTGTTGCCGCAGCTCTGGTAGATGGTATGATTACCTCTAAACGTTCGCACCATTGATCCCTTCCAACAAACCTCCTGCAGCGCTACGATGCCGAATCCACGGTCCTTGAGCACATCGGCGAGTATGCGTGTGCTCCCGATGAAGTTGAGAGATTTGCAGTTCCACGAACCGAGTTTCCAATCGCTAGTCCCTTTTCGTCGCAGTGGTCTTCGCCGATGGTTCCGGTCCGTATTCTCTTGTTGATTGTTCGTTGCTCAAGATTATTTAAAGGCTGGCTTGCAGGGCCTGACACCAAACCCCCCAAATTTCCGGAGGACCATTCCTCCTTATTTCCGGTGGACCATGGTGCACAGTTTCACTTAGAGTCCCTCGCTGGCACTCGGACGATGATCAGCCGCCCCTAACATGGAGAACAGACGCTGTTGTGAGCCGATCCTGACATGGAGAACAGACGCTCAATAAGATTTGCACCTCCGGGGAGGAGCAAACCCCCCCTTCCCTGTCAGCATAAAACCATAGTTCCCACCGGGGTTGGTTACCCGATCTTCCCTAAGGTTGCTCGTATCCCGGCCAGCACCGCGGGGAGGTAGGGATAGGAGTTGCTGGGTAAGAGGCTAAGGACCGCGAGATGGGGTCTATTTTATTCCTTCAGGTACGCGAAGTACCAATGGTACGCTTTACCCAGCATTTGCCGTGCCCGAAGGCATTACGAATACAAAGTAAAATTTTAGACACTCCCAAAGAAAGGGTAAAAAATTGAGATGTTTGATGTTTTCAAAAAATAAAATAGTTCTTGAAACTTTTGGAGACCTTTGGTTCGGTTTCCGGTCCGGTGTAGATTTTTTTTTTCGATTTTCCTGGGCATTGCAAAAATAAAATCTTGGCTTTGACACATCGCAGTTAATAATGTAATGCCATCGGGGATGAAAAAGAACATTTTTGCAATTCCTGATCATAATACTTGGATTACAGTTGGCGTTTGAGTGATAAAACGGCCTACTTTTCCATACCAATGCAATGGGTGCTTTAATGAACATTATGCAACTCAAATGGGTTGCATAATATCCATTATAGCACTCATTTTGGTGCTATAATGAAAAACCAGCATTAGAACAATAATTATATGACCAGATTTAGTTCAATTAACTTGGGTGAGTGTTCAAACAGTGTATCCTCTGTGTCACGTAATTAATGAAATAATTTAATGGACATGACATCAAATTATCTAAAAGCAGGGGTGGCATTGTGCATCTCGAATCGAATCACTCGATTCGTACGTTTTTGCATTCGATTCGAAAAAATTGCGGCATTATGTATTTCGTTCGACTTCATGCAGTCGCAGTACAAGATTTCGAATGGTGCTGTACTAGTTCAATCGAGTATGTTCTGTCAAACGAAATGTAAACAGAGAGAATAAGAGATAGCTGTCTCCGTGTTTAGTATGCCGCCCGCTGGAGAGACAACCTTCAGCGCATGGCGAATGTGAGTAAACAGAGAGAACAAGAGTAATTTCATCTGCGTGTAGCGTGTTGCCTGTTGGAAAGGCATCCTTCAAGGCATGAATTGGCAGTTAATTTATAAACAAGCAAATTGTGCTCAATGACTATAAAAAGGATTACACCCGATTCTTTTTTTACACGGGGGAAGCGTTCCGTGTAAAAAAAGTTTTCAGTTCAAAATTCGAAAATCCGTGTAGAATAAGTTTTTTGATTTTGCTAAATGAATTGAATCATGCTAAATGGAACAACTTTGCAAAAATTTTGTATGAGATTTCTTTACACGGCTGTGTAAAAAAAATCCGTGTAAAAACAGAATCGGGTGTATTATTTATTGAGCAGTTGTAACCGAATAGAACATTATGCCGATACGATATGTTTTGTAAATTGAGATATTGTTACGACACAAATTATAAGTTTTATGTTTACTCGAATTTATGCCACAGATCCAATTTTCAGCTAAATAATTTAAAGCTAAAGGAAGATTCTATAATAAGTTACTTTGATGTATCCATGTGTTTTAGTTAAATGCACTTAGGTTATCTCTTGCGCGTTTTACCTTTCTTATTTTTATTTAACTCAACTATTTTAACGTAGATTTTAAAATATACACCCATCGATTTTCGACGTGACGTGATCGACGTGAAAACTGCCAGAAACAAAAAAGATTTTAGTTGAAGTCGTTTTTTACGCGGATTTCGGGATAATTAGAGATTGCATATTGTCTGGAAACTATGAAAGTAGGTATACTAATAACATTGTTTCCTTCAAGATACAATAATGAACCATTTATTCTCTTTCCGTAAAGAAATAATAACAAATATAATTAAAAACTTTCAACAAGAAATCGCTCTCGAACAACATTCGAAAGCTATAAAGGTGACGAGTGTTTTTCATTCGACTTGAGTCGTTTTCCAGTGTGCCATCGAGTATCCATAATGCCAAAACATCTCGTTATTCTTGTACCTCCTCGAGCATACTCGAACGATGAGTCGTTTTCGAGATCGAATCGCCAAACATGTTCGACTCGATAGAATTACGTTCGAATCGAGATGCGCAATGCCACCCCAGGTTTATCTATCGCTTTATGGTATGTCGAGCATACAATGTGGCACGATAACATGGAATATGTTTGTTTTCTGCAGTAGCATGACATTTTGGTAAGATTGATTATGTGAAGTAAATACAATTGTAACATTTTGGTACAGATTTATCACATTAAAGCCCATTTTTCGTCATTGCAAAAAATAGCGTGTGCAACTCGTTGCAAAACTTGATTTTTTCAGCACTCGTAGTATTTATCCAACTCGGCAAGCCTCGTTTGATAAACGTACAACTCGTGCTGAAAAAATCATCTTTTTGCAACTAGTTGCACAAACTACTATTGTAATTCTGAGAGGATATTTAAATTATGAACTACTAGCAGACCCGACGAACTTCGTTTCGCCTGAAATTGATTTACACTGGATTTTGTTTTTACGCGATTTACATTTTCTCAATTTTCCACTCATCCTAAATGTTTAACGTATATTAATTATCATGTGATTTTTCTTTGATTTATTCTGGATTTTTTGAAACATGTTGCGAAGAGTTTGGTGGCAAATTGAAGTTACACGATCAAAAATACGAGCGAAAAAAAAATCGTGTAAAAACAAAATCCTGTGTTCTTTGATTTTTTTTTCACGTTCGCAATTTCTTTAGAAGACGGGCACCAAAGAAACATTTCTTGTATACAAAAACCTCCATATACCAAATTTGGTTCCATTTAATTGATTTATTCTCGAGTTACGAAGAAATTTTTATTTCGTTTGCATGGGAGCCCCTTTTTTCAGAAGGGGGAGGGGTCTCGAAGCCTTCCAAAACTTCCACATGCCAGATTTTGTTCCATTTGTTTGATTAATTCTCGAGTTATGATGAAATTGATGTTCCGTTTGTAAGGGAGCACCCCTTTCCAAAAATGGGAGGGGTCTCGAACCGTCTTAAGAACCTTCCCTAGCCCCAAAAATCTCTGCATACATATTTTCACGCCGATCGGTTCAGTAGTTTCCGAGTCTATAAGGTTCAGACAGACAGAAATTCATTTTTATGTATATAGATTTAAGAAGATTTATTAGTCAGGGAAATTAAAATTTGTATCTTATCGAAATTCTAGGAATGAAAAGGGTATTCCTAGAAGTTAGTTTCTGAGAAACTGTAGTTGCTCTCAAACATATGATGGAAGTTTTTTACAGTACTTTTGGAAATTGAGAATCTTCGAATATAAATAAGGAAGATTATAATGCTGCTATGTGCATTCCGGCCAATAAGCAAAAATTAGACGAAATTCCGATTTTTACACGCAGAAATTCTTCTAGTTTTCTTATCCTTGACCCGCTCACGGATACCGAACTGCAGGTTGAAAATCTTTTCTCGAACATGTTTCTGTAATCACCCTCTCGCAAAGCCACTAAGTTTGATCTTTCCATATTCGGACTAGAAAAATTTCTGCGTCTGATGGAAAATTATGCTAATTTGATTTTTCTAATTCCTTTATATAAAATGCATTTTTTTTATGTAGCACTACGTCTGTCTTTTCTATATTGGGGTATACTTTGCGATTGCGAAAATCGGAGACTGTCACGAAAATATGATAGACTTTGAACATTAATATTTCAGCCGTTTTCGATGGATTTCAAATATTTTTGGATCATTCGATCAAGGTTGAGTCAATTCTTCATTGTATGGTTCTGAAAATACAGATTTTCAACTATTTATTATCAAAAATTGACAAATAATTTAGAAATTGTAAAACCACAAATCCCGTGCATGCATCGCAAGCACAGACATCAAAATCAAGCAACTTGCGGGTTTGGATCTAATCTTCAGTTTGAACATGGCACTGGTAGCATTTTCAACGGAAAAGCATAACATTCGATGGTTGTTATGCAGTGGTGATGCTGAAAATTTATTCCAAAAGGTGGCGTCTTACCGAAAAGTCATCAAGTTTGGTTGCTGTTAGTTATTGGAAAAGCGCATTGGGGAAAAATGGGTTCCTCAGGACCAGTATTTTCTAAGCCGTTAACCCGTTATTAATTGCAAAATGGCCTGTTTAGATGGCATTGCCGTGGTAGCTTGGTTGCTGTTAGTTATTTTATCCATTCGAACAAATGTATTGCCTCATCTTCCTCCGACGCGCGCTTGTGAAGGGCAACTTTCTGTTATCGCCGAACGATTATGTTTTGCCAGTGGCGTAGCCACGGGTTGGTTTTAGACATAAAACCCCCACCAGAAACAAAATTATTAGAAGAATTTTTTTTTCGAACCTTCTCGAATTAAAAAAATGTTCAGAAAATCCCCCCAGACCAATTTTCTGGCTACGCCACTGTGTTTTGCACTTTGAAGAAAATTCATCTCGGATTTAGCTTCTTTTGTATAAAATGGCGGACCGAAAAAAAAAAACGATTCCATTCCCAATGACTAACAGAAACAAAACCAAAGAATCTTCACTAAATTAATGATTTTGTGTGTGTGTTACTTCTACGTGAAGTTAAACGATTTACAATGATATGGAAATGCTAATATCATCTTCCAAACTTAGACGTGCATGTTCATGATAGAAATGGAGGCGAAAGTATAGAATTGATAGTTCCGTTAGGATACGGCAGGCATGAAGAATGTTTTTATAGAAGTCGATTTGAAAGCGAGCGGAGGGCAATATTTGTGATGTTATATATCGCACGACCTTCCTTCTGCCAAACTCCCGTATGAAGGGGGAAGAAAGTATATCAGTGTGGAAGCTGATATATCTCCTCTGACAAAAGGAAGGTGGTTTGACTTGCTCATATGCTATGGCGTGCGGAAGGATTTTCTATCGACGAGTACTGTCTCCAAATTTCTAATATGACATCAGCATTTAGTCGAATAGGATTTTTATTGCACAGTTCTTTTTTCTCATTGCGTTCGTCTCGTCGCAATCAACTTGGCTGCCTCGGAGAGAACAAAGCAGAGAAAGGCACTGCTGCTGTACCGTCGACCAATAACAGCTGAATTGATGGATGCCCCCACCAAGGGTGTACTACCCTTAGTTAATGGTTATCGCGGCGTACTGTCCAACACAAGCCAAAGCCGGCGATGGATCATCGGCTGCCCTTCGTAGGGACATCGTCTAGCTTTCGCGGAGGCAAGGCCAGCATATCATTGCCGGCGACCTGAATGCCAAACATCAAGCCTGGGGCAACAGTCGCGGCAATCAAAACGGCACCATCTGGAGCAACGACATGGAGGAAGGCCACTACACGATCTTGAGCCCGGATTCCCCCACTCGGCTGAGTCGGTCTGGTGTCCACGCAACCTTCGACCTATACATAAGCAACATGAACGATCAGCCGGTCGTCTACCAGGAGCTTAGTTCGGATCACTATCCGGTGGTGGCGGAAGTGGACTCCTCGGTCAATCGGAACCAGCAGTTACGGCGAAACTACTATCAAGTGAACTGGCAGCGGTTCCAGTAGTGCGTCGACAACACAATCGATTACATGGTGCGTCCAGGGACGCCGGAAAGTATTGACCGCCAGCTGTGCGCCATCGAAGAGGCAATCTCGGTGGCCAGAGAGCAGCATGTCCCGACGGCTCGGCAGGTAAGCAACTCCTTAAACATCGATTGCGGAATGTCACTCGCAGGCAGTTTCAGCGTACTGGACTGCCTGAGCTTAAGGCACGCTGCAATCGAATCACAAAAATTATCAAGGCCAGAATGGTGGACCTCAAAAATAATGACTTCTCGAATAAGATCCGCACTCTCCCAGATTATGCTAAGCCGTTCTGGAAAATGACCAAATACTAAAATCCAAGCCTCGGCCCATTCCACCTTTGATCCCACAAGACAATAATGGCTCTAAGGATCGCTTGATAACTCCTGCAGAGAAGATCGCTGAAATATGTCGTCACTTCGTTAGCTCCCACAATCTTGGGCAGAACATCGTCAGTCCACACGAAGCAGCCGTCAACGAGCATGCTAACAACATCCATTTGATTCCCAACGACTTCTCGACGAATCATCGAAGAACATGAAGGGCCCAGGCTTCGACAGCAACCTGAATCTCGAGCTCAAACACATGAGTGCTCCGTTCTTTGAGCACCTTTCGCTGATCTTTAAGGGAAGGATCCTTCCTCCCCCAAAGGTATAGTCCCATCAGCCTTCTCTCAGGATTATCCAAGCTATTCAAAAAAAGCATTTCACGCTACAATTTTCCCAGCTACCTGGTGAAAATCATCAACAATTACCTGCCGGCAAGGACATTCCGGGTCTCAATCAGCGGAGCGAGTTCCAATGCACACAACATCGTCGCAGGCGTCCCCTACTCTGTACTTTTTGAAAACTGCCATCCATATGGCCAAATGTGTCGATTTTCCAATTTTGAAACTCGCTGCAATCCTCTATAATAATAATAATAATATGTCGAATTGACGCCCGGTTTGTCACAATAAGTCCCATAGGTATTTCCCTTTTACCCATAAGGGTCATTTTATAGAATCTGCCCAAGAGCAGTACTAGTTCTTGCTATTATGTTTGAAAATAAATTTCCAATTCATCAATTGTCGGACTTTTTCCAAATGCGCGCAATAGATTTTGAACTTCGGCTTTTGAACAGCGATTGGAGAATCTCACCGAGACACAAATTATGTTTTTTTTTTGTGTCTTTATTGAGGAGACTTTCAGCCCAAGGCTGGCTCGTCTCCGAGCACCCAAATTATGTGCCCAAACCCTAGTATTGTGCTTTTTATTCAGGACAACAAATGTACACAGTAGAAAAAAGATTCCGTTCTATCTAGTTGTCACAGAAACGCAATACAACATCGGTCATTTCGCATTTTTGTCTCAGGTTTTCCCAGAGACAAGCAAAGGTACCTCCGGGGGTACATGTACCCCAGTTTAAGAACCGCTGCATTAGAACATACGAAATTTCGACTTTGTAGAGTTGTTGTAGGGTAAATAAGGCTGTAAATAAACGATTGATAAAAGTGTTATCTTGAAATTATGCATTTCTACAACAAAATAATTATTATTCCACATCCAGTTCAAATAAACTTATGTCAATTCTATTTCCCGTAAAATTGCCTCCTCTAAAACCTCACCAATCACGTGTTCCTAGAAATGAAAACACCTTTGCACCTAAAAAGCAAACATAACACACTAAACTGCATCCGCTATCAAACCTCGGTCGTACTTGTCCTTCCATCTTTCTTTCACAAACACACACAGTTTTTCACTTCTTCGCCGTCAGTGCGGCCTCCGATTTGCTCCCCTTAATGAGCTGCTGCTCCAACCTTTGCTCGCAAAACAAAGCCGGAGCGCCCTGCTGCATTGCGCTGGTCGGACTTGTGACTGCGCTGCTGCTTCTGCTGTCGCCCGATGTTACACCTGGCGGCGGACCCAGTATCGTCACACCGAATGTCGTTATGATGCCGCCGGTCGGCGTCGTAGGCGAATAGTCCGTCACCGAGCGGCCCGACGACGATCCCCGGTCCCTGCGGATGGGGAACTTGTTTTTGGTACAGCTCAGGTCCAGCTCCAGCGTGTTGAAGCGCGGTCGGGTTTTATATTTGGTATTCTGGTTGTGGGATATGGCTCCCGATGCCGACGAGGATGACGGGGGATCGTCGTCGTCGGAGCGACCGGCTGCCAAGTCTTTGGTGATACCGTCCGGGAGGTCCGTACCGGTCGAGTGGCGGTTCATTGCCTGTAAAATGTGAAACGTGTTAGTCTTGTTACCGCATTGTCGAATCTTCCAAAATATTATTGAGACTTACCTTTTCCACCTGATGCTGGGCAATTTGCACCCTCAATCCTACCCCTTTCGGGGTCGAACTAAGCTCAGCTAAATTTTCGACGCTGGTTTCGTACAGACTTGCCATCGGTGGTGATCGCACATGATGTGGCTTGAGAGCCGGACCCGTCTGACCAGTGCTGCTACTGTCACTGATCCCGTTATTAACATTACCACTTCCAACACTCGTGTTTCCGCTTTCGCCCGAGACAGGCGAAGGCACCTTGCTATTGCGAGTTACATCGTTATTCGAGCTCAAATGCGTTGTATTGCTAGTTTCGTAATTTGTTTTTCCACTGTGATTAGTCCTCACATCAGAACCACCAACTGCACTTACTTTAGACCCTCCCGGCGATATAACTTGTTTCGACCCAGACGGCGATGACGCCTCCCCATTCAACGGAACTAAATCATCCGGCCCACCCAGCCGATCCATTTTGGCCGTACTGATCTCCTCCGCTTCGCGATAGAAACAACCAAAGTCCAAATCGAGGAACAGCTCTTGTAAAAACCGCCTTGACCCTAGTCGATACGTGTTTCGACCGAGCTGTTGGCACACCTCGGAGTAAAGGCAGATGTCTTGGAACGCGCTCGGATGCTTCTGCTTCAGTTCCAGCAGCTGCGTACGGCTCTGCTTGCTCCACACGGGATTGGCCATCCGTTGGACGTGTCGCAGAATGCTTGCCCTAGTGCGGTCCACCTCGTCGCTGAAGGAACTCTCCGACGAGTTGAAGAACTCACTGCGACTGCTGGAACTGATGCCAGACGGGTCAAGCCGTCGGCGGCAGCACTGCAGGCACTCGTCGCGAACGTGTCCCACTCCGTTGCTGTCAACGGAATTGGCACGTAAGAGTTTGATGGAATCGGCCGATTCACGATCCACGATCTGTATGTTGCTGGTTGCGGCATTCGAACCTCGGGAGTCCAGCTCAACCGAGATGTTAGAGTCGAGCTCGTTGAGGGTGAAATTCGAAACGTACGTACCGGAGGACTCTTCATGGGGGAACAGATTGAGGATGTTTCGCGGGAGACAGATTCCTGAAAGCAGAGGAAAGGATGACATATTAGGTATGAATAAAATAATTAGACAGTCAGAATCTGAGATCTAAAAAACCTTACCTGCATAACAGGGTCCCCGTATTTCTGCCTGCATTTGAAGTCTCTGATGCTTGATCCGTAAACTCTGTCGAAATTCGTCATACCTGCGAAAAACAAATAATTTTTAAACCCACAACATATCAAAATTTTTCCATCGACCTTACCCCATCACCGCATTGAAGCTATGGTTTCGATCCAGGCTGCGAACCTTGAGCTTCCGCTGCTGTTCGTACAGCACTTTTGACGCCCGCAGCCGGAACCGCGAGATGGTCGAAGTGGACGACGAGGACGTCACGCTACCCATGGTATCGTCCATCATCTCCGCCAAATCGTCCGCTGCCGATTCGGATAACATCGGTCGGCAGCGTCGGCGCAGTATCCGAAGGGTGTGATAGCCGTACAGATCTTGGGCCGTCATAAAGCTGGTTTCCTTGAGCGGTAATCCCGTGAGCGAGACCCGCCGGTACTTTTCCTCCGTGGATAGTTTCTTCAAATCAATCAGGTTCGAGCTGCTTGGGATGGGCGAGAGTTGGCCCTGCTGCATCATGTCGGCGTGGAAGCGACTACCGAAGATGGACTCGTAGCTGCTCACGCCGGACGTGTTGGAATCCGTGCCGGAGTTGTAGCGTGTTCTCGTATAGGTTGGGTAACTGGGCATTTGACCGGAAGCTGGCGGGGCCGTCGTACTCATCAAACTAATGCCGTCCGTTGTTTTGGACTCCGAGAGGGAGCGTTTATGGGTTTGCGAAGATGGAGTTCGATTCGGGCCGAGGATGCTTTCCGGGAGGGTTTTGGATCGGGACGTAGACGCAGCGGCACAATCGCTTTGATCTTCACCGACGGTTGTGCTTTCCATACGTGAAACGATCAGTTGCTCGTCGGAATCGTTCTGGATTAGTGGTTCATTCGTTTCCAGCAGTGCAGTGTAGTTGTAGGGTGGGAATTCGTAGTTATGTCGGACGGGAGTGTTGAACTGCTTGGGAAACCATTCATCTGGTTCGTTGACAGGCCAGTAGGTGCTGCGATCGTGCCGAACCGCAATCCAATCGAGCTTCTGCAGGACTTCGGCGCCCATCTGGGTGGTGGAGATCAGACAAACGCAGTTGAAGGCCGTCGAACGGACCGAATAGACTTCGGCGTATTTGGCGAGCTGTACGAAATGTTCGAAAACGGTTGCTGAAATTTCGTTCAGATAGGAGACTCCTTCCTTGCTGGTGCTGAAATGCGCCAAAGCCCACATGGCTGCCTTCAAGGCTATGACATCCTTCTCGTCGGTGCACTTGGCCAGCAGAAGGGTGTCGATGAGAGTTAGAAGCTCGCCGTGGGCCTGCAGATGGGTTATCCCCTTGGTTGTCTGCACCAGTTGGCCGTACAAATGTGGTAACATGTTGGGAGCGGTAACGCCTACCCGCTGGGCGCAATGTCTTCGGCTGTACGTTCCGTCCTCGGTTTTGGTATGTTGCGTCAGGTGGGCGTGGATATCGGCTTCGATCAGTAGGACGTATCTGCGACAGGAGAAATTTTGTTGTCATCGTTAATGAGAATGAAGCAAAGTGGGAATAGTGCAAGGTGGCGTGAAAGTTCCTCCAAGAAATTTTTCCGGAAGTTCCTCCAGGAATTCCTCCGGAAGTTCCGCCAGGGATTCCTCCGGAAGTTCCTCCAGGAATTCCTCCGGAAGTTCCTCCAGGAATTCCTCCGGAAGTTTCTCCAGGAATTTCTTCGGAAGTTCCCTCCAGAAGTTCCTCCCGGAATTACTCCGGAAGTTCCTCCCGGATTTCCTCCGGAAGTTCCTCCCGGATTTCCTCCGGAAGTTCCTCCCGGATTTCCTCCGGAAGTTCCTCCCGGATTTCCTCCGGAAGTTCCTCCCGGAATTCCTCCGGAAGTTCCTCCAGGAATTCCTCCAGGAATTCCTCCGGAAGTTCTTCCAGGAATTCCTCCGGAAGTTCCTTCAGGAATTCCTCCGGAAGTTCCTTCAGGAATTCCTCCGGAAGTTCCTTCAGGAATTCCTCCGGAAGTTCCTTCAGGAATTCCTCCGGAAGTTCCTTCAGGAATTCCTCCGGAAGTTCCTTCAGGAATTCCTCCGGAAGTTCCTCCAGGAATTCCTCCGGAAGTTCCTCCAGGAATTCCTCCGGAAGTTCCTCCAGGAATTCCTCCGGAAGTTCCTCCAGGAATTCCTCCGGAAGTTCCTCCAGGAATTCCTCCGAAAGTTCCTCCAGGAAGTTCCTCCAGGGATTCCTCCGGAAGTTCCTCCAGGGATTCCTCCGGAAGTTCCTCCAGGAATTCCTCCGGAAGTTCCTCCAGGAATTCCTCCGGAAGTTCCTCCAGGAATTCCTTTGAAAGTTCCTCCAGGAATTCCTCCGGAAGTTCCTCCAGGAATTCCTCCGGAAGTTCCTCCAGGAATTCCTCCGGAAGTTCCTCCAGGAATTCCTCCGGAAGTTCCTCCAGGAATTCCTCCGTAAGTTCCTCCAGGAATTCCTCCGGAAGTTCCTCCAGGAATTCCTCCGGAAGTTCCTCCAAAAATTCCTCCAGAAGTTCCTCCAGGAATTCCTCCGGAAGTTCCTCCAGGAATTCCTCCGGAAGTTCCTCCAGGAATTCCTCCGGAAGTTCCTCCAGGAATTCCTCCGGAAGTTCCTCCAGGAATTCCTCCGGAAGTTCCTCCAGGAATTCCTCCGGAAGTTCCTCCGGAAGTTCCTTCAGGAATTCCTCCGGAAGTTCCTCTAGGAATTCCTCCGGAAGTTCCTCCAGGAATTCCTCCGGAAGTTCCTCCAGGAATTCCTCCGGAAGTTCCTCCAGGAATTCCTCCGGAAGTTCCTCCAGGAATTCCTCCGGAAGTTCCTCCAGGAATTCCTCCGGAAGTTCCTCCGGAAGTTCCTCCAGGAATTCCTCCGGAAGTTCCTCCAGGAATTCCTCCGAAGTTCCTCCAGGAATTCCTCCGGAAGTTCCTCCAGGAATTCCTCCGGAAGTTCCTCCAGGAATTCCTCCGGAAGTTCCTCCAGGAATTCCTCCGGAAGTTCCTCCAGGAATTCCTCCGGAAGTTCCTCCAGGAATTCCTCCGGAAGTTCCTCCAGGAATTCCTCCGGAAGTTCCTCCAGGAATTCCTCCGAAGTTCCTCCAAGAATTCCTCCGGAAGTTCCTCCAGGAATTCCTCCGGAAGTTCCTCCAGGAAATCCTTCTGAAATTCAACCAGGAATTTCTCCGCAAGTTCCTCCAGGCTTTCGTCCGAAAGTTCATCCAGGAATTCCTTCGTAAGTTCCTCCAGGAATTCCTCCGGAAGTTCCTCCAGGAATTCCTCCGGAAGTTCCTCTAGGAATTCCTCCGGAAGTTTCTCCAGGAATTCCTCCGGAAGTTCCTCCAGGAATTCCTCCGGAAGTTCCTCCAGGAATTCCTCCGGAAGTTCCTCCAGGAATTCCTCCGGAAGTTCCTCCGGAAGTTCCTCCAGGAATTCCTCCGGAAGTTCCTCCAGGAATTCCTCCGGAAGTTCCTCCAGGAATTCCTCCGGAAGTTCCTCCAGGAATTCCTCCGGAAGTTCCTCCAGGAATTCCTCCGGAAGTTCCTCCAGGAATTCCTCCGAATTCCTCCGGAAGTTCCTCCAGGAATTCCTCCGAATTCCTCCAGGAATTCCTCCGGAAGTTCCTCCAGGAATTCCTCCGGAAGTTCCTCCAGGAATTCCTCCGGAAGTTCCTCCAGGAATTCCTCCGGAAGTTCCTCCGGAAGTTCCTCCAGGAATTCCTCCGGAAGTTCCTCCGGAAGTTCCTCCAGGAATTCCTCCGGAAGTTCCTCCAGGAATTCCTCCGGAAGTTCCTCCAGGAATTCCTCCGGAAGTTCCTCCAGGAATTCCTCCGGAAGTTCCTCCAGGAATTCCTCCGGAAGTTCCTCCGGAAGTTCCTCCAGGAATTCCTCCAGGAATTCCTCCGGAAGTTCCTCCAGGAATTCCTCCGGAAGTTCCTCCAGGAATTCCTCCGGAAGTTTCTCCAGGAATTCCTTTGGAAGTTCCTCCAGGAATTCCTCCGGAAGTTCCTCCAGGGATTCCTCCGGAAGTTCCTCCAGGAATTCCTCCGGAAGTTCCTCCAGGGATTCCTCCGGAAGTTCCTCCAAGAATTCCTCCGAAAGTTCCTCCAGGAATTCCTCCGGAAGTTCCTCCGTGTGTACCTCCGAGATTTGCTCCGGAAGAACCTCCGGGAATTCTTCCGGAAGAACCTCCGAGAGTTCCTCCGGAAGAACCTCCGGGAGTTCCTCTAGAAGAACTTCCGAAGAAAACGTCCGGAGAAACTTCCGAAGGACTTCCCGAGGAACTCCCAGAGCAGTACTTTCATGGAATTATTTATGGAAGTTTCTCTGCGAATTCCTCTGGAAGACTTCAGGAGGTTCTCCGGAAGTTCCTCTGGAATTCCTCAGGCAAATTCCTTTGGAAATAACTCCGGGGATTCTTTCGGAAGTTCCTCTCGGAATTCCTTCGGATATTCATCTGGAAGTTTTTCTGGGAATTCCTCCGGAGGATCTTCCGAAACAACATTTTCTATGGAAATGATTTGGTAATAAACGTTCAAGGAACAGAATATCACAAAAATGTAATTCAATTGGGTTGTTTAGCAAAGAAAAATATGAGGTTTTTTATAGTTTAACATAAAAAGCATGCTTTTCTGATCTCCAGCATATTTTTATTTTGTTTGTAAACCTTTTATTTACATTTTTATACAGCAAACAATAAGCCATTTCAATCGATAGAATGACACTAACATTCATAGAATGACAGTTAGCCCATGCAGCATAAGAACAAATTTTTAGTCCCATATAAATTTAAAATGCAAATTAAAAATAGTTCCGGGGCTCCGAAAATTCTGAAAAATTGGGGTTAGGCTCAGTTTTTTATGCATATTCAGAATATGTAAAAACATATATACCCCTAAACAACCCAATTGAGGATAGGTTCAGCGCTTTTGTTACTCACTTTTTATTGAAGCCCTTAACCCAGGTCTCGATCTCCTCTTTGATCCGCGCCTCCGGGTGGTTCAAGCCTCTCGGTATCGAATAGAACTTCATCATGACTAGCTTTCCGTGATCGCTGACCCGCTCCAAGTTGGGCCAAACGTTGACCAGTTCCTCCAGGTAGGTCCGTTCGTAGCATGCTTCCTCTAGGATTTCAAGCGCTGCCAGTTGGACACATTTGGCCTGGCATTCATCGACCAGTTTTAACAGCAGCGGCATGCCCCACACCTCGAAGTTCGGTAACCGTGCTCGGAGAAGCACTCGCATAAACTGGGTCGCGTAGAGACGGGCTTTGGCTGAAGGATGTTTGAGCAGAGCTCGCATCAGGATCTTGCGAGGCTCTCCGTCCAGACTGTAATCCAGCCCGGATACGATCAGCTTGACGTAGCAGATGTGGTTGGTTTTGGTGACGATTGTCGTCAGTCTAAAAAAAAAACAAGGATTTGTTAGACTTCGTGATCCTATGGCAATTTTTACGCAACTTACTCTTTAAATACATCTGTGTTGGTTAGCACGGAAAGCCCCTTCTCGGTTCGACACAATCTACCGATAAAAAGGAAGTACTGATGGCACATGGTGCTGGTCATGTGCTGCGGACTGAACAAACATTCGTGAGCGGATTTCTTGGTGTGGATTGACATCAGCTGACGACTGATATCGAAGAATAGATCGGTCAGTATCCGGATGCATTCCAGCTGAAAATAAAAGTGAACCGAAGGATTCGGTGAACAGATTCTTTCATTGGTGAAAAAGCAATAACAAACCTCCTGGCTTTGCTGCAACCAGTCGAGTAACTCTAGAGCCGCCGTCACGTACGCAGGTAGCTGCCGATTATATCTGGTCAAATCTTGATGCGAGAATCGGTTATTACTTGGCTTAAAGTAGTCGATGATTCTCCTGATGAACCGCGTATTCTGAACATCCAGCTTGCTTCCCAAGCTGTCCGACCGGAAGATTGTGATGACAATATCCCAGTCCCACATGTTGGCGTCCTTGTTCCCCAGCACATTCGAGTCCCTGATGAGTCTTTCGTTCTCCTTGATGTTGTCGAAGAACTGCATGAAGCGAGCCCGCTTCAGGCTGGATCGTTTCGAACTGTTGTTTTTGCCCGAGACCACCATTCCGCTGTCGTCCAAGGAGGATCCATTCTGCATCGGAAGACTTCCGGTAAATAGATACCCTAAGCGACCGCCGACGCCTCCGCTTCCACTGGAGCTACCCGTTGATCCCACTGAATCGTGGCGAACGCGTTTCGTACCGAATCCGGAGCTACTGTCTACGACCGCATATTTGGTTGCTGGTAGGGGGACTGATTCCTGTGAAGCAAGCGGAGTTTAAGTTAGGAATTTACAAAATTAGGTTTGGCAAAAAATATTTATGATTGCATACCTGAGCACTCAGCTCCCGCTTAAATATCCTGGTGTTGATTAGATCTCCACTCTGGATGATACAATCCAGGAACAACGAACAGGAAGCCGGCCGATTTTGAAGCATTTGATGAAACTGCTGGAGGGAAGCGATAGCAGCCTTGGCCTGATGATTACCTTCGGTTGCTTTCGAGATAAGCGTTGGTAGCGTGGTCGACGGTGTCGAACTGCAAATTTCCGCCGGAAGCAGCAGGTGCATTTGATGCAGAATTTTCCCCAACAAGATTGTCGCTCGAACCGAAATGAAAGTATCACTCGAGATGATCACCTCCACCAGCGCATTTAGAAGCCCATTTTCGATAAAACAGTACAAAAGTAGAGCGAGATGTATATCGGAAACGTTTGGCACACAGCTTGCCAGCGAAGGAAGCACCGCGATTCCTTCCGCCGCCACAAAACCTTCGTTCAGACGCCACGAGTCCTGATACTCCGCGGGATCAACCACCGACAGCGCCACCGAATATTCGTCAGACCAAACGGGCTGCGGAAGACCTAAAAGTTCGTACAGCAGATCCAACACTGCTTTGCGCACTTCCAGCTGATTCAGATACAGAATATCGATGATTGCTTTCAGTCCAGACGGTTTCGCCGGATTGCAAAACTCTATCGTCCCAGCCCAGCTTCGCAGTACCGACAACAACGCCAACCTACTGCACGTAAACCGCAAGTCTCGTGCATCTTTATTCTTATCCATAATTCCTAATCGATACGTGAAATCACAATACGGAGCGCCTAAGCAATCCAGCCGGACTCCGGCAATGTGTCGCGTTTTTGGCCATTCCAGCAGGTGCAACAACACCCCACACAAACTTTCCGCTATTCGCGGACTGTGACACTCCAACACGTTCCTGGTAATCACACTAACTCCCCCACACACTATCAAAAGCCTCGGATTCAACACTCCAAACTCGCACAACGTGGCCAAGCAGGCCCTCAACATACGATCCTCCCTGTCCATCCGCATGGTACGATCTTCGGCTCCACTTTCCCCCAGCGACACCAAACACCTCACCAAGGCAGGGCACACCAGCTCCGGGGCAACCATCAGTTGCTTCCGGACCAACTTCAACGCCTGCACTCGTTCTTCTTCGTTCTTCAACAGCACGTCCAAACTACGGCAGACCAAATGTCCCAACTGAAGTTCGTTCAGTGCCCTCACATCGCCCGGTGCCATCAGCAGGTGCCGAATGGCTCGCAGCGCCCCGGCGCGAATCTGCGTGAAATGGTGCACCAGTGACGCACTGATGCAGTACAGCCACTCGGCCACGGCGAACTCGAGGGCCCGTTCGCGCTGCTGCAGAACTTTCCGCTGGGGACTCCCGATCAGCACCGGACAGCTGCCGAGGGCGTTCTCCTTTTTCCATCGTTCGATTAGCTTCACTAGCCCGTTCAACAGGCTAAGTCGTTTGTTTTCGTTTGTGGTTCGGGCACTGAGGCCCACGTAAATGTCCTGGGCGTTCTCCCGGATCGATTTGCCCATGTCCAGACGGTAGCAATCTTCCGGAGCCGGGCGACCTGTGGAGGGAAAGCGCGAAAGATGAGTGTTAGCAGAGTGATTTTTTTTGCATTTGCGAATGAGTTATGTCACCCTTGTCCAAGTTGGGACCATCGTTAGAGCGCGATTTGAATTAGATAATTGGGATTCCTCACGGTTTTGAGTACTCTGATTCAAGAGGAAGAAGTTTAAAGCAAACCCAAAGAAGCTTATTTTTGTCAGGGATTCAAACCAACACAAAGTTTACTCTCGTCGATTGTGAGATAGAAACAGTCACCCCATAGGTAAAGATTTGCGATAAATACAATTGGGCCACGGATAAAAACAGGAATAGGTGGCGCAATCAAAAGAGACTGTGAATCTAGCTGTGCCGGATGTTTCGTTGTTTCGGAATAGTACAAAGAAGACGATTATGATTTCCATGAATTTGATGAAGCATGAGCATGATTGTCCGTCCTCTGTTGCTGAATATGTAAAAACTGTTGAGCCAAAAGTAAGGAATACCGGCGCCGGCCGTGTCCAAATTGCCAGTTAATTAAGTGATGGGTAGGAAAATTTTGACATAATACTCGCTTTTTCATATGACAACAAATCATCTGCACTTCCACGAAATTTTTTTTTTAAGGATGTTGGATATTAATTTATTTTTATTTACTTATTTATGGTATACATCAATAGATTGTGTATAATCCTAATGATGAATCTGAAACTAGTATGGTCACTACAATAATAACTAACAAAGCAGTATCACAAGGAAAAATCAAATTGCTGTCATTAGCATTAGCATTGAGCAATTCGTACAAATTCGTAGGTGGTACAAGCCAAGACTATTGTATGAGAGTAGCATCATTTTCATCCGTTACCACAGATTTTGATCACTATCTCTCAGATGGAAGCAATGCACTCTCCAATAGTTGAATTCTGTCCTGGCCATTCAGCGAATGCTGAATGGTTAGTTGGATACCTACTTAAGAAAGATGCAGAGAATTCTACGACCTCTCATAGGTGCCACGGGAGGTTTTGGAATTGTTAGTGTGGGAGGTTATAACATTAGGAATCGCTTTGGTGGAGAGTGAAACAGGTCGATGTACAATACGAATCCTCCTCCAGATTCGACAGACCTTCTTAACTCTCTTCCATCATATAACATGAACTTTCTGGGCCCACATTCTCTGTAGTTGAAATTTCAAAAACATTATGAGCTGTCGATCCATCAAAGGGTCCAGGTCCAGATAGACAACCTCCTGTTTTCATTCAACGATGTGCTGACGTATTAGGATTTCCAGTTTGCATTTTGTTCAACATGTCGCTTGCGCTAGGAGTCTAGGAGTAGAAAATATCAGATGTCAAGTTGACAGCGTTTATATCGACTTTTCGAAGGATTTCGATAAAAGTTCCTCACCGAGTAACTTTAAAGAACTTAGAACGTGCGCTCTTACCTGCAGTGTTGGTAGAATCATGCTCAAAATTCACCAACCGAAGCTTCATGCGCGAGCTGACTCGCTTGCGATTCTGCATGGAGAGCATCGCGCATGAGTTTTTCACGCAGAATCGCATCGTTTCGCTCATTCGCCGAAAAATGTTTTTGCTCCGAAAAGTGTCAAAACCCAGTCGAAGCGTATTTTATGTTTACGTATGGATTGTTTTATCTATTGTTTTAAGTAAAGAAAGTTATTCCGATGAATTTAACGAAGAAGAACACGCAAAAATCACGCAATGATGCAAATCGTGAGTCGAATCAATGACGATTCTATGGGTAATGGGTCGGGTGAGGTTTGTCTCGCGCTTGATTTGAATCGTGGATGAGATTTGAGAACTTGAGCTTTTACCAACACTGCTTGCCTGATTGGTAGGTCATCTCCCGGGTAGATGCTAATAGCTCATTAAGGGCCAATTTCTTCACCTCCGCTTAACTCTTAAGCGGTGCTTGCCCATACGTTTAAACCTGGTTTAAACCCTAAGCGGAGGTGAAGAAATCGACCCTAAGATTAAAACGTGATATTGATGCAAACATGATATGAACTTGTTGGAAAAAAGAGTAAAAATAACAAGCGAAAACAACAAAAATTTGCTCCGAAATATCATAAAAATATCAGGTTTTGCTATTAACAAGAACTTATCAATATCTTGAGCTATAAGTTTGTTTTTGGTAATAGCAAAATCTGATATTTTTATGACATTTCGTGCAAATTTTTGTTATTTTCGCTTACCATTTTTACTCTTATTTCAAACAAGTTCATATCATCTTTTCATATCAACATCACGGTTTCTACCCGGGCTAGGGCCACTGATTTTCATCATCTTCTTGAACGATTTATGCTGTAAACTTCAATCTCATCGCCTCATGTACGCCGACGATTTGAAAATATTTCGAATTATTCGATCATTGACCGATTGTCTTGCGCTGCAGCAAGATCTAGATGTCATAGCCAACTGGTTATTCTTGTCAAGTGGTAGACAAATACTGATGTCATCCTATTAAGATCTCACTGTAGTCCGTTCGGTGTCATGCCATTTGGCCGAACGCCATTTAGCCGAATGCCTTTTGGCCGAACGGGTCGTTTGGCCGAATAGTTAAAAAAAATTGACCTTATGTTACGAGTAGGGAAGAGTAAGGAATGAAAAGTGAGAAGTAAGAAGTTCTTTCCTTTTTCCTTCTTCTTCCCGCTTCTCCCTCCTTCATTCTTCCTTTTTCTTTCTTCCTTCTTTCTTCTTGCTTCTCCCTTCTTCATTCTTTCTTGTTCCTTCTTTTTTCTTCTTTCTTTCTTCTTCCTTCCTTCTGCCTTCTTTCTTCTTCCTCTTCCTTCATACTTATTCTTTCTTCCTTTTTATGTATTCTGTCTTCCTTCTTCTTTATTATTTTTCCTTCTTCCTTCTTCTTCTCTCTCTCTTCCTTCTTCGGAAAGATCTTCCTTGTTCCTTCTTCTTTCTTTCTTTCCGAGGCCAAATGACCCTAAACCGTCCGTTCAGAGCGTTGCTCAAACCATAGTTGGTGCGGCGAAGGGGAAGTCTCAACATTATGCTAGTCCGCAATGGTCGATGTTCCATGCTAATGTTAATTTGTCGCAGAATGTCTGGACACCTTCCTTGTATAATATCAGCGACGGTCAGTGCTCTGCTTACGACCCTACGGATACGCGGTCCACGTAACTAGGGAGGCAAAAATGGGTCTCTCCATGGTAGTTTGCGCAATGCAAAACGAACAAAGCGGTGTTGTATTGATTCGATGCGCTCCGATCCGTTGTGGTAAGGGAACCAGACCACCGAGCATTCCAACGTTGATCGAACGAGAGAGCAGTAGAGTTCCTTTAAGCAATCTACTGCCGTCATACACATATTTATCCCATGTTTGCTGGGATTTCCTATGTACATGGGACAGTTTTGCGTAGAACGGCAGTCTACGTCAGTGAAATTTTTCTCCACCCTGAATAGAAGAACTCCCAAATCTTTCACGCAATGCACTCGGTCGATGGTTGTCGAGAAGAGAGTAACTAAACTTCTCCTTCTTTCGTGGAAAAGTAATTACCAAACATTTCACCGGGTTGACTACAAGTCGGTTCAGAGTACATACACGTTGGCAAACACAGTGATCTGGTTTTGGAGTGATTGGCAATCGGCTATTGAGCAGATGGGAAAAAATATCTTCAGATCGTCCGCAAAGGTCCATCGAAGGCATGGTGAACATCGTTGAAGCAGGAATATTAATGGCTGCCCTGCGGTATACCAGACGCCCAAAGCAACCACCAGCTGGCGTCCGGTCAGATATGATCGAAACCAATCGAGGAGATTTCCACCGACTCCAATTCTGTCAAGCTTGGCGATTGCAATTTCGTCCGTTTGAGTGTGACCAATCATGCTACCGTGACATTAGGCACAGCAAGTTAGTAGTTGTTGAACGGCCAGGTGTGAAACCATGTTGGTCGGCGCAAGGATATTGTTTGCAGTGGGCATTCAGCGGGCTCAAGACAACCAGCTCAAAAAGCTTTGCTATTGCACTAAGCGTTGTGATACCCCGGTAGTTGTGCAAATCACGCTTGCTCCCCTTTTTGTAGACCGGAAACATATCTGCAGTCTTCCAGAAAGATGGGAATGTGCCGCTGGATAGAGAAAGTTGGAATATCAGGAGAAGGGGTTCAAGCAGACAGGTGATAGATAGACAGGATCTAAGTCGTCGCTGAGCCGCTTATAATCGTGGTTGAATCTGATATAGTGGAATTTGAGTGGGTGGTGATAAGAAACATCCTTAACTAAGGGTGCAGGAGCCAAACAGATGGAATGTACGGAAGGTGCGACCACTCACGAAGCAGAGGTCCAGAGAGCGAATATTCTTGTTAACCTCGCCGTTTACTTGAGATAGCGTTGCGTTACTGTAGTTATTTAGAAGTTTAACTGCACCTGCATGGAACGTGGAGCTTTCAAGATCCGGACGGAAGAAGCCGCTGCAAATAGGAGTACATGCAATGCTCGTAAGGTTGAAATCGCTCAAAATCACAACCTCGTCACAAGGCGCGACCATATCTGAAGCAGAAGACACATATTAGCAGTGTGTGTCCATGAGATCCATGTCGCGAGTCATATCTGAAGGGATGTACACAGCGCAGAGGAATAGTTGCCTGACACCAAGCTGAATAACAATCCATACTTGCTCAACGGTGTTCCAAGAATCGTCCTCAACCATTTTCATTTTCAAGCTAGAGTGAACTGCAACAAGTACGCCACCTCCAGTAGTCTTCCGTCGTGTTGCGATCGCAGCGAAAAACTTCGTAGCCGGCTCCGAAAACGTAGCTCGAAATAGTTAGAAATCAGAGCCAGAATAGAATCAAGCCAGGTTTCAGTAAACACTATGAATTCGTAGTTCTGATCCAGAACAGCTAGTCGATATCCGTCCAGAAGACCGTTAATTCCTCCAACGTTCTGGTAGTTGATTGAGATGTCGGACTGCATGTGGGCTCCTCGCCAGAACTGCAAATCGGAGCACTATCAGGCAGAGAAGGATTCATTAGCTGAAGGTACTTGCCGACATAAGGAGTTCGGAAGACCCCATTTCCTGACCCAACCACAAGACTGGAACGTCTTCTGGTCGCTGGCAGGAATGTCACGCCTGAGTTGAGAGCATAAGGGGCTTTCTCGGGGCTTGCGTGTACCCCGGTAGTGTGCTGAATGTAGAGGCAAAATGTGCAATATCATATCTCGGAAGAGCTGCCTGACAATCAGGCTCTCTGGAAGACAAGGATTGATCAGGCAGTGCTGCATTGATATTTAGACTAGCTGTATGCTCGCTGTATTCAAGTTGTTTGAAGAGCCTCTCCCCGCTTCCGACAGCAGGACCAGAACAACTGCGATGAGGGGAGACGGCAAGAAACTGGACTGAGTTGGAGGGGTTGAGTGCTCCCATGAGGCTCTCTACGGCGCGATCCGGATTCTCAGAGGTAGGCCATATAGCGGAATCGGCAGGTAGATTTGTCGAGCGCTCTGTACTTGCTTGTCGTCGCAGGCTGGAAAACCCCCGATCTGCAGCTAGCGACTAAGGTGAGCGCAGGCAGCCGAAGGGAGGACTGAACTAGAGGAGTCGGGGGCTTCTATAATGCTTTCCACAATGCGACCCGGTTGCGAAGATAATGAAGGATTGACAGTAGCCTCGGATGTAAAAATGTTCTGGTCGGAGCTGCATCACTACCGGATCTGCCGCTTGTAGGTACAGTAGAGTTCAAAGTTGCGCTGGAACACGGGAGCACTTCAGGCAAAGAAATATTATCAAGGATTATTTGGATCAATTTACAGTGCGATATTACAGGTAACAGGATGCGCCGGAGATCACGATGATCGTAGGAGTGTCCGGACGGGGTAGCCACAAGTTTTTTGAGGAACGATCCTCGAACTCCCGGAACAGAATTCCCTTAGGCCAGGTATTGGTATTTAATGCCATTTCGCGGAACTTAGGATCGATTCCGACGGCAGGAACGGCCTTAACAATATCTGCACCCAGCAGACATTCCTTTACCATTTTTTCTACCACATCTCATTCAACGCTTGGATGGATACGAGAGAGGTACACCAAAAACAATTCGATGGATTAAGTAGGAATAGAAAAGTGATTACACTGGCTTCAGTCACGATCTTAGTACCTCCAAGAAGCTGCTGATTGGTAGCCGCATCATCGAAAGGGTTGTCGGGAAGTGCCAGGTACTCTAGCCGGAGTCGATGGCGAGATACGTTTCGAGAATCGCGCGATCTGTTTTTTTTGTCTAGCCAGTTGCTTTTTTGATCTCGTTATGAACAGAATCTTGCCCTCCAGTGATCGCATTGATTGCATCACCGAATGACGAGACGGCCGATTTAAATCTCATCATCTTCATCAACTTCGCACACTTAATGCACATCCACCCACACATGGTTCGGGCTTTCATTAACAATCTTCACAAATGGCTTGTTGAGCTTTGTAGGCGTTGTCGGCAAAGCCGTACAGTTCAGGTGAAACACTATTTTTTGCAAAAAGCCATACAAATGATGGAGTCCTCCTCTTTAACTGGTCTCGCGCAGTGATCACAGACAGACGTCGACATATTCAGCCAACTTTTCCAACTCGTTTAACAACAGCACGGTGGAGATGCTCTAACTGCGATGTTTATCCGTGTGGAACAGAAGTATGGTCCTCCAAAAAGTGCACAAAGGGAACAGTAACCGCCGCTACATAGTCCGATACACGAAAACTTTCACTGTACAGGGCTAGACAAGTCAATCAATAACACGCAGATTCAAAAACCGACTATAAAAAATCAACACAACACGGGTAAAATGCGACTTAAATCTGAGCCGAAAAAGTAAAGAGTTCGACTAAAATCGATACACGATTCTAAGCGCTAGAATGGTGCTTTTAACCAACTAAGCTACGAAGGACCTCCGTCGGGTCGTGGGTTCGAGTCCCATCGAAGGATAGTAGTTACCCCCAATACGTTTTTCAAATTTTAATCTTCCACATAATGTATTTGAGTTTTGAGAACATTATTTTTGTTTTGTTTTTGGGATTTTTTCATTTAAAAGAATTGGTTTCCGGGGAATTTCATAATCTTTAAAAACCTAACTAAAGAATTAAAAGTATGCCCAACGTCCGATATGCCTATCGTACATTATGGCTTACGTTTTTCACTCCTGACGTACTGATGCATCGTGATGCTTTGCCACCTTATTCTTCGTTTACACCTCCCCCTTTTCCGTTCAACTCCATCTATAATCGCTTGTTCAGGATAAGGTATATATGTACACATTTTTGAGGATATCGGTCAAGAGGTTCAGAAGTTTTACTGAGTGGTCGTTTTTTTAAATAATATACCGCACGCCCCGTAACCACCCCCTGATGCTTTATCCAATGACTCTCCAACTTCTCTATAATCATCCCCTTAGGATTGAGAGTAAGAATCCCAATTTTGTTAAAATGTACCCATGCATTTGAAAGGTATTTAAAAACGTTCGTTTCATTAACATGTCCCTCCCTCCTTTCTCCTTTGAACATCCCATCTATTATATAATCGTCTTGTGACAGATAATATGTATTCCGAATTTGGTGGAAATCGGTTGAGGGGCTCAAAAGTTACAAAACTAAAAGTTACAATTACTAAACAATACTCCCCCCTCCACAAATCCTCCCCTTTTATGACTCTCTCAACCCCTTTGTTATCTTGTCCTGCGGATAGAGACTGTGTGTTCGAAATTTGGTTAAAATCGTACATGGGGATTAAAAGTTACCCTGATTGTCTCGATTTCTAAAGAGTTGCTCTCCCCCCACAATGCCCCTCTCCCTCTATTTGTTATCTACACCTGGGAATAGATAATGCGTGTTTAAAATTTGGTTGAAATCGCTCCTGGGAGTTGAAAGTAACACTAATTAGTTCGTTTTCAAAACAAAACCCCTCCCTCTTTTCCTAATAATGGAATTTGTTCAATTCCTCTGAGGATAGAGAATATGTGTACCAAATTTGGTTGAAATCGGTCACGTGGTTCAAAAGTAGTTAGCGAACATACATACATACATACATATATAGATTGGTTTTTATATATATGTATGGATAAAACATGATTAAAACGGTATTTCAATTACGAATGACTGGCATTATGTTCTTGATTAACTTTCAAAATTAAAATCCTTCGATATCGATTTTGATTGACATTGATCAAATCGCACATATTTCAATTAACACCCGATCGCGAAATGTAAATAATCGATCAATGTAAATATATGAAAATATTTGGAGTTGTAGAATCAATAAAAAAGCAGGGAGAGTAAGATGTCTAGTGTAATGCGGATTTGAATTCATTAAGTTTCTGGACAAAACATGTTTTCGCAGGTTATCGAAGTGGATTCAGACCTGAAACTGTTTCGAGCCATAAACAAAATAGAATAAAATCAGTTATTAAGATACTTAATTCTTAGTATCATATCATATTAGTAGAAAAAGTGTTACTACACTCAATCCTCAAGCAGGTTAAGTATAGAAATCAAGTTGGAAAGATTGATGATTTGATGGCCAGTTTAATATGGCTCTCGTGTATGAAGTAGAAAGCGAATACCGCTTCAAAGGCTATTCAACCTAATGATCGTAAACATTTCGTTGCTATTTCTACAGAAAAAGTATCTTCAAATATTATTGTTTTCATTTGAAATACTAGTAGATCGCATCGTTCTTTCTATCACGCCAGGCGAACCAGACTAACCAGCGCCGCAAATAACCGAGACAAACATTTGAAGAATTTCGTCGAACACAACTTTTGTACAATTTAATTTCATTTCATGATGTGCTCGAATGAAAATATCGATAATTAGATCTTGGCATGCTGTGACGTCAAAGGCGACACGCGCTAATATGAGAAAGTGTGACTATCTTCTTCTCGGATCCCACAAAACCAGATCGACCGCAATTAAGTAAGGCATCCTCCTCCTGAAATAGATTCCGCCCCGAAAAGTGATCACAACAAATAAAGCCATCTTTCGGGCGGGACGGAAATCCATAAATATTTCGAGGATCAACCCAGGCGCTGCGAAATTTGCAAACATAGCAAGCCGATTGTTTGGTGCAGTTTTCCGATCAGAGCAGAGTCAAACGAAAATAAACAAACGGGCGGGCCACGCGCGCACACCGCCAGTTTAACCAAAACAACAGAACCGGATCGTTTCGGATCCGACAGGGTTGGTAAGCGACACCAGCGATCAATGGTATTTTTTTTCAACCAGTTCATTTATTTGGTAGGCTCAGTCGTGCGTGACACTTTGCGGAACCGCAATTCTCAAGTATGATATCTTTTACAATGTATATCATCTTATCTTAACAGTTATTTGGGAGGGGACATAGACCATAATACTCGTGGCGACTCAAAGTTAAAAATTGTTTAATACAGGACGGACGGGGTAGGGATTTGGGTTTAGGTTACTTCAGCTGCTCATTCGGGCGTTTGAGGTTGAAAATGGTTTTTGGTGGCGTCGTGCTCGATTTTGGTTCGTCAGGGAGCATCTTCCGGATTCTGGCCAATTTTCAATATGAAACAATGGGACAGGATCTGCGTCGAATGCAACATGTTGCGAGTAAATTGGTAAAGGATAAGTACCTGGAAAATGAGTGACATTTTTTTACGTAACTTTTCTATAAAAAGTAGTATTTTGACCATAACTTCCGAGTCCATAGTCCGATCCGGTTAATTTATAATAGGAAACAATGGGACAAGATTCTACGTCGAATGCAACTTGTTAATAATCACACTTATTATCATTTAGTATATTAAATGATACTAGCGTTTCACGCTGTAAATATTAGACATAGAGCAATGTACCCTTAGACAAAGTTGTAGAGGGAAAATAGCGCTAGAAGTCCGCCATACAACACTTTTCGGAATTCCGCCTCTGGAATGAGTTATTGGCTGAATACTAAATGATAATGAAATGATAAGTTCAATCCCTGGCCTCCACCTCGTAAAAAGACGCCGAAAGGGGAAGCTGTACTAGTAAAGTCTAACGACGCTACGACATATGCAGCGCTTCTCCAAAAAGTTAGAGAAGATCCTGAGTTGAGGGACTTGGGCGAAAACGTGATAAGCACCAGGCGCACACAAATCGGTGAGATGCTCTTCGGAAGGACCCTGCGGTTCATAGCTTGATTATGCAGGAGCGCATTGCGAAATCGTTGAGCTCAGAGGTGGAAGTCAAAGCAGCCCTAACTCCAGAGATAGTGATTTTGTGCAGAGACCTAGACGAGATCACGTCGGAAGAAGAGCTGCGGGGTGCACTACAGGTGCAGTGCAATCTAGGCCAGGTGCAAATATCGATCCGGATTAGGAAGGCGTACGGAGGCATGCAGACAGCGACGTTTCGTCTACCAGTAACCGTTGTTCATAAGGCACTGGAAGTAGGCAAACTGACGGTTGCCCATTGATAGCCCCAAAAGTGAGCTAATCTGTGGAGAGATGTTTCAAGTGTTTGGGCTTTGGAAACCGGGCAGGAGCTTGTAAACGTCCAGACAGATCGAACATGTGCTGGAAATGTGGGGAAACAGGTCATCTTGCGAGAAACTGCACGCAAAAACCTATCATCGATGTCACGTTCTGCAGTCCTTCGCAGATGACGAACATGAACTGGAGAACAAAACTTCGACATGGACCTTTTTGAGGCACTTCGACCGGACAACAGTTTCGAGAACGTTGATGCGGCCGAACTGATAAGAAGAATGATAATGGCTTGTAATGCTGCGAAGCAATCGGAGCAATCGGAGTCCAGCCTACTGGTGGAACGAGAGACTCAGTGCGCTACGCGCTTCTTGTCTCAAACCAGGAGGCAGACACAGAGAGCGAGGGCGGAACCATAGAGAGAGGAGCGCAAGGCGGCGTTCCGGGAAGCTAGAACTGCCTTAAACGGGCAATCAAATCTTGATGGGGTTGCAATAAATGCCGTTCAAAATAGTGACTTTAGTGACCAACGATGACGAAAAAGTGACCAAATAGTGACTTCAGGGTGACCACTTAAGTTACATTTTAAAATTCCCGCATATTTCCTGACTTTTTCCCGATATTTTTTGATAAATTCCCGTTGTAATTTTGAAGATTTCAAATAAAAACTTATATTTAAGTTAAAAGTTCTTTTAATTAACGTTTGCTGTCAAAAAAAAAATTAACTAGTTTAATTGTCTCAGTCAATCCTCTGACTAATTTATGGTCAATTTTTAAGGCTTCTAAGGGTTAAACCAGCAATGATTCAGTTTCATTGCATTCTAGTTTGAATTTTGGGTAAAATAGAACAAACTCGCTGGTTTCCCCAGCAGTGTTCTATTCATGTTTGACAAATTCTTTATAAGGGGGAATGGCGGCTTTGACAGGTTTTGTTCTATAATTGACAGGGTTTTTTTATGACTGCCTATGCTCACATTTGACCTAAACATTCTTTGCATATCAAAAAATATTGTGGCCAAATTTCATAAAATTTGGTCGACAAAAACCCCCTGACAATAATAGAACAAAGCAGTCAGTCCGCAGTCTTCCGATTTTCGCGGTGTGAACGATGGATGGTTCTCCCAACAGCTGATGCAACTCGTGGTTCATTCGCCTCTTTCACGTATCGTCCGCCATTTGCACCCCACCATAGATGGTGCGCAACACTTTCCTTTCGAAAACTCCCAGTGCGCGTTGGTCCTCCACGAGCATCGTCCAGGTCTCGTGTCCGTAGAGAACTACTAGAAGGTCTTATAAGCGTTTTGTAGATAGTGAGTTTGCATGGTATCGGCGGCGAACTCTATTCGATCGGAGCGTCTTGCGGAATCCAAAGTACGTACGATTTCCAGCCCCTATGCGTCTCCGAATTTCCTTGCTGGTATCGTTATCGGCGGTCACCAGTGAGCCCAAGTACACGAATTCTTCAACCACCTCGATAGAAACTCGTGGTGGGTGGCTCACATTGACCTCTCTTGAGCCTCTTCCTATCATGTACTTCGTCTTCGACGTGTTTATGACTAGTCCTATCCGTTTAGCTTCGCTTTTCAGTCGGATGTACGCTTCCTCCATCCTCTCAAAGTTACGTGCCATGATATCAATGTCGTCGGTGAAACCAAATAACTGGACGGACTTCGTGAAAATCGTACCACTCGTGTCAATCTCTGTCCTTCGTATTACTCCCTTCAAAGCGATGTTGAATAGCAGACACGAAAGACCATCACCTTGCCGTAACCCTCTACGGGTTTCGAAGGGACTCGAGAATGCCCCTGAAACTCGAACTACGCACATCACCCGATCCATCGTCGCCTTGATCAACCGTATCAGTTTATCCGGAAATCCGTTTTCGTGCATTAGCTGCCATAGCTGGTCCCGATCGATTGTATCATATGCGGCTTTGAAGTCAATGAATAGATAATGTGTGGGCACGTTGTATTCGCGGAATTTCTGCAGTACTTGGCGAATGGCGAACACGTGGTCCGTGGTGGAGCGTTCGCCCATAAAACCCGCCGGGTACTGCCCCACGAACTCCCTTGCAATTGGCGCTAGTCGACCGTGTTTAAAAAGCTTTCCTGGTAGTTGGTCAACTCCAGGGGCTTTGTTGTTTTTCAGCCAGCCGATCTCCTCCTGGATTTCATGGAGCTTCGAAGCTGGAAGTCGCATGTCCTGCGCACGTGCTCATAGGTTCATTACCATACCGCCACTGTTGTCTGCCATATCGCCATTCAGGTGCTCTTCGTAGTGCTGCCGCCACCTTTGGATCACCTCACGCTCGTTTGTAAGAAGGTTCCCGTTTATGTTCTTACACATATCGGGCTGTGGCTGAGCTCTTACGTGGACGGTTCAACTTCTCATAGAACTTTCGTGCGTTATTAGCGCGGTACAGTTCCTCCGTCTCTTCACGGTCTCGATCTTCCTGCTGGCGCTTTTTCCTCCGAAAAATCGCGTTTTGTCTGTTCCGCGTCCGTTTGTATCGTGCCTCGTTCGCCCTCGTGCGATGTTGCAGCAATCTCGCCCATGCTGCATTCTTCTCCTCAACTAACTGCTCACATTCGCCGTCATACCAATCGTTCCTCTGATCCGGAGCCACCGTGCCTAGTGCAGCGGTTGCAGTACTTCCAATAGCGGATCGAATATCTCTCCAGTCATCTTCAAGAGATGTTGCGCCTAGCTGCTCTTCCGTTGGGAGTGCCACTTCCAGCTGCTGCGCGTAGTCTTGGGCTAGTCTTCCGTCTTGTAGCCGCCCAATGTTTAGCCGCGGCAGACGACTCCGACGCGTGTTGTACACCGTCGAGAGTTTTGAGCGCAGGCATACTGCAACGAGGTAGTGGTCGGATTCAATATTCGCACTGCGGTAAGTGCGTACGTTCGTGATGTCGGAGAAGAATTTACTGTCGATTAGAACTTGGTCGATTTGGTTTTCCGTTACTTGATTAGGTGATTTCCATGGCTAAGGTGAAACAACAAAAATTTATTTTAGTAGTAACTGATCATATTTATTCAAATCAAATCAATTACTGGTAAGCCGTGCGTCAACAATAAAATTAGTTGAATCGATACGAAATCCTTTTCAGTTTACAATATATTTGTCTGCGTGTACCCATTTTCAATGTACACGTTTCGGGAGCTCAAATATTTAAAGTCAATAACGGCGCCGGCCACGTCCTTACGGTCATATAGGAATGAAAGGATTGTTAATCCGACTCTCGTTGCTACTAGAGACCGAGTATACCTCTGCATCTTCACGATTGTCTTGAGATAAGATATCGGTTTAGTTACAAAGGATAATTTATCTGGATCTATGGGATGAGAAATAACACTAACGAGTTAAAAGTTAAAACATGCGCGCCCGGTGGCATATGAAGACTGAAGAGATTCGCGTTTTGGACGACCGCATGGAAGCGCAGCACTCACTTGCTCGATGGATACAGCAAACTATTGAAGAACGCACTTTTTCGACCGTGCGCGACATGCGCATGAGCCACCGAACACAAGATAGATATTTTATTTCTTTCCCGACGACTAAAACACGCATTGCACTTACTTGTTCGATGGCTACTCTTATTACCGGCCGCGCAATGCAGAACACAATATTTCGACAGATCGCGCGATCGTTCTCTTATTTGATACAGATCAATAGCTTTTGGCAAAACTGAACTTCTTAAACAAACGGTTCATTCGGACTCACAAAGCTTATAAATATTTGGTATAATCATATGTTTGAAAAATATAAAGTAATTAAAATAATGAAGACATTTTAAAAATACAATTTGATTCATTATTAAACTATGGTTTAATAACAAATTTGAATAAAGTTTTCGAGATCTTGAGCTCGACGTGGCATTCTGATGAAAATTTGAAAATCCAATACAACTTTGTCTGTGATAAAACCAAGGTCTCTTATTAGAAATCCAGAAATTTTAATAAACTATAATTTCTAAATGGCTGACTTTAGTATCACAGTTAACAAAAATAAGTTGCCAAATAAGCCGATACAAATATTTAAAATCAATTATGTCTCTTCCCCTCGTTTTTTTTTGTCCAAAACTAATATTTTGAGGGGGCAACAAAATAAAATGAAAATCCAGGAGGAGATCGGCCGGCTGAAAAACAACAAAGCCCCTGGAGTTGACCAATTACCAGGAGAGCTGTTTAAACACGGTGGTGAAGCACTGGCTAGAGCGCTGCACTGGGTGATTACCAAGGTTTGGGAGGATGAGGTCCCATCTACAAAAAGGGCGATAAGCTGGATTGTAGCAACTACCGCGCAATCACATTGCTGAACGCCGCCTACAAGGTACTCTCCCAAATTTTATGCCGTCGACTAACACCAATTGCAAGAGAGTTCGTGGGGCAGTACCAGGCGGGATTTATGGGTGAACGCTCTACCACAGACCAGGTGTTCGCCATACGTCAGGTATTGCAGAAATGCCGCGAATACAACGTGCCCACACATCATCTATTTATCGACTTCAAAGCCGCATATGATAAAATCGATCGGGACCAGCTATGGCAGCTAATGCACGAAAACGGATTTCCGAATAAACTGATCGGTTGATCAAGGCGACGATAGATCGCGTGATGTGCGTAGTTCGAGTTTGAGGGCATTCTCGAGTCCCTTCGAAACCCGTAGAGGGTTACGGCAAGGTGATGGTCTTTCGTGTCTGCTATTCAACATCGCTTTGGAGGGAGTAATACGAAGGGCAGGGATTGACACGAGTGGTACGATTTTCACGAAGTCCGTCCAGTTATTTGGTTTCGCCGACGACATTGATATCATGGCACGTAACTTTGAGAGGATGGAGGAAGCCTACATCAGACTGAAAAGCGAAGCTAAACGGATTGGACTAGTCATCAACACGTCGAAGACGAAGTACATGATAGGAAGAGGCTCAAGAGAGGTCAATGTGAGCCACCCACCACGAGTTTCTATCGGTGGTGACGAAATCGAGGTGGTTGAAGAGTTTGTGTACTTGGGCTCACTGGTGACCGCCGATAACGATACCGCTTCGATCGCCGCCGTACCAAACTGACTATCTACAAAACACTTTTAAGACCGGTAGTTCTCTACGGACACGAGACCTGGACGATGCTCGTGGAGGACCAACGCGCACTGGGAGTTTTCGAAAGGAAAGTGTTGCGTACCATCTATGGTGGGTTGCAGATGGCGGACGGTACGTGGAGGAGGCGAATGAACCACGAGTTGCATCAGCTGTTGGGAGAACCATCCATCGTTCACACCGCGAAAATCGGAAGACTGCGGTGGGCCGGGCACGTAGCCAGAATGTCGGACAGTAATCCGGTGAAAATGGTTCTCGACAACGATCCGACGGGAACAAGAAGGCGAGGTGCACAGCGGGCAAGGTGGATCGATCAGGACCCTCCGCAGACTGCGTGGTTGGCGAAATGCAGCCATGAACCGAGCTGAATGGAGAAGTCTTTTATGTGCAGCACAGGCCACTCCGGCCTTAGTCTGATGATAAATAAATAAATAACAAAATAAAATTCGCATAATTTCAGTGATTTCCAAAACATTCTATAACCAATCTTTTTTTTTTTTTTTCATTTACATATGAAGATGAATAGGACATGATTTTAATCAAATATTTGTAACGGCCTAACCTCGAGTCAAAAAAAAAACTTTTAAATCTAATTAGTTTTTGTTTTATTTTAGATTTAAAAAATCCGACTAATTCATTCACTTCCACGGGTATCTGTTTTTAATTGTTCATATTTCTGAAATAATTTCAATCCAAAAGGCGGTTTAAACAATCATAAACGGATTTAACAACCATTTAACAATCATAATGTACTTTCTGTCATCGACGCCCTTATTGCTCATTATACTCCCTGACGTTGAAAAACATCAAACCGGGACTGATTTGCGATTTGGACGTAACTTATTTTGTAAACAAACATTGGAAGGTGAATTTCTGCTAAAGCAAGCAGTTTTTGAGGAAACCGTGGTATGTATCCGATAGAATAGGCTTTCGTCTAGCAAGTAAGGGAATTAGTTTTGGAGAAAAACGCTTGCATTCTACGGAATCCACAAAACAATGTTTGTTTACAAAATAAGTTATGCCCAAATTGCAAATCAGTCCCGATTAACATCATTGTCATGTGATGAAACTGAGGCTATTCCTATCTTTAAGGTCACTCCTGACGGAATCCAAGTTTCAAAGTGCTCGCGTTTTCGGGGGCACATCACTCGATACAGAAGCAAAGCACAACTGTCATTTTTGTTGATTTAGTTTTGCTGCGTCGCAGCATGCGTAAAAAAATAAAAATGACAGTTGTGCGTTGCTTCTGTAACGAGTGATGTGCCCCCAAAAAACGCGAGCACTTTGAAACTTGGATTCCGTCAGGAGTGACCTTAACACCGGAGGGTATTAAAGCTCATGAATAGACGTGGTTCTGGTTCCTATACTCCTCAATTATGTACTCTATACTGCCGAGAAGCAGACCCTGTGGTGACGCGTACCGCGTTGTAATGGCAAAGATCAAAGGCCCGTCGACGCCAGCTGAAATGTGCCCAGTTATGCTGAAGGAAATCGTGGAGGGTCTCTTCCCCAAAACACGATCCGTCTACGTGGCTACCGATACCGTACGAAGAAGAAGAAGCATTTTCAGAGGGTCAGCAAGTGACAAGCTGACAGAAGCTGCGAAGTGCCTGAAAATGAAGAAAGCACCGGATGCAGATGGAATACCAAACGTGGCTCTGAAAGCTGCGATTTTGGCATATCCGGATGTGTTCAGAACGGTACTCCAGAAGTGCCTGGACGAGGGTAACTTCTGGAGAGGATCATCCTCAACAGGCTGACGAAGTGCATGGAGGGTGAGCGTGGACTGTCGACTATGATGGGCGAGACACTCGAAGAAGTGGAGGCGTCTGTGACAGAGGCGATAGCCACGATCGAGAGCTGGATGAATGGTGTTAACAGGGTGTCCATTCAAAATCAATTTTCAGATTCCCGGTTTTTCCCGGATGGAGGAACTGATATTAAAATATTATATAAGCGGATCTTAATATCTTAATAAGATAAATTTCATGTTTGTTTTATTAGAGGGAGGACTAGGAAGCTTTTAGACCCGTTCAATATGAATCAATTCCAAATTTGTCACATGCGGAATCGAAGGAATTAGAATCCACAGGGCTGCAAGTCTCGTTAATAAAGATAATCAATAAATTAGTTCAAGAAATTGCTATATAACTTTTGTTACAACAGAGAAAGCAGAAGCACAATTTTGTCTTGAGGTGACTTAGGCTTAGATTTTCCTCTCAATTCCTCAAGACAAAAAAAAATAACTCTAGAATCCCTTGGAATTACTTCAAAATTTCATTGATGTTTTTTAACCTTCTTAGGGTCGATTTCTTCACCTCCGTTTAGGGCTTAAACCAGGGTTAAGCGTATGGGTAAGCACCACTTAAGAGTTAAGCGGAGGTGAAAAATTCGGCCCTAAAACCCAAATTTTTGTTTTTATTTCTCAATAACACTTTCTCAAATCAATCTTACCTAGTGCTTTAAAATTTAGAATTTTTAGAATTTAATTTGTCGAAGAATTTTTATGCCGATTTTTCACCACATTTAAAGTTTGCAATATTAGTATTTTTAGTAATAAGTTATGGAACTTATTCTCAATTTTCTATGTAAAAAGTTAGAGAAATATTCTGGATTAAAATACTCATAATAATTAAAATTATTTAAAATTTTCACTAAAAAAAATCTTTTAGGGCTCAGGTCAGGAGGACTATTCGTACTTACTTTTTAGCCATCACTATTATTCATCAGGGCATCCGATTGAAGCGATTTGGATAGGAAGAGTGGAATCGCCAACTTCGTATTGTTAACATTTCGTGGATAAAGGGCGGGCTCTTCTCCCCATCTATTGGGTCAATCTGAGAAACGAGGGCTCGCTTGTATTATTATTTGTACGAAATTTCTTCTGGAAGGAGTTTCTCTTTTCAGTGTCTCTGCTTATGGAACCACCCCACCCATTTTTGGCCCTTCATACAGGAGTTTGATGAAATTCAAACAATAATATAAACATGATCAAATCGTTTGACAGATATGGCCAGTGCTATCGGCAGGTGCCTTGCTACAATAGATGGTAGTATCATCATCATCATTATCATTATTATTTTAAGCCTAATTTGTAAAAAAGCATAGAGTGGTGATAAGTCAGTAACCATTAAATACTAACGATGCTGAAAAAAAATCCTATACTAGCTTCCCAAATTTGGAGGGTCGCTACCACCTTCCTTAACCCTTTCCCGCCCACGACTTTTTTCAAAGATTTCAATAGGAAGGAATCATCTTTGAGAAAAATGCTAGAACAAAAGTTATTTAGCATTGCTAAAATTAGTGAAAAACGAAAAAAAAAGTTTTTGATTGTAAATCAATAGTTAATTGATTGTTTTCAATAGTTTCACTATTTGTACTAAAAATTGATTATATTTCCAGTCTAATGGAACCATAAAGATGTGTCCAATATTCCTTTTTGTTGTTGAAATAATTCGATGAAGGTTAGAAGGTGCAAAATTTGATGGTGCACCACAGACACCATGGGCGGGAGAGGGTTAAGATTTACATAGGTCATAGGTCATTTAAAATATTTAAGACATTACAAGAAAAAAATAGTTCATAACTTTGGTAATGCATGTTTATGATCGACAGTTCATCTCGATTGGTTTTATGATTTCCCGCATTTTTCGTTTTTTCCCGGTCGGGTTCAATTCCCGGTTTTTCCCGCTTTTCCCGACTGGATGGACACCCTGACAGTTAAGCTACAGATAGCTGACCACAAAACGGAGGAGCTATTAGTCAGCAACTGCAAGGCGATCCAGCGGATGAAAATCGTCGTCGGAGGACATGCGACTGCTTCGAAGCGATCACTGAAGCACCTGTGAGTGATGATCTGCGGCCGGCATTTCAACAGCCACGTTGACTACGCCTGTGAAGAATCGGCGAAGGCAATGAACGCAATAACGAGAATCATGCCAAACGTTGGCGGTCCAAGAAGCAGCACGAGGCGTCTGCTAGTTAGCGTCTTGTCATCGATACAATAATTCCTCGTTATTTCCAAAATGCGAGAATGTTGAATAGACGACGGAGCATGTGGTGTTCGATTGTCCGCGGTTTGCGGAAATTCGTAGAGGAATATCGCAGAGCGAATGTGTCACGAGGAAGACACGTGGAATTCGGTAAGCAGAGTCGTGATGCAAATACTGTCGGATAAGTCTCAGGGCCTTCTATAAAAATAATGTTTTTGAATGAATTTATTGCCTTTAGCTATACATTCTTTAAAAAAGAACAACATCCGGAAAGTTTACCTCAGTTCATAAAAAAGCAATGGAAACACTCTGGAAAAAAACTCGGAGAAATTTCATGAAGGATCAATAGGACGAGACCAGTGGCATTCTAGCTAAAATTCCGCTTGAGGCCCTTTCAAATCATTTCAACAACACTTGTACACCTGCTGGTATAAATTGCGATATTAACACTACCAAGCGAGAGGTGGCGATGCTGCGTTTTTATATCAATGTATTTTTGCATATACAGCAGTGACAACTGTCGTTGAATGGCGTAAGTTTTGAATGTTGCTTTTGTACACTCTAGGTGGAGAGCAGTCATAAAGAAATTTGTAGTAAACCGCTTGAGTTTAGTATGGAGCAGTAATCAGATCTCATTTATTATTTAAAGTTGCAAAATGCAATAAGGGTATAAAAAATCAGAAAAAAAATTTGAAGCTTTTCTACCTAGGTCACATATCGCTATGATGCGTAGTTAGTGAGAACGGGTGATTTGTCCATACAAGAAAATTCATTTTACTACAAATGTTGTGGCGCCATCTCTTTCAACCAGCACCCTTGGCCCTGTCCTATTGGGAAATTTCTGAGCAAATCCAAAAAGAATTGTGAAAAAAATCCTAGATAAATTACTGCAGTAATCACTAAAGAAACTCCTACATATTTTTTTTTGGTTCGGATTATCTCTTTGGACTCATGGAATGGTGTAATCCACGGACTATGATCCCGTATACCCGGGCACAGCAGTGACTCGCTGCCATCCCTGCTGGGCCCGAGGGGGATGTTATCGCATTTTGATTGGATCATTGTGTCCACCACCGTTGCAAAATTTAGCGCGAGAATCGATGTGGCTATTTTGGGAAAATCGTTACAGCATTTCGCTGAAAACACACTCTCGGATATTATTGTATCGAAAGCCAGAACACGAAGCAGCCAAGAGAAACGACAAAAAAGGTCAATGATACAGTTTTTACACCGCGTTTACTGTTTGTTTACATTTGGGATGCGCTTGTTGGGGGGAGGAGTAAACGAGTGAAGAGACTCTGCTAGCGAAATCAACGTATGTCGCCGTTTTCACCGTCGTTGGTGGCAGATGAAAAACATTGTGACCAAGACGTGTCACGTGTTTTTGAATCAATTCGAAATTACGGCTACAACGTCCATATGAAGGAACGGAGATGGTGCTTGATGCGCAACTGCGACGTTCTACGATGTGCATTTTCACGTATACGTACTCATAGTATACTCTTCAGATGCAGGCTCGAGTCCTGTGGTACTATACTATCGGGTTGTAGTGTACAACTTTGCATCGTAGAGTATCACGCCACGCCGACGATGGATGAGGGATTCCATTTGCGACTTGAGAGAGGGAGAAAACAAAAGACATCAGGAAAATTGTGGCTCTGTTCGTCCTTAACCGGAATTTGCATCATCCGTCATCCATCATTTCTGTGCTGCAGTTTGCACTCGTTGGCATACCTATAGCTAGCGTACATAAGTTGTGCCCTTGTGTTGCATTCTTTCCTTATTGATGTGAGGCGTGAATGTAGGTTGGAATCCAGTGATTGAATAAAATTTTGAGCTATATAAAAAAAAATTATAGCCATCGTATTTTTTTTAAGTTTAGCGATGTTGAAAACTCTTTGCACGGGGATGAATTAAGTCCAAAGAATGTACGACTCCATGCCATGATGCGAAAAGTAATTTCTCTTCTGGAATCCTTTTCGGCAATTACCAATGAACCGAATTACACAATAATCATTGATCACATCATTATGAAGTAATTGAAAAAGTACGGTTACTTAAAATGATATCATGACTGCTTTAGGTTTATGGAAAGAAAATGTGCATCACCGCCAGCTAACAAGGTTAGGTGCAGCGGTAAATCGTGTTTTGAAGCAGATGGGACAAATGAACGATTACGATTATGTTATCAACAATAATCAAACAGTTTTATACTTTTCTGATTATGTACGCAGATTATTTGTCAATTTAAACCAATAAAAACAAACTCATTAAAGATCATCACTGGTGGAACATGAGGTGGGGGACTACTCGTTGCAACCACGCTATTGTTCTTAAAGGCAACGTTCTTGCACTAAGTGGTGCCTTATCAAATCACTATGGCTGGCGCTGCTCTTTGTAAACTAACTAAAATCGCAAACATGTCCCTGTTATTAGAGCAAAACAACTATTTATTTCTGGATCTATAGTAACTTACTACCAGTAAGTACTATAGTGGCAGAAAGAAACTATTTGCTATCGAACCACGCAGTCGACATGTCTCCCTGAATCGACACACCATCGAAACCCATTTAGAACAACCGTCGTCAGCTGTTGTTTTGCATTTCTATAAATAAAACTGGCATCCCTCTACGCCGCCGCGCTACCATTCGATTCAATTCATACGCTGGCGGCAGTTTGCGTTTCAGTGTGGTCGGCCTTCGTCAACCGTGGAAAACCCTTCGACTCCGGGATACATGGAATCCGGTTAGGGCGGAGCAACATTTTAATTCGAATGCGTCTATTTCCAAAGTGCCAAACTATGGCTCCATTATCATACTTTCATTCAACGAATAGTAGTCTTTGAATCTTGCTCTCTCGTTGGTGAACTTATTAGTAATTTGTTTAGCCGTAGTGTCCAGAATTTCACCAACAGATGATTTATTAACCACTCTTCGTTATTTTTCATTCATATTTGTATCAAAATTATTGAAGTAGCGTAATCCGGGGGATCTTTGAACGCCGGGGTATCATTGATCAGTTCAACAATTTTCAAGAAATGAATAAATTATACTTTTCTGTTTACACAATTATTCATTGTGAGTTAGGTATCTTAATCTTGACAAAATTTGCTGCTGAATGATATAACTTTCGCCAAAATTTAAAAAATAAATATTTTTTTTAATTCACACTGCCGAAGAAAGCACTCAATTCAAACATAATTAAAAAAAAATCGCACCTATAATTGTGTGATAAGTAATCTTATTTTCTTGGTTGATACATATTTTTTGTTTCAAAGTTTAGATTTTTATTGTTGAAAACCCAGATAATTCCACTAGCGGTGATGATGGCTTCGCCTCCGTGTAAGGCATTCCAACTATAATACGCCTACCTACCTACAATGCTTCGCTTCCAAGACCTCTAGTTCATCCCGTCATTTACGAATACCAGACTATGGGCTCCTGTTCGTCGAACCCTTTCGACCGTTGGTTGATCTTCGGAAGATACTCCCGGCACCATATCTCCCACATTTGTTCTGTCAGGAGCGGGGAAGCTTATACACGTTCCGCAAAGCCCGCCGAAAACTTCTCCACCTTCAGCACTCAATACCGTTGCTGAATCGAAATGGTATGGCGTCAGTGCTTCTGCTTTACCAGAGTCCTGTGGCAAATAGATCAACGGACTCGTGTTGATCATGTCCGCCGCTTCCGAAAGAGTTATCGTCATTGTCTCGCCCGTGAGCTTTCTCCCGTCGCATACATCGATTCGAGTAAAGCACCTGGTCCGAACGGGATCCCGAACATGGTGTTGAAAGCAGCCATAATGACTAATCCGGACATGTTTAGGTTAGGCATTCTTTATGACAGCGTTTGGCCCTGTTTCCGAAACCTGGTAAGCCACCAGGCGACCCCTCAGCGTACAGATCAATATGTCTAATAGACACGGTAAGGAAGCTACTGGAGAAGTTGATCCTGAACAGACTGTCGCTGTACGTGGAGGATGTAGGAAGATTATCGAGTGAGTAATTCGGCTTTCGGAAAGGAAGTTCTCTCCTGGGTGCCATTAAATCGGTAGTTGACACTGCAAAAGTCGCCATCGAATGCAAGCGGCGTGGTATACGTTAGTAGTAATAACACTCGATGTGCGGAATGCATTCAACCGTGCGTGCTGGATGGAGATCGCGAACTCGTTGCTTCGGCTGTAAGTACCGGTACAAGATTCTGGGAAGTTACTTTCAGAATCGAGTACTGATTTACAAGACAGACGAAGGCTTGGTTAGCGCCCCCATCATGGCAGGTGCCCCACAGGGATCAATTTTGGGTCCATTGCTGTGGAACGTGATGTACGATGGCGTGTTGAGGTTAAAGCTCCCACCAGGAGTCAAGTTAGTGGGATTCGCCGATGACGTAACCAAGACCGTGTACGGAGAATCCATCGAGGAGGTCGAATTGACTGTAGCCTATTCGATCAGTTTAGTGGAGGAATGGTTGCGCAGCAAGAAGCTCCAGCTAGCGCATCATTAAACGGAGATGATAGTCGTTAACAACCGGAAATCGGTTCAAGAGGCGACAATTAGAGTCGGCGGCTGCGACATCACCTCTAAGATATCTCTGAAACAATTGGGAGTGATGCTCGACGATAAGTTGAGTTTTAAAAGTCACGTCGATTACGCCTGCAAGCACGCGTCGAAGGCGATAGCGGCACTATCGAGGATGATGGCGAACAGCTCTAGGGTGTGTTCCAGCAAGCGTGGCGGTTTCAATACTACAATACGGAGGTCCAGCTTGGGGATCGGCGTTGAGTGTAAATTGAAACGTGCGAAATCTGGAGAGTACTAATAGGCTAATGTGCCTGAGAGTCATCAGCGCATATCGCACCGTATCTCGCGAAGCGGCATGTGTACCCGCGGGCATGATGCCTATCAAACTGGTGGTGTAGAAAGACGAGGAGTGCTACGCCCTTAGGGGCACCGATAACGCTCGAAGGAATATCAAGGCAGCAACGGTGGCCAAATGCCAGAGGGAGTGGGACAACTCGGCTAAGGGAAGGTGGACCCATCAGGCGATGGGGATGTCCCAAGTGTGTCGGCATGGATCACCAGACCTCATGAGCTAAGCTTTGGCTTGACCCAGTTTTTAACAGGCCATGGATGCTTCAAGTGGTACCTACACATGTGGAACGGAACTACCTACCTACCTACCTAAGGTTATAGGCGGGCCATGGATTGTGAGGGCGATGAACCGCAAACGCGATGGGCTTTCGGTCTTCGAGGTGGCGACGGAACAGCTGGACGCCATCATCGACTTTGCGTCATCGAAGAATAATATCAGCAAGGACCTCAAGGGGAGCTTGCTGAAACTTCGAAAGTCGATGTTCGACGCCTAGCTGGAGAAGGCGTCGGGACGGCCAAGTGCAAACCCGTGAAATCTGTGGAATCGAGGTCTACCCAGACTGAGCCCAAGGATTCGCGGACTCGGGCAAGGTCGAATCGACCGAGGGCATGTCAGCGAAGACGGTGGTGCCAAAGTCTACCCAGACTGAGGCTCAAGTATTCGCGGGCACGTCGGGGGTGACTGCTCCAACGGAGCAGACACAAAAACGGGGGAGACAGTCTCCAGGGGATGAGCTCCCTGGGGGCCGCTCCAAAACGCGGAGGTTTACTACCCCAAACAAGGGTAGTGGGGTTGGGAAGCTGAACCCCGGCCAGGTACCTCCATAACCGGGGGAGGAAGGACCTGGAAAGGTTCGTCCATCCAGGAAAGACGGTGGTAAGGCGTTACGGCAGGCTGAGAGCTCTCAGCCGCCCCAGACCAGGAAAATAGAGGGAGATGAAGGCCCAGGCGAATGAGGGTAGCAAGAAGTCTAGGGTAGCTGCCAATCGCTCCAGGGGCGATGCCCTAGTCATCAGGACGGACGAGGCTAAGTATCGGACGTCTTGAAGGCGATGAGGAGTGACGTCAAGCTCGCTGAACTCGGCGCCGACGTACGTCGAATAAGACGCACCCGGACGGGCGAGATGATCCTCGAGCTGAAGCGGGGTGTTGGCGGAGGAAATTCTAGGCGAGACGGTCAAGGTGAGGGCACTCACGACGGAGGTGAATCTAAGGGTAAAAGACCTGGACGAGATCACCGAAGTCGAAGAGCTCGTCACGGCACTGCGGCGACAGTGTGAAGTGGAGGCGTGTATTCATAATCTTTGGATTAAGTGGTTTATCATGGAAATCCGTTAAGCTGGATGTAACGCTATTCACATCTTCCATGCCAGCACAAATGCCAGGGTAACCAAGGGCGTAGCCAAGGGGGGGGGGCGTTGCCCCCCCTAAATTGTGGAAAGATTGAACGGGTACTGAAATGAATTCCCCCAAACATGTGCACTTTACGATCCAATCATATACAGAAATTGGTGGTTGAAATTCAAAAGATTCCCAAAACTTATTAGGGCATCCAGGATCCATAATATATGAAAGTTCAAAACAACTCGAAACATTTCGGGCTCAAAAATTCTCCTTGAAATCCTTCTAGAGGCTCCCCTGGGAACCAAGGATGTTAACGATCATTCAGTAATTTGCGTTCGATCATTTAGTAGTTTGTCAATAACACATTCCAGAAGCTGAATTTCAAATCATGTTGTATGGTGGACTTCTAGTGCGAAGGTTTTTCTACAACTTTGCCTAATGGTTCGTTATTGAATTAACTAATAACGGAGTTAGAGCGCTAGTTGCAGTAACTTAAACTAAATGATTGGAATTTTGTTATCATTTAGTCTAAGTTACTGAATCTATAGCTATAACTCCGTTACTAATGGAATTCAAACAAATCGAAAATTCGATTCGATTCGTTCGAAAATCCTTCTCATGTAATTATAATTCGTCCTTATCTAGAAACCCACCACTATTTTTTTTTAGGAAATTCATGAGGAAATTCCTTGAAGATTTCTTTTCTTCTCTCCAAGATTTTCTTCTAGATATTTCTTCGGCTATTCTCTCTTCAGGAAGAATCCGGCATTTCCTTCAGGCATGCATTCGAGAGTTCCGCCAAGAATACATACGGAATTTCTTCCCAAAATTCTATCAGAAGTTTCTTCAAAAATTTATGACGGAAATCCTCCGATTTGGCCTCATAATTTCACTTGTAAATCTATAAGAAATTCCTTCGGAAATTCTTCTAGGAACTTCTCCGGGCATTCCTCGCGGAACTCTTCCTTTAATTCCTCCGGGATTTTTCGGGAATACCTCCAAACATTCAATAGCGAAATCATCTAGCATTCCAATCTGGAATTCTTTTCGCAATTACTTCAGAATATCCATCAAAAAATCCTCTAGAAATATCTTCATGAATTTCTCCTGGAATTCGTCCAAGTATTTCCCCAGAAATTTTTACAGGTATTTTTTCGGGAGTTTCTTCATGTTTTCCCTAGTTTTCTCCAGGAATTCCTTCAGGAATTCTCCCGGGAGATTTTCCGTGGAAGTGTACTAGAATTCCTTCCAGACTTCACTCGGAGTTTACTCGGATATCTGCCAAGAGATCTTCCAGAAATTTCTTCGGAACAATCCGCAGGGATTTTCTTCAGCAATTCATCTGGGAATACTTTCAGGATTTCATCTGGGAATTTCTGCATTAATTACTCCTGGTATTTTTCTGGGAATTCCTTCAGATATTTTTTCGGAAATTCCTTTAGGAACTTCTCTAAAAATTATTTCAGGACTTCCATGTGGGAATTCCTCCGGAAGTGCTTGTGGGAGTTTCTCCGGGAGTTCTTCCAGGAGTTTTTCCAAGAAATTTTCCGGTAATACCTCCAGGAACTTTACAAGGAATTCCTGGACGATATTTGGCAGGAATTTCACGGAAAATGGGATTTCGGAAGTTCCTTCAGAAATATTTTTTCTCTTCCTCTAGGGTATTCCACCGGATGTTCCTCTGAAGTTCCACCAGTAGTTCCTTCGGGAATTCAATCAGGCTTTCTTCCAGGAATTCATTTAGCATTTCTTTAGGCATTTATCTACAAATTCCTCCAGAAGTTCCTCGGAGAATTTCTCTGGGAGTTCTTACGGGAATCCCTCCAGGAGGTTCTTTTAAGAATTCTTCCAGGAGTTCCTCCTGGAATTTTTACGGAAGTTCCTTTGGAAGTTCATCCTAGAATTCTTACGAGAGTTCCTCCAAATTCTTCCTGTAGTTCTTCAATAAATTCCTTTAGAAGTTCCACCGGCAGTTCCTCCGAGAATTCCTTTGATAATTTCTCCGGAAATTCCTATAGAAAATCCCCCGGGAGTTCCTCCGGAAATTACTCTGGGAGTTCCTTTTCAGAGAAACACCCTGAGAAACTGCCTGTAAAACTCCCGGAGGGATTCTCGTAGAAACTGCTCCTGGAGGAATTCCCGAAGGAACTGCCGGAGGAGCTCCCGTAAGATCTCCCGGAGGACTTTCAGGAGGAACTCCTAGAAGAATTCCTAGAGGACCTCCCGGATGAGCTCCCAGAGAAACTATCGCAAGAACTTCGGGAGGAATTTCCAGCTTAATTTCTGAAGAAAGCCTAAATGATTTCCTGAAAAAAAGCCTGAATAATTTCCTGGAATAGCTTCTGGTGGAACTCCCAGAGGAATTTCCGGAGAAACTCCCGGATGAATTGCTGGTGGAATTCCCGGAGGAACTCACGTAGGAATTTTCTGGAAGAATTTCTGAAGAAACTCCCGGGAGAATTTTCAAAGGAACCCCGGGGAAACTACCAGAAGCATTCTCGGAAACAAGGGAATTCATCTTATAGACAAATCTCGTCTAGCTGAAACCTTTGTTGGGGTTTGTAGGAGTTAGTGGACCATCATCATCATCAGAGGACCTCCCGGAGAATTCCCTGAGGAGCTCGCAGAGAAATTCTCGGAGGAGCTTCTGGTGGAAAATCTATATAAATTCCTGAAGAAGCCTAAATAAATTCCAATTCTGCCGAAATTCCCGGAAGAATTTTCAGAGAAACTGCCGATAGAACTACCGGAATAATTTTCGAAGGAAATCCTAAAGAAATTGGAAATGCCGGTGGAACTCCTGGAAGAATTCCAAGAGGAATTTTCGGGGAAACTCCTGGAGGATCTCCCAGTGGAAATCTTGAAGTTTCCACCGGAATTCTTTCAGGATTTCATTGGGAATTAATCTAGGAACTCCTCCGGAAATTCCATTGTTGATTTAATTTTCGGTATAATTTCTGTATAAATTTCCGGTGGAATTCCTGGAGAAATTCTTTGAAATTTTCACAAGAAATTATTCGAAACAATTCACGGAAAATTTTATGGAATTTGCACAAGAAATTCGAAGATTTTTCGTGAAATTCTCAGGAATGTTTACTGGCAACTCTGTGGAATTTCCACGGAATATTCTTATTCTTAAAAATTATGGGAAACAGCACGAAATTATTTGAATTATTGCAGGGAATTCTGGTGAATAATGGTGGAATTTTCGGATCAATTCCCGGCAAAATTTATGGTGGAATTCTTGAAGACACTGCTGAAGAAGTTGCTGGAGGCATTCCCAAAGAATCCCTGATAGAATTTCGGATTGAATACCAGGAGCAATTGTCGAAGGAATTCCTGGAGAAAGCTTGAATATTGATTTTTCTGCCTATTTTATATTAAATATTATTTCAGAGAGGATTTGTTTAGAAATTCAGATGTATGGTTCTAGTTTTCTTAAACTTATGGAAGAATGGAAGATTTAATATTCTTTCTGAATACTAAGTTCGTTAATATTTTTTTCACTTTATTTAAAAATATCTAATGAGCAATGAATCACGCATTTTTAAATCCATTATTGTTTTAATCATTATTGTTTCGATTTGGTTTCATGTGTTAATATTCATGTGTTTTTATAAAACTACTATAAAACTACGATTTAGAAGACCAAAAAAGTTGCCCCCCCCCCTTCACGAAATCCTGGCTACGCCCATGAGGGTAACGTTCTCGTTTCCGCAATAGTGAAATGACATCCGGTATATTAGAGAAAGACGAAAGAAGAATTAAGATTTTTGTCTTTCGTGACCAATCAATAATCACAGGGTTGTTACGGAGATCCTGAAATATTTTCCGCGCCAAATACGCGCCGACTAAAATCAAATCCGCGCCATTTCCGCGCTACATGAAATCCATTCCGCGCTAAATCCGCGCGATCCAGATCTAAATTTTGAGGAAATACACGTTAAATGTCAATTTTTGTATAACAATGTATTGAACGTCTTCTTTTCAAGCTCTTTTACAATATTACTGATTTCAAATAGGATTTTAAACTGCAACATATGTTTGTGTCAAAATGATAATAGGACTAATAAAACTGCGGTAAGTATTACAACCCTTCTAAACGGCCTTATTCACCACTAGAAGTACTGAATCTAAGAGAACAAGAACTGAACAGTCAATACATAAGCACATTGCATAATTTTGCACAATACATAAGCACATTGCAATAATCAATTTGCATAAGCACCACTTTTTGCATTAGATGATGGTTTTGGCATGTTTTGTTCCGTTATTGTCCGGGTTATAACTTTATAAAATTCGGCACAAGGTACGTTGATATACAAAGGAATGTTAATGCCAGATTTGATCATAATTGATTAAAGATAAACGTGGCAAGTATTAAAAAATCTGCCAAAACACCAATTTCTTTTGAAGTTACTAATTATGCAGCTTTGTTGTAGTTATTGATCACACGGCAAAATTGCGTAGATATTAAGGAATTAGACAATGAAGCTGCGTTTTTTAAACAAAATTTCTGTTAAACAAATATTTGAACAAAATCTAACATAGTTGCTCAAGCTCCGTTGATTTTTAAGTCAGAATTAAGCGTAAATTCCTTCAAAAATTTCAGAGGAACATTTTTATGTGAAAAAGATTTTTCAAAAGAGAAAAAGAAATTTCAGAAGAAATTTCTTTGGAAACACGGCAGAATAATTTGCGTAAAATCCTACAGAAATTAGTCCGTTATTTCTCCTTCAATTCTTGTAACAAGCGTTTCTAAAAGTTTATGAAGACATTTTTTTGACTATTCTTACTGGAATTTCGTTTAAAAACTCCGAGAACTCCTGTCGAAATTCATCTTTCGTTCGCAGATTCATCCCAGATATTTCTGCCCAGATATAAACTCCTGGTTCTATTTTTGAGCACTTATTAAAGAAATTTCTGTGATCATCGCTAAAACTCTTTTGTAAATTCAAGGCGGATTTTTTTTCGATTTTCTATAGTCACCTGCGGTCACCGCTCCAGTTCTACACAGTATAAAAATGTTACAGCATATAGGTATGATGTAACAAAAAGGCTCCATTCGATTCGACTCAATTTTCCATCACTTTTTAAAATTACAGGTTGTCGTTACTATGGAGCTTGTATTCAATATAGCGTACAAGAAAAAGTTGAATGTAAAATTAGAGGCTATTGAACATAAAAATAAGCGTTTGATTATTTCCATGGCGTGTAATTTTCAGAATTTTCAACTGTGTAGATGATTGTTATAAAGGAAATATAAAATGTTCCAATATTATGAAAGAATTCCTGACGACTTTTGAAGAATGATATAATATATCATGCTGAGTGGTTCATCGTAAAAGAAACAACCAATCAGAAACTGACAAATATCTTGGAATTACAAAGAAATTGACAAGATGAAAATGGGTGTTCATGTCCTTCAATAGACATGGTTTGTGTGCGTCGTGTTTTAGAATGGATTAAAAATGACAACAAGTGGCGTATCTCTCCTCATAACATTTGTTTAAATAATGCTTGAGAGTGTAATGCATGCCATTAAATAAGGACTTGGACATATCCGAAAAATAATGTTAATAACCTTGAAACGTAAATTTGTTCTCAACAACATTTGCTAATGAAAATAAAGCCCATCTAGATAGGCATCATACTAATTTTTTGCAATTCCTGATCATAATACCTGGTTTACAGTTGTCATTTGAGTGATAAAACGGCCTACTTTTCCATACCAACAGAATGGGTGCTTTAATGACCATTATGCAACTCAAATGGGTTGCATAATATTCATTATAGCACTCATTTGGGTGCTATAATGAAAAAACCTACATTGGGACAGTAGTTACATGACTACATTTAGCTGAATTAGTTTGGGTGAGTGTTTAAATAGTGTACTCTAAGCGTCTCGTAATAAATGAAATGGTTTGTTGGACATAACATCACAATTTTCCAAAGGCAATTGCATCCATCGCTTCATAGCTTTTCAAGCTATGCAATTTAACACGATAAGATGGAATCTTATTGTTCTCTGCCGCAACATAATTTATTGGCATGAATGATCATGTGGAGTAAATTCGATTGTACAATTTTGGTATAGATTTATCATATTAAAGCCTATTTTTCGTCATTGCAAAAAATAGCGTGTGTAACTCGTTGCAAAACTCGATTTTTTCAGCACTCGTAGTATTTATCCAACTCGGCAAGCCTCGTTGGATAAACGTACAACTCGTGCTGAAAAAATCATCTTTTTGCAACTAGTTGCACAAACTACTATTTAAATACATTTCCTTAGTTTTAGCGTTTTATTTAGAAAATTTTCACCTAAAACTAAATCCGCGCCAAATCCGCGCGAAACCCTAAAACCGTAATGTAAATCCGCGAAAACCGCGAAAATCGCGAAATCCGCGTAGTCGTAAAACCCTGTAATCAGCCCACGACGCTACTGCGGGTCGCGATCCACAGTTTGGGAACCCATGCTGTATATCATATAGGTATCCTTCTGCTTCTTTATGCAACATCAAATCGCCAACTCAAGACATTCCCTCGTGACTCGTTTCATAAGGCGTGCTAGGCAAAAAGAAATGTTAATTCTTGTTAAAGGATGTCCAAATTTTATGTAAACATTCAAAAGAAAAACCATAGGTAAATGAAAAAAAATATTTTGATGAAAGTTCTCGTAGGAAATATTCCTTCGCTATATGATTTTTTGCGCGTCATTTGCTCGATGAGTCAACTTAATACGCGAGGAGAAGTGGATGAACGCTGTCATCAGAGGAAAAGTAGAATCACTGAAATTTAACACGGCAAGGTATAGCCAATGGAATTGAAAATAATTTTAAAAATTACAGAGATTTTTTTGAAAATGATTTATTAGGCGGGATTAGAAATTCAATTAAGATTAAAAGTAGTACCATCTCCGGAATCATTTCAAGAAAAAACTTCATTGTCATTAACAATCAAATTAATATATGTATAATGTAGATAATAAAAATTCTAACCTCATGCTATAAATTATTTATAAATAAATTTTATTTTGAAATTTTGAAAATTATTTTGAAAGCTGCATTCCATACCTCGCTGTGAAATTTTTTTCATGATTCTACTTTTTCTTCTGATGACAGAATTCATTCTTCTCTTAGCGTATAACAAGCTCCCAGCTCAAAACATTGAATCACCTAAAGGGGTAATTATAAATAATAATAATCTGTAATAATTTAGTGATGTTAGTAATATGAATAAATCCTAGTCCTTGAAGCGGAAAAAAGAAATGTTAATTCTTGTTAAAGGATGTCCAAATTTTATGAAAACATTTAAAAGAAAAAAAAATAGGTAAATGAAAAAAAATATTTTGATGAAAGTTCTCGTAGGAAATATTCCTTCGCTATATGATTTTTTGCGCGTCATTTGCTCGATGAGTCAAATTAATAACAAGCTCCCAGCTCAAAACATTGAATCACCTAAAGGGGTAATTATAAATAATAATAATCTGTAATAATTTAGTGATGTTAGAAATATGAGTAAATCCTAGTCCTTGAAGCGTCAACTCCATCAGATGAACGGTGATGATTAGTCGTATGAGCACACTGGCGGCATCATCGAAGAACTAACTTCCGTTGATTCACTATTGTTCACATACTCGTTTTCAACAATAATCACAACGTATAAATGATTTTTCCAGCAAAAGTAATTTTCTTCACATATCCACTTTTGAGCCACCCTAATGAACACTACGGATGTTTATTGGTAAAGCATGACCTAATAACACGGCAAGGAGATTTTCACTGTCCGACAACCAGTCCGCACCTCACAAATTTCCCCGTAGCGCCCCCCGCGCCATTCAATCACTTCCTGTTTTCTGCATCCACATTCCCAAAGCCTACCCCCGGAACGGAATTTCTACCGCAGAGACGACGTAAACGGACTCCCATTAAAACAAAAATGACGACGGGACGGGCCCCAATCGCCCCGTATTAGGGGTACAGGCGCAGGCAAAATATTTACTTCTCTGTCGCTGGCTCCGATTGCGTATCATCCAGCTGGACATATTCATCGTTTTCCGCTGCTGGCGGCTGCCGTCCGGGGTCGATTCTACACTTCCGGCGTTCGCGGCACTCCCGAGCACAGTTTGCACACCCGTTCACTTTACCAGCGGTTCGCGACGCGATTTCCCGTACAATTTTCGCCCGATAATTCCGTCTTCGACGCGCAAACACTCTTCTTCATGATTCTGCTTCTGAAATTTCTGATGAATGAACCGCGACGGACGAACGATCAAAATTTTTGGTTAGCAGCAGCACCGTGCGGGGCTTGGCTTCTCGCTCTGCCGTGCGCGGTGTTGTTGGTTGTGTGTTGTCCTGCTCTTGCTCATGAGACCAAACATCAAGCTCGATGGTATTTGGCCCTTGCAGCATACGTGCATACACGGTATAAGGAGAATGTGCACGGTGCCATAAAACGAGTCATTGCGGGTTTGGTTCAGGTACTCAAATTCGCTTATTGACAATAAATTTACCTATAGTGAACAAAATCCACTTTGGCTAAACTAAACTCATAGCCTTGGGTAGATTGTTCGCATGTAATTAAAGGCAAACTACCTCAGAAAAGTAATTTTACTCATAATTAAATTATTGGCCAAAAGTACGATTTTGAGTGAAAACAACCCTTTTTTGATAGTTTTGGGTTTCTTTGTAAACAATATTCATTTGATTCAGATCTTCAGCATGAAAACCTGTGTAGTGCGCGCTCATTTTGATTTTACCGGTGAGTAGATTTTTATTTTTTCTCTTTTTTCCCACAGAAATTTTACCCACTTTAAAAAAAAGTGGAACTCAAATTTCCAGGTTCCACTTTCAATAAAAATTGAGTAAAATTTAGCAGAGAGAAAGAGATGGCAAAGAAAAAATACCCATTAATTAGTAAACGATTCTTGCACGGAGAAACTCAATTTACTCATTAATGGGTACTTTTATATACTATCTCTTTCTTCATGCAGAAAAATTTACCCATTTTTTTAAGTTCGGCGGAATTACTCATTTTTGGAGAGAGAAAAAGATAGCAAAGAAAAGTACTAATTAATGGGTAAACGAGAATCTCCGTGTACCGGGTTGGAAGAAAGAGATAGCAATACAAAACTACACGCCCGTTTCAAATCACTCAGAGACTCAGAGACCGTCTCTTTTTTTCTCACGGAAATCTGACTCATTTTTCGTAAAAAGTGGAACTACTCAAATTTTGAGTAGTTCCACTTTTTACGAAAATTGAGTAACATTTCCGTGGGAAAAAAAGAGACGGCAATACAATTTCACTCAGTCTCTTAGTGATTTGAAACGGGTGTGTACTCACTATTGAGTAGAAAAAACTGTGCGTGTGTGCCCATGAAGCAACTAAAATATTGCAATTGTGAATAAATTTTTATTACTGTGTACTAAAAACGTCAGTTTTGTTTATTTATTTTGATTGTCGATTTCCGCGGACCCGTAAATAAAATCCTGGCCTGAGACGCGAAACCACCCAAAATAGTCGGATCTCGCACCGGGAACAAGGACCATGTCGGACGAGTACGAACACGTAAGCCGCGGGAAGCTGAAGCTCAAGTCCGATTCGGAAATCAAAAAGAAGAAAAAGAAAAAGAGCAAGGACAAGGAAAAGCTGCGGGAAAAAGTGGAAAAAAGCTTGGAGCAAAGTGGTGGCAGCAGTGCCGAACAGGCCCGTACTCAGGCTGCTCCGGTGGGGCGTGTGCTGACCAAGGCGGAGGAATCGTTTAAAAAGATGCAGGACAAAATGGTATTATGTCATTTATCTACGAAATGGACATTTCTCGCGTGATTTTTGAAAACGTCGTAAGTCCAAATGAGAGACTCTTTCATTACGCTCTCTTTCACTAATATCGAAGCTAGTTTTGCATTTATTGCAATATTTCCACCTCTGCATGCTAGACAGAGCTATTTTCTTCAGATCTCTGTTGAAACATCCGATGTAAATGTTAGTATGGCTTCATAATAATCGAAAGAGAAAGTAAACAAAGAGAGCCTCTCTTTTGGACTTACGACGTTTTCAAAAATCACGCGAGATTTATTTTGAATAATTTTCTAATTGTATTTTAGCAAAAGAAACGGATAATGGACAAAGCATCGATGACGCACAAACAGAGAGTCGAGCAGTTTAATCAACATCTGGATGGTCTGACAGAACATTTCGATATCCCTAAGGTTTCTTGGACAAAATAAGCATATTCTATCTCGCTTAATTCTAAATAAACAAATGTAAATGTTACACTTACTTACGTTACCTTACGTTTTCTTCTGTATAAAACGCTTTATCACAAAACCGCTACCCCGCTTCTCAGCGCTAATATTTGTAAGGGAACATTTATTTTAATGAATAATATTTACATT